>NC_045805.1:28232749-28566508 GCF_009873245.2 Balaenoptera musculus | reverse complement strand
CAGGGACCCTTTTTTCTGAGGTAGCACCATAGATCCTTCTGAAATCTTAAGAGGTTTTATAGCCACATCCTCAGCTTCAACATCAGACCTGGCAGAGCCCTTGGTTTCATATTTATACAGAAGCTATTTCTTCATTTTAACATCTTTCACCATCTGGAGAGGCTGGGAATTTTTAAAGCCAGAATGCTAGCTTCCTTTGGTTTGGCAGACCTTGCATAAATGTATGTCTCTCCTCTCACATTGTACTCTAAGTAGAAATAAAGCAAGAAGCACCTTCAACATTCCCTCTAGAAATTACTTTAGCTTATTCACTCAGTTCATTAAGTCATTTTCTACTTTCCATGTTATTGTAGGTGACAGTGTCTCTAACCTCCCTGACAATACTTAACAAGGATCCCTTCCTTTCAGTTTCCAATAAGATAGTTCTCACTTTCCTTTGAGCCTCTTTGACAGCCCCAACTTCTACAACAGTCTGTTTAAGGTATGTAAGCATTCACGAACACTCTCTTCAAGGTCTTTCTAGCTTCTGGACTTAGTTGCAAAGTCACTTCACATTTTTGGGCATTTATGACAGCAGCTCACTCCCAGGTCCTAAAATCTGTATTCGTTATCTATTGCCACATAACATGTTATCCCAAATCTTAATAAACACTTATTATCTCACAGTTTCTGTGAGTGATAAATTCAGGAATGGCATTAGCTGAGTGGTTCTCACTGATGGTATCTCATGAGGTTGCAGTCAAGTCCAGGAAGAAGCCACAATATTTAATGTCCTAATTGACATCACATGCTTTCATTTCTGTCACATACACAAGAAACAAGTCATTAAGTCCAGCCCCCCACTCAAGAGGAAGGGTATTAAGCCCCATTTTTTTTTAAGTCCCATATTTTGAAGGAGAGTATATCAAAGAATTACTAGTCATATATTTAAACCACCAGAAGCTGGGAACTATTTTATAATTGATATTGAAACCATATTGTACCCCTAGGGAGACATGGCATAGGAAAATGATGACTACATTAACATAATCAGAATTTGCCAAGGATTTCAGCTACCAATACACTCTACATAGCTAAATCTAATGAACAAATCTCAGTCCTCATCTTACTGAACCTTTCAGTGACCTTGGGCATAGTGGATCCCTCTCCTTACTCCTTGAAACAATTTCTTCTTTTGACTTCCACGACATCATTCCCTCCTGGTTTTTTTCCTGCCTGTATCTAGCTCCTTGCTTTCAGTCTCATGTACCACTTCTTCTTCATCTCTCCAACCTCATAACGTTGGAGCCCTACAGTTCATGCCTTGCACCTCTTTTTTTATCTACTCAGTCCTTTGGAGACATCATGCAACTCCAAGTCTTTAAATACCATGTGCACTTATAACAGTGCAGATCCCTCACGTAATTCCTCCTCAACTCTAGACTCATACCCAACCCATCTGCATTCAGTGTCTAACAGGAATCATCCACTTAACTCGCCCTAAACTGAGCATTGGACCTTTACCTTCAACACACTCTTCTAACAACCGTCGCCATTTCCAGTCATGGCAACACCATCCTTCTGGCTGCTCAGAACTCATTCATATTCTCTCTCCCTCTCCCTCCCTCATTTCCTTCCTCCTTCTTCCCACATTCTTAATCTATTGGCAAAATGTTTGTTCCACCTACAAAATGTGACCACTTTTCACAAGCTCCACAACTATTACTGTGGTCCAAGCCACCCCTTGTCTCCTGGGTCCTTGCAGCAGCAGCTCACTTCCCAGCTGTGGTTTCCTTCCACTCCTGCCCCCTGGAGTCTATTCTCAGCACATCGTCCAGAGTAATCCTGTCAAACATAAACCAGTTCATACCATTCTTCTATTTTAACCCTCCAATGACTCCTCCTTATCTCACTCAGGGTAAAAGGCAAACTCCTTAAAATGACCCCCATGAGCCTACACTCACCTGATCTCATCTCTACAGAGATCTCATCTCCGGCCACATTCCCCTGCCCAATCTTTCTCCAGCATACCACGTGTGATTGTACCTCAGGGCCTGACGCTCCTGCCTGAATACTCTGTTCTTAGATTTCCATACGATTTGCTCCCTCACCTCCTTCAGACCTTACTGAAATATCATTCTAGGTGAGACCTACCCTAACTACCTTATTTAAAGTTGCCTTCACGATAGTCCCAAATCATCTTTTCTGCTTTATTTCATCCATAGCACTTATCATCTAACAAACCATTCATTTTACTTCTTTTTATGGAATGTAAACTATAAGGGAAGTGATTTTTTTC
Source organism: Balaenoptera musculus (assembly GCF_009873245.2). Taxonomy (NCBI): domain Eukaryota; kingdom Metazoa; phylum Chordata; class Mammalia; order Artiodactyla; family Balaenopteridae; genus Balaenoptera; species Balaenoptera musculus. The sequence goes on along the minus strand of NC_045805.1, from coordinate 28,564,230 downwards.
AAATTGCTTTATTCACTGTATTGTTAGCACCTAGGACTACTTATGCCATGTAGGCATCATTCAGCGTTTTGTTGAACGAATAAATGAACTGTCGGTTAGTTTCTTCATCCTTACCTGCATGGACTTCTCTTCTTTCTTGCCTCAGGCCATCTAAATCCTGAATTAACTCCACACTTAGCCAATCAAGACTAGTCCCCTCCAGGAGCCTTTCCTCACTAATTGAGACTCACACTGACCTTCTTCATTTTGACTTTCCTCGGCACTCCGGGTCACAGCCCACATCACAGTATTGTATAGTTGTTTGTGTGCTCCATTTTTCTCCATCTTGCTCATATATTTGTGTCATATTTGTCTAATTAGATCCTTGAGAAGACATATTCCCTCTTTTTGAACCATTCTTTTGCCCCTTTGTAATTATGCAACATGCACTTTATAAATCCCTGCTTCGTAAACAACTGCTATCCCATATGATTTTCCTATCCCCACACATCTGATGGAAGATGCTACTTCAGGACAACACAATGTTTCTGTAAAATGCATACAATCATTTTCAATTTATACAGTAATAAGTTACAGGTAAAACCAGCTGAGCTACACAAGCAACTCTGTTCTAATACTCACATACTTATTACATTCTCTTTAGGAAATAGAATCCACTTTTCTACATGGACTGGAAATCCTTAGATGTTAAAAAAAAAAATTTAAAAAGCTCCACTGAGATTTAGATTCTTGCCATAATGCTCTAAATCATTTCAGCATTGTGTAAGGCATTATAAAACACTGTATCTTATATGCTCCTGAGCATGTGCCTCTTAAAAATGTTCACCAATTAGTTCATTTCAGAACCTGCTTCTGATATCCCCGAAGGTAAGTGAGAAAAATCCCTTCATATGCAACCTGAGTATAAGACAATATCAAAATTAGTTGTATCAGCTAAATATTGTCTTCAGAGCAGCTCTGAATTTTCTGATATTTTGAAATGTTAGGTCCATTAAATGATTATATGAAGAATTATGCACATAGATTTTTCCCTCTGTAAATTTTACATAATCCTGTGTTTTTTTCTTATAATAGCATGACTCAGATTTTGCTTAGGAGTGAGATAGATTGAAACTGTCTTAATCAGCTCATCTTCATCTCTCTCACCTTACCTTTGATACCATGTATGTCTGTTTTGGTTGCAATCAGTCTTCTTAGATTAATATACTCCTGCACACAATAAGTCTGAATCAGGAATCTTATAACTTGTAACTAACTCTTTAAAGAAAAAATGTATTTTAAAAGGAAAAAAGTATTTTAAAAGGAAAACAAAAAGTTTCTCGACTATATTCACATATTGAATTAGGACTGTCATTTAATAGCATCTGACTCTAACTCAGAGTTCATTAAACTCTTTTATTGAGTTTATTCATAAATAAACTCAACTAGGTATTTCTTTTTTCCCATAAAGAAAACTCATTAATCTATTCCTTTATGTTGAAACATTTGCTAATTTAGTGTTTTAAATAATTTGGTGGAATATATGAAGCAACATGAAAAATACTGAACCTATATATCACTTTAATTTTACTGTAAGTTCCTGGCATTGTCTCATACATAGAATTGGAATCTGTTACTCCTGTTTTTATCAAAGTCATTTCTAAAGCATCATCTTAGAGGCTGTTTTGGGGGGGTTTTTTGGTTTGTTTCTTACTGACGTATAGTTGATTTACAATGCTGTGTTAATTTCTGCTGTACAGCAAAGTCATTCAGTTATACATATATATACATTCTCTTTTTTTATATTCTTTTCCATTCTGGTTTATCATAAGATATTGAATATAGTTCAATATATTCTCTGTGCTATACAGTAGGACCTTGTTGTTTATCCATTCTATATATATATAATAACTTACATCTGCTAACCCCAACCTCCCACACCATTCCTCCCCCACCCCCTCCCCCTTGGCAACCACAAGTCTGTTCTCTATGTCCATGAGTCTGTTTCTGTTTCATAGATAGGTTCATTTGTGTCATATTTTAGATTCCACATATAAGTGATATCATATGGTATTTGTCTTTATCTTTCTGACCTACTTCACTTAGTATGATAATCTCTAGCTGCATCCATGTTGCTGCAAATGGCATTATTTTGTTCTTTTTTATGGCTGAGTAGTATTCCATTGTGTATATATACCACATCTTCTTTATCCATTCATTTGTCGATGGACATTTAGGTCGTTTCCATGTCTTGGCTATTGTGAATAGTGCTGCTATGAACATAGGGGTGCATGTATCTTTTTGAATTATAGTTTTGTCTGGATATATGCCCAGGAGTGGGATTGCTGGATCATATGGTAACTCTAATTTTAGTTTTCTGAGGAAGCTCCATACTTTTTTCCACAGTGGCTGCACCAACTTACATTCCCACCAACAGTGTAGGAGGGTTCCCTTTTCTCCACACCTTCTCCACCATTTGTTATTTGTAGACTTTTTAATGATCGTCATTCTGACCAGTGTGAGGTGGTACCTCATTGTAGTTTTGATTTGCATTTCTTTAATAATTAGCAGTGTTGAGCATCTTTTCATGTGACTGTTGGCCATCTGTATTTCTTCTTTGGAGAAATGTCTATTTAGGTCTTCTGCCCATTTTTTGATTGGGTTTTTTTTGTTGTTGTTGAGTTGTATGAGCTGTTTGTATATTTTGGAAATTAAGCCCTTGTCAGTCGCACCATTTGCAAATATTTTCTCCCATTATGTAGTTTTTTTCATTTTGTTTATGGTTCCCTTTGCTGTGCAAAAGCTTGTAAGTTTGATTAGGTCCCATTTGTTTATTTTTGTTTTTATTTCTATTGCATTGGGAGAATGACCTAAGAAAACATTGGTACAATTTATGTCAGAGAATGTTTTGCCCATGCTCTCTTCTAGGAGTTGTATGTTGTCATGTGTTATGTTTAAGTCTTTAAGCCATTTTTAGTTTATTTTTATATATGATGTGAGGGTGTGTTCTAACTTCATTGATTTACATGTGGCTTTCCAACTTTCCCAATACCACTTACTGAAGAGACTGCCTTTTTCCCATTGTACATTCTTGTAAGGCTATCTGTTAAGACAGGGATTTACCACATGTTGCTACAAAATACATATCATACCTATGTATATGATCATAGAGCTAAGCAGACCTTAGAGATTGTCTAATCCATGGGTTTATGATGTTTATTTCACTCAGCATACCTGAGAAACGCACTGACCATCAACAGAAACTCACCATGGTAGTGTATTAGTTTCCTATTGCTGCTGTAACAAATTACCACAAATTTAGTGTCTTAAAATAGCACAAACCTATTATTTTACAGTTCATATGTCAGAGTCTGAAATGAGTCTCATGGAGCTAAAAATCAACGTGTTGACAGTGCTGCATTCCTCCTGGAGACTCCAGGGGGACAATCTGTTCCTTGCTTTTGCCAGCTTCTAGAGGCTGCCCAGCCTGCATTCCTGGGCTCCTAGTAATGACATCCCTTGGACCTCCCCTTCTCTGACTTTGACACTCTTGCCTCCCTCTTATAAGGACCCTGTGTTTACATTGGCTCACCCAGATAATCCAGGATAATCTACCCATTTAAAAATCCTTACCTTAATCATATCTGTAAAGTCCCTTTTTCAACATTTCCACTAGTTTCAGGGATTAGGATTTAGACACCTTTTAAGGGAGGAAGAGCATTATTCTGCCCACTACAGATAATGTTCTCAAGAGAGGGGAGAGCATAGTAGCACATGTTATTTGAAAAGCAAGCAGTATTGCATCGTGGTTAAGACCATGGAATATGGTGCCAGATGCCTGACTTCAGATCCCAGCCTTGCCACTCAGTAGCTGTCAAATCTTAAGCAAGTTATTGAAACTCTCTGTTTTGTACTCTATAAAACCAGAATTGACAATATTAACTACCTCATACTGTTGTTTTTAAAAACTAGATGAATTTACACATGTAAATGCACTTAGAAAAATTCCTGACACATAGTTAATGTCCAATAAACATTTGCTTTTATTATGTGCCCTCGTGGGTCTGAAAGGATTCATCCAATCCAAGCTCCTTTTACAGATGAAAAAATTAAGTCCCAAAGAACTTAACTGATTAACACAATATAGTGGCATTAGATTTTAAATCTTGTCACATTAAGATTATTTTGTATTGTTGAACCAGCATCTGATATATCTATGTTTTCAGTCGTGTCAGAATTTTAAAGGTACCTATTTTCTTATCACTAATAATTCTTAATTAACCTGGTGATGTTATCAGTAACACACTACACTTTGCTTTAATAATGGGAATCCTATGAACATATTTCTTTCTCAATTTTCTGTAGCTTAATAGGATTATATAACATCCTGTAATGGATAAGATATTTTGACAAACTCTCAAGGATTTGAGAGACCCCAAGGCCTAGCATTTCACATGATGAACTTGTCTTTGACTTTTTGTATCTAAATAATAGTACATATTGCCATTAAAATGTTTAGATGATTTTAAACCTCTACTTGAAATGTTTGTGAAATGTTCTTATAGATTTGATGTTATCAATCTATTAATTCTGCAACACAATCAATTAGCTGTTCCACACATCAAACTGACCATTAGAGTATCCGATTAAACAACCATGCAAGATAATGAATTTTGATTATTTTCATTATGTAGAAATTCTCATTGTTTCTTAATTTTAAAATATCTTTGAGAATCCTTCCAATCTATGATTAAAATTCTGAGAGTAGATGTTTTATCTTTTATACTTATGATCCTTCCACCTCTATCAGGCTTGAAATGAATTTTTTTTAAATCTCTTTTTACTGATGTGTTAAGGATAAAGTACAAAAAGAAAACTATTTTATATGAAGAATTACTAAGTCAAGGGCATGTTGTTTTATCTTTCGGATGAAATAGAATTTTCCTACTAAAAGTTAAAGTCTCTCTTTTTCCCCCTTAACTAACAAATTGAATAGAGTCATGAAATTTAAGAGCTGGAAAGAAACATAGAGATTATTTCGTCAAAAGCCCTCATTTTGTAGATGACGAAGGGTACAGGGGGTGGAAAGAAAATTGAGCGAGTTAGTTTTAGGCATCTGAAAAAAATTCAATGACAGAATTTTTTTTTTGGCTCTAAGCCCGAAACATTTCATTTGATTGTGAACAAAATATATTTTCATTCACTCTAAGCTCTCTCCTCTCACTGCTCTATTCTTCCAAAGGAGGCAAATAAGTGTTAAATGTCAGACAGGCCTTGATGGTACTGTACCCTTTTTCTAAATGATTTTTGCTGTGGTTTTGCTGCCAGCTAAAGATAGCCTTGTACTCTTGAGATATTTTCAATGACTGTTCTACAAGAAATGTTTATATATGCCTAAACTACTGTGCTTGTTCAGTTGTCAGGCATCAACTTTGCATTTTTCTCCTTTTAATATCATTCTTTTTTTAAAAATCAGCTCTGAAAGAAAAAGTGTAAGCCCTTCCTAGATTCTATAACCAGCTCTTTTTTTTCTCCCCTGAGTGACCTTGACTGGTTACTTAAACACTATGTTCGACTTTCCTCCTCTGTAAGATGAGGGCAATACCACAAACAAAATGGGGTAATTGTAAGATGAAAGTCGGCTGCATATGTAACTGTGAGTAGTCATTCCTATTAGTTCTAATTGCCAATTAGATATATTTACTGTGGGATGGTCTCTCCCCTAAAACCCACTGCCCAGTCCCCCATCCAGTTTTCCTCCCTTACTGAGTACCTGTGCTGTGTGCTCTACTGACCCTCCAGGAAGTGACTGGCTGTGGAATTACAGAATTAAATATTCCCTTAACTCTTTCTGTTCCTCTCTTTTTAATTTTTTTTAATTTTACTTTTTATTGAATTATAGTTGATTGTTATGTCCCTCTCTGTTAGGTCTTTGCACCCTTGTCAACTTCAGGGAGGCCTTCCTGGACATCCTTTATAAATGTGTAATTCCCATCCCCAGAAAATGTGTCCACCTCCCTGATTTATTTTTCTCCATAGTACTTATCGCCATCTAGTATGTCATGTATACTTACTAATTCTGCACATTGAGGTATCCTCCCATGAGAATATGTAAGCTCCAATGGGGATGGGGATTTTTGTTGTTGGTTTGTTCACTCTTATATTCCAGAAATTAACACAGTGCTTGGCATATAATTGCTAATCAATTATACTGTTGAAAGGTGATTATGGGACATCTTTTTTTTAACCATGATCTGCCAGCAACTATAAATTTTACATATCCTGTTCTGTTTCTTCCTGAACCATGATTTTATTCATTTAGCATTCATTCAACACATGCTTTTATGTGCCTTCTATGTGCTATGAATACTCTCTGACAGATAACCCCACACAAATTACTGTATAATTATGAATTGAGCTAAGTGTTTTGTAGGAAAGACGATAGATTTAGAGGACATTTAACAAAGAAACCTGACATAACTTGAGGTAGAGAAAACTTAATTAAAGACATGTCATTTGAGCTGAGATCAGAAGGGTGAGTAGGGAGAAGGATTTTCAGATGCAGGAAACAGTAAGTGCAAAGGTCCTATGATGGGAAGAGCACAGAATTAAAAGGAGACCTGGGTAGCTCAAGTGTAACACAGATGCTGAGAGGGAGAATAGTGTAAGAAGAGCCCAGAGAGGCTTGTAGGCACCCTAAGGACCATTTTAAGGATTTGGGTTTTATCCCAAGAGCAATGGGGAAGCCATTAAAGACATTTCAACATGGGAAAGCCCACACCAGGTTTGTGCTTTTAGAAAATAATTCTGAATATGATAAAGGATGAAAGGAGAGCTGGAAAGATACATGGAGACTATTGTAAGAGTTAGGATCTCCATATGGGAATTTCTCAGGACATTTGTTTTTTCTGAATCCCAAGAATTATCAGTCAAGAGTTCAGCAAAACAGGAAAAAGTCACAAAACCCTACTGATAGAATTAAAGCTCCACGATCCACATAGAGACCGCTGGGTTGAAAGAATCCATTGACATCAAGTGACAAAGCTGGAGCAGGAAACGCTGACAGGGACACACAGAGTGGAAGGCAAAGGGCAACATTTCTAGGAACTGAGACAGGAGCCCGTGGGAGAGAAGTGGTCACAGTCTGATCAGTCAGTCTTGCTTGTAGCTCTTGTCACATTGCAAGGGTGTATCTGTTGCCCTGTATGCTGATAAGGGGGGAGTTGTTCTTACAAATAAAAACAATTAATAAATTTATTCACATAGTATCCTTTATACAAATCCTATGTTTGATGTTCCAAAAAATAACAAGTTTTTGATGCAAAGTCCTTAACTTGGCAATTTTGACACATGATTCTGAGTAGTATTATTAAGCTTGCTAGGAGATCTGTAGTCATGTTATTTTAATACTCTGCAATAAATTATTCACTAGTGTTTTCTAGTGTTTGAATATTTACTATGGGTTACATTTCAACGTAAATACTTTAACAGAGGCTGTGTAAAGAGAAGAGGATGTTGAAGACACTTCAACACAAAATTAGAAACTGATCTAAAAGTCTGAACTAGCAAAAGCAATATGAATTTCATGGCAAAACCAGAATTGGGGCAAGCAACAGAATACTTTTATTGATAAAAAAGGAAATGAGTTTATAGGAAGCAACATGTACCTTAATGCCCACCTTAAAATTCTTCTGGACAAACTCTTAAAAATTTGACTGCCAGTGAACAATGTAAGAAAATTTTCTACATCTGTAATATTTGTCATGAGTCAAAGATCTAGGCTAACAGGGCAATTAATGCTTTGTTTATTTTTAAATTTCACTTGAAGAATAACTTATTTAATATTTAAGATTTCATATTTCAATTTTTAAATGATTTTTATTTGGCATTTAATTTGTAATAATCATCCCTTTATTTAATGTTTTCTGTTACTAAATGTCTTTATCAGGCAGAGATCAATTTTATATATTATTGAAATGTAGAATCCTGTTACAATATGTTGGCTCATAAAAAAGATAAAGCATTCATTTATTATTATATTTTTATAGAAAATCTCTGAAACTTTTAGTATAATCCTATCACAGAAAAATGATGCATGCTTTATTATTATTACCATTCATTATTTTTAAGTACATGCCAATGTTGTTAAAAAGTATTATTACAACTCCCTTACCAAAAAACACATAAATTGTTATGAAAAATAAAGAATAATTTATGATTTCAGGATTTCCAAAGAATTCCCAGAATTCTGATTTCTTATTCCTAAATCCTGATGTTTAATATCTGTCAGGAATTTAAAGCACTAGCAAAAGTGCAAGAAAGAGATGGTAGTATCTTGAACTATAGTGGTAGCAATGGAGAGGGAGAAAAATAGACAAATTCAAGAAATATCCAGGAAGTAAATTTAATAGGAGCTATAGATTAGCTGGATGTGGGGAATGAGGTAGAGTAGTGTCACGAATAACTTCTACATTTCTGATTTTTGTCGTGGTGGGTGTTATTTATAAAGATAAATAGCACTAGAAGACCAGTGAATGCATCAGCTCAGTTATGCTTCAAAAACAAGCATCCAATTATTACTTATGTAGATAATGGAGGTTCTGAGATAGAAAGCAGATTAGTGATCCCCTGGAACTGGGGGTGGGGATTGGGGTAAGTGGGGACAGAAAATAACGGCTGATGAATATGGAGTTTGTTTGGAGGTATTGAAAAATGTCCTAAAATTACATTGTGCTGATGGCTGCACAACCCTGAATATGCTAAAAACCACTGAATTAATTTTATGGTACGTGAAATGTACCTCAAAAAAGTTGTTAAAAAACTGGTTCATTTCTCATTCACACCACATGGCCATTTCAGGTTAGACAGGAGTTCTGTTCCATGACATACTCATGTAGGAAACTAAGTTGGTGACATCTCCACCATCTGAAATAGTGATTTCTTTGGCAGGATGGAAGGGAATATGACAAATTTTATAGCAGCTCTTAAAAGACTTGTACTTGGAAGTGATTCATGTCACTTCTGCTCTTATCCCATTGAACAAAGCAATGTCATATGACCACACCAAACTTCAAGGGCACAAAGAAGTACAATCTATGCTTATCTGGACCAGGGATCAGAGGACTATGGCCCATGGGCTAAATCCAGCCCACCTCCTATTTTTGTAAATACATTTTTATTGAACACAGATACACTCTTTTGTTTATGTACTCTTCGCATATTGTCTTTGGCTGTTTTCATGTCACATACATGCATCCTCTACAAGTGGTTGTGCTTTTGTGTACTTTACAGTATTGTATAGAGTACAGTAGTACAGTATCTTTATTTCAAGCCCAGGATGTCCGGAAGCAAGCGTAAAAGGAGCGGTATATAGCCAATTGTGTTAGGTGGGTACCTAGGATAACTTTGTTGGACTCACAAACAAATTGGACGTACGAACACACTTTCGGAACGGAATTCATTCATATGTAGGGGACTTATTGTATTTAAATTTTACAGACACGGAAGAGATTGCAAAAGTAGATGTCATCTGTCAGTATCCTGTAAGGTCCCATTTCTCCATGTCACACACACACACACACACACACAGACACACACACACACACGCAAGTATATCACATTCTATCATGACTTCTCTCCTGAGCCATCTGGAATTATAACTATTCAGAGAGATAGAGAGGCTGTCAAAAATCTCCTAGGTGTCTTAGAAACATTGATGGTAACTAGAAAGCAATTGGTATTTTATGTCTGTCAAACTTTATTTGAAAGGCTACCTGCTCAGTGAAACCATTATTACATATGCACACTTTGCTTTTCAAATTCCATAACACTTTATTTAGACCTTTTTTATAATAAATTTCATACTCCATCACTAAATGTGTTTATACGCTTGCTTTATCCCTTCTACTAGACCATAAGCCTCTTGAGTTAAGGTCAGTGGGGGTTTTTTTGGGTTTTTTTTCTCAACAAATGTTCATTTTTATTATTCACTTGTCCTCTTGATCAAACAGAAGTCTGTCTCAAAACAGTTCAAAAGTTCATCCTGCATTAGATTTATTGAAAAGTGATATGATACAGCAATTTATGGGAAATTTTATTTGATAGTAGACATTAAATAAACATTTATTGAATAAATGGTATCCTCCAAGGGAAAAAGTTACCTTTCCTTTGGACAACATTTTCAGAAAATACCTCTTTATTTTAAACTTGAGTAATTCAGCCTATATATTCCATAATTTCTATTCCTATTCACATCCAAAATAATCAGAATTCTTATCAATGAGGTCCTGTGTTCCTAAGACTTCTGTCCTTCAGGCTAAACACCTACTGTCCTTTCAAATATTCTTTACACTACACAGGATTTAGCTTCAACCTGATTATTACCCTTCTGAATGGCCTCAGCTTATCTATCCACCAACAGGCTCCATATGCCATGGGCATAAGGTCTGTGTTTTAATCTTTTTTATAGCCATCAAAACATTCTACATGGTAGTGCAAAACAAAACAAAACAAAAAAGTACATTGCATGAACTTTTTTCCTCACATGAGCTCTTAACTCTGTAAGGACAGATAATGTGCTGTTTATTTTGTGTGTTTTCCTTTCTGCTTACCATAATGAATTCTACATAGTTGGTATTGATAAATGTATTGATGGATGAATTAATTCAGAGAAAAATCAAAAGCCTTTAGTACATTTTTTGAGGTTATTTGTGTTGCTCCCAGGTGAAAATATATGTACAGAAACACCTATACTTTCCTCTCACTTTTCAACAATTCAAACTTAAAGGGTCAAAGCTATTAGCTACTATCAGCACAGAATCAAAAATGAATTAGCCTTCTCTATCTCTGAAGTCTCAGGCAAATAAGTTATCGTTTTGTCAGATACTTTACTTTTTGGAAGGTATTCCATGTCCCTGAAATCCCATATTCAAAATTTTATAACAATGCTCATGTCATTAGTTCTCATAGATTAAATTTTTTAAAGTAAGTATTGAATATATTTATGTATTACATACACTTGTGCAAATATATGATGTATAATATTATTTAAGGCATCACGAGTGACTTAATTTGTAACTGCTTTAAAATATAACAAAATACTAGAGTCACATAGACTCAACATAATTATAGTGTAATGTAATTTTTTTATTGGGGTATAATTGCTTTACAATGTTGTGTTAGTTTCTGCTGTACAATGAAGTGAATCAGCTGTATGTATACATATATCCCGTCCCTCTTGAGCTGCCCTTCCACCCCCCGCATCCCACCCCTCTAGGTCATCACAGAGCACCGAGCTGAGCTCCCTGTGCTATACAACAAGTGTAATTTAATTATATAGCACATAATAATTATAATTGATAGTAACAATCAGTTCAAGAATATAAAAATATGAGAAGATAAATGCTCAAGTAAAACAACTCACCTTGTAAAAATTATTGTTGAAAAGTATCAATTTAACTGTGATACCAAAATGTTACGAAAAATGGCATAAAATATAAGAATAAAAAAATAAGCAAAGTAATAGATAAGGTATACAAAATCTAAACCATATAGTTAAGGCTAGAAGACTAAATTTTATTTGTATGTTTCATAGAATTTTGAAATAAAGCCAAAGTCTAGAGACCCAGTGGTATGGTCTTAAAGATTTAAAACTAATCAGCTAACTTGTAATTGTTGCATAATCTGCCAAGCTTCTTGAGAAATTGGAAATTATTTCCTCTATAACATCCTCCTAAGACAGACTTCCTTTTTGATTTGCACTGCTTCACTCATTGATTTATAAATGCAATATTCAAATAGCTGATTCACTTTGCTGTACAGCAGAAACTAACTCAACATTGTAAAGCAACTATACTCCAATAAAATTTTTTTTAATAAATGCAATATAAATAAATATTTATGAATTAATAATAAATTTACATTTATATAAATAAAATATTTTAAATATACAGATATGTAAAATATATAAATAAAATATAATACAAATAAATGTATATAAGTAAAGATAGCCACCCAGAACAAGCTTTCCATTGTAAATTCATCCCTGTGGGTATTGAAGCACAGGGAGGTGGGATTGAATTGGACAGTACTGAAACAAGTTCATGGAACAAAATTCTTACAACTCTGAATTGTGATTTGGCTTTCTTTTCGAAATCATGCTTCAGTGAAATACTGCAAATCTTTATTGAGTACCTACTATGTACCAGTTACTCTTCTGTGATACAAAAATGAAAAAAAGAATACAGTTCTTGCCCTCAAGGAATTTGGACCCTAATTCCATTGTAAAGGACAATTACTTTGAGAGTTGATTTCCTTTCACTAAAGACTTTGACATTCTAGTTCTCACTTCCTTACAAAATACCAGCCCCTCACCTCCCTTGGATGGTGGGTTGATTGTAGATCTGTGCACTGCATTCTATTAAGCAAGATAGGTAAATGCTGACTCTTCCATTTGGGAAGAAGGCAGTCTGAGGTGAGGCTGTCATCCTTAAATATGCAGAAATAACCAACTGTCATACTGATCCCAACAACAGATTAGCTCTGTCAAGTTTAATTACTTTAGCTTTAGCCCAATGGAAAAAAAATTGCCTCACTCCTCCCTTTTTACATATAAGCCATCCGGGCTGATATATCCTGAATGCCTTAGCAGGGCCCTCCAGGCCCCCCGAGACATCCAGTCACATATAATGAACTGTAATGGAGCTAGCTGCTAAACTAAGCCTGATAATCACAGCCCTTGAGATTTATCCAGCTGTGAAGCATGGACTAACTCTCAGTCAGATCCCAGCTCAGCATTTGATCCTGAAGTCAAATCATTTCCAGTTACCAACCATGTCTAAAGAGAATCACCAACAGTCACCTAGTCATCTCCATTTGCATACAGGGGACTGATGGAGCGCACACGTGCACACACGTTATTCTCGAGTCAAAACCTAGACCTGCAGAGTTTGAACAAGTCAACAAATGCCATGAAGCTGAATCTTGGCGATGGATGCTTTTGCTATCAGAAAGGCAGGGTTTAGGCTGACAATTTAAGGCTTAAATGCCTTTATTGCATTTGGCAGGTGCCTTGTAAGAAATGTTTCCTCTCTGTTCCACCTCCATTACCCAATCATCAGCCCCCAGGGCCTTCTCCCAGCACCTACAGAGAGCCTGCGGGTATCACAAAGTTAAATCTCTGGACGGTGACCACATTTTATTAGCAGGAAGCAACAAAGGGAGTTTGCACTCAAGGTCAGAAGTCCTGAGTATGATTTTAAGCTTCTTCCTTTACCAGTTGGGTGAACTTGAGGAAGAAACATAACATCACAGAGCCTCAGTTTTTTCATCTATGAAATGCCTATAACAATACCTAATTGGAGAAATTCTAAAATGGGAATATAGCCAAAGAAAGTTTTCATAGAAAATATTTAGACTGCTGCAGCCAGGTCCCCATGAAGTTGCATTGTTATGATGAGAGTTACAAAGTCTCATTCTCCATCTCCATCTTGCAGGCTCAGAGACAAAGAGAAAGACAGTTTTCCCAGTGAAGCTTCACATTAGCCATTCACACAGTGATGAAGGTGTAACTCCTGAAAGCCTGTGTTTCATTTAAATTGAAACTATAACAGCCAAGGGGCCCTGGGGTTCTCTGACCAGCGCACTATCTCCCTGAAGGCAGGGTCTATCAGAAGCTGGATTATTATTAGAAGGGTGCTTTCTGAAGATGCAGAACTTTTAATTATCTGAGTCTAGATATTTTAGTGCAATACACTCAGATCCATGAACCCAACCTCATAACAAGGATATAGTTGCCACAAAAATTGGATGGGTCAAGTTCTTGAGGTCTCTCTCTCCTGGATAGCACTTAGTGGTCACTGACAAAGAAGGCCTCAGAAATGCTCCTTTGCCTAGGCTTCTATCGTTGGTGACAAATCCCTTCACAATTGGCAGATTCTGTCCTTAAGAAATTCAGTCAAGTTGATATTTAAAGTGCAATCAAGTGTTTCTACCTGGAAACATTCTTGACGCTGAGTGGGGATTTTGCATACCTTTGCTTTGATTATATGCTGATTTTAAAGACATGCCTCAGAGGAATCTCTTATTTCCAAGTTTTATATACATTTGTGAGATTTAAGATGGGGGAGGATGTTAGAAACTAGATATACAGAATCTCATTGATCTATTTTGAAGATTTAATGAAATATATGAAACAGTTGTGAGCTTCTATATGCTTTCTATATTGAAAGCTGTAGAAATACAACTTGATAATGCTGTTGTAGTGTTTAGGCATTTATTCTTTGGGATAAAGAAGCATGTGTGTTTAGTGGGTTGTTTTTGGTTTTGTTTTTTGAATTGACAATTACCTGCATATACTTAAAGTATAAAACTTGATAGATTTGAACTATGTATATATCAGTGAAATAATTACCACATCAAGATAATGAACATATACCCACAGTCACCCAAAGTTTCCTTCCCCTTTTACCCCTTCTTGTCTTGCCCTCCCCCAGGCAAACACTGATCTTTCAATCACTATAGATTAGTTTGCATTTTCTCAAATTTTATATAAATAGAATCATACTATATATGTACTTTTATTTTCTGGCTTCTTTCAGCACAATTATTTTGAGATTCACCCATGTTTTTGTGGTTATCAGTAGTTCATTTCTTTTTATTGTTGAGTAGCATCGCGTTGTATGCAGATACATTGTATGCATTGTATGCAGATACAGTTTATCTAGTTACATGTTGATGAGCATCTGAGTGGTTTCCGATTTTTGTCTATTAGGAAAAAAGCTGCTATGGACATATGCTTTCATTTCTCTTAGAGAAATACGTAGGAGTGAAATGGCTGGATTAATGATAGTTATATGCCTACCTTTGTAAGGAAAATACCTAACTTTTCCAAAGTGGTTATCCTGTTTTACATTACCACCAGCAGTGTTTAGGAATTCTAATCCTTCCACATTATTGCCAACATTTGATATGATCAATCTATAATTTTAGCCATTCTAACAAACATGTAGTGAAATATCACTGGGTTTTAATTTGCAATTCCCAAAACACTAATGATGTTTCATGTGATTATTTGCCAGCTCTATGTCTTCTTTGATGAAGTATTTGTTCCTATCTTTTGCCTATTCTATAATGGGGTTTTTGTTATTAAGTTTTGACAGTTCTTTATGTATTTTGGATACAGGTCATTCATCAAATATGATTTGCAAATGTTTTTCCCAGTTTGTGTCTTGTCTTTTCATTCCCTTAACAATGTCTTTCACAGAGCAGAAGTTTTTAATTTTGATGCAATTCACTATATAAACTTACTCTTTTATGGATCAGGCTTTGGTATCATATCTGAAAAATATTTGCCTAGCCCTAGGCCATAAAAATTTTCCTCTATGCTTTCTTCTAAAAGTTTTGTCATTTTAAGTCTTGTATCTAGATTTATGATTCATTTTTAGTTACTTTTTTGTATATGGTGTGAAGTGTGTTTCAATGTTTTTTGTTCGTTCCTTGTTCCTTTCCTCATTTCTTTCATATAGATATTCAGTAGTTTCAGCATTATGTGTTGAAAAGACTTTAGTTTCTCTACTGAATTATTTTTGTGACTTTGTTGAAAATTAGTTATCCATATATGTGTGAGTCTACTTTTCAAATTTCTATTCTGTTCTGTTCATATGTGTCTATATTTTCACCAATATCACTCTTTTATGATTATTGTAGGTTTATAATAATTCCTAAAATCAGGGAGGATTAGTTTTCCACCTTTGTTCTTTCTCAAAGTTGTTTTGGCAATTCTAAATCTTTTGCAGTTCCATATGTTTTTTAGAATCTAGAAATTACTTCTGTGACTGACTTGTGATTTAATTCCATTTTGGTCAGAGGGCAGATCTGTATGATTTGAATTATTTAAAATTTTTGAGGTTTGTTTTATTGCCCAGATTGTGGTCTACTTTGATAAATGTTTTCTGGCCACTGGAAAAATATGTGTATTCTCCTGAGTGGAGTGTTCTATACACTTTCATGAGACGAAGTTGTGGATGAAGTTGTTCAAATCTATATCTCTAGTGATTTTTCTGGTCTAATTGGTTGATAAATTATCAAGAGAGGGATTAAAATCTCTCTTGATAATTGACACTTTTATTATGAAATTCTGGAGTTTTCTTGGCTTGATATAAATGTGGCCACTCCAGGTTTTTTTTATTAGTGTTAAAACAGTAGATATTTTTCTATCCTTTACTCTTAAGCTCTTTGTGTCTTTATATTTGAAATGCATTTCTTCTAGACAGCATATAATTGGATCTTACATTTTTTTTAATCCTACATGATAATCTCTGCATTTTAATTTGACCATTTATGTCTAATCTGATTAATTATATGCATGAGTTTAAAACTAATATCTTGCTATTTGTTTTCTATTTATTTTTTTTGAATTTTTGAATTTTATTTTATTTTATTTTTATACAGCAGGTTCTTATTAGTTATCTGTTTTATACATATTAGTCTCTACATGTCAATCCCAATCTCCCACTTCATCCCACCACCACTTCCCCCCACCCCCGCCACTTTCCTCCCTTGGTGTCCATACGTTTGTTCTCTATATCTGTGTCCCTATTTCTGTCCTGCAAACCGGTTCATCTGTACCATTTTTCTAGGTTCCACATATATGCATTAATACACGATATTTGTTTTTCTCTTTCTGACTTACTTCACTCTGTATGACATCTCTAGATCCATCCACGTCTCTACAAATGACCCAATTTCATTCCTTTATATGGCTGAGTAATATTCCATTGTATATATGTACCACATCTTCTTTATCCATTCGTCTGTCGATGGGCATTTATGTTGCTTCCTTGTCCTGGCTATTGTAAATAGTGCTGCAATGAACATTGGGGTGCAAGTGTCCTTTTGAATTATGGTTTTCTCTGGGTATATGCCCAGTAGTGGGATTGCTGGGTCATATGGTAATTCTATTTTTAGTTTTTTAAGGAACCTCCATACTGTTCTCCATAGTGGCTGTATCAATTTACATTCCCACCAACAGTGCAAGAGGGTTCCCTTTTCTCCACACCCTCTCCAGCATTTGCTGTTTGTAGATTTTCTGATGATGCCCATTCTAACTGGTGTGAGGTGATACCTCATTGTAGTTTTGATTTGCATTTCTCTAATAATTAGTGATGTTGAGCAACTTTTCATGTGCTTGTTGGCCACCTGTATGTCTTCTTTGGAGAAACGTCTGTTTAGGTGTTCTGCCCATTTTTGGATTGAGTTGTTTGTTTTTTTAATACTGAGCTGCATGAGCTGTTTATATATTTTGGAGATTAATCCTTTGTCTGTTGATTCATTTGCAAATATTTTCTCCCATTCTGAGGGTTGTCTTTTCATCTTGTTTGTAGTTTCCTTTGCTGTGCAAAAGCTTTGAAGTTTCATTAGGTCCCATTTGTTTATTTTTGTTTTTATTTCCATTACTCTAGGAGGTGGATCAAAAAAGATCTTGCTGTGATTTATGTCAAAGAGTGTTCTTCCTATGTTTTCCTCTAAGAGTTTTATAGTGTCCGGTATTACCTTTAGGTCTCTAATCCATTTTGAGTTTATTTTTGTGTATGGTGTTAGGGAGTGTTCTAATTTCATTCTTTTACATGTAGCTGTCCAGTTGTCCCAGCACCACTTACTGAAGAGACTGTCTTTTCTCCATTGTATATCCTTGCCTCCTTTCATAGATTAGTTGACCATAGGTGCGTGGGTTTATCTCTGGGCTTTCTATCCTGTTCCATTGATCTATATTTCTGTTTTTGTGCCAGTACCATATTGTCTTGATTACTGTAGCTTTGTAGTATAGTCTGAAGTCAGGGAGTCTGATTCCTCCAGCTCCATTTTTTTCCCTCAAGACCGCTTTGGCTATTCGGGGTCTTTTGTGTCTCCATACAAATTTTAAAAGATTTTTTGTTCTAGTTCTGTAAAAAACACCACTGGTAACTTGATAGGGATTGCATTGAATCTGTAGATTGCTTTGGGTAGTATAGTAATTTTCACAGTATTGATTCTTCCAATCTAAGAGCATGGTATATCTCTCCATCTGTTTGTTATCCCGCTGTTTTTATTCCCTTTTTTCCTTTCATTCCCATCTCCTTTTGGACTTTTTTTTTTTTTCATTTTATCTCCATTTTTGGCTTATTAGTTAAATATCATTTTTAGTTTTTTTTTAGGGTTTATAGTATATATAACTTTATTTCAGCTTTAGTGAGGTTTAACTGACATATAAAATTGTAAGATATTTAAAATGTACATCGTGGTGACTTGACATACATATACATTGACATACTTGACATACATTCCTCCCATCTGATTAATTAGCACGTCCAGCCCCTCACATATTTATCTTTTTTTTTTTGATGAAAACATTTAAATTCTACTCTCTTAGCAATTTCATTTATACAATACAGTGTTATCATTTATAGTCACCATGTTTTGCGCTAGATCCTCAGACCTTATTCATGTTACAGCTTAACATTTGCACCCTTTTACCAACTTCTCCTAATCCCCCAACCCCCGGTCCCTGGCAACTACTTGTCTACTCTGTTTCCATGAGTTCGACTTTTTTTTAACTTTTAAATTCCATATATAAATGATACCATACAGTATTTACCACCCTCTGTCTGGATTATTTCACTTAGCATACTGCCCTTGAGATCCATCCATGTTGCTGAATATAGCAGAATTTCCTTATTTCTCATGGCTGAATAATAGTCCATTGTATGTATATACCACATTCCTTTGTCCATTCATCTGTTGACAGTTACATTGCTTTCATATCTTGGCTGTTGTGAATAATGCTGTGATGAACATGGGAGTGCAGACATCTCTTCAATATACTGTTTTCATTTCCTTTGGATATATACCCGGAAGTGGGAATCCTAGATCATGTAGTAGCTCTATTTTTAATTTTTTTAGGAACTTCCATATTGTTTTTCATAGTTGCTGCACCAATTTACGTTCCCACTAAAAGTGCACAACAGTTGCCTTTCTTCCACATCCTCACCAACACTTATTATCTCTTGTCTTTTCAATGATAGTCATCTATCTTTCTATGTGAGGTGATATCTCCTTGTGGCTTTGGTTTGCATTTCCCTGATGATTAGTGATGTTGAGCACCTTTTCATGTGCCTGTTGACCATTTTTATGTCTTCTTTGGAAAAAT
The DNA here is from genome assembly GCF_009873245.2 of Balaenoptera musculus. Taxonomy (NCBI): domain Eukaryota; kingdom Metazoa; phylum Chordata; class Mammalia; order Artiodactyla; family Balaenopteridae; genus Balaenoptera; species Balaenoptera musculus. Next base: position 28,545,068 of record NC_045805.1, on the reverse strand, counting down.
GTTTATTCAGGTCCTTGCCCATTTTAAAAATCCGATTGTTTGGGTTTTTTTGCTATTGAGTTGTATGAATTCTTTATATATTGTGGATTTTAACCCCTTACCAGATATATGATTTGCAAATATTTTCTCCCATTCATTAGGTTGCCTTTTAGCATAAAACTTGAATGCATCATAGTCTACCTACAAGTGATACTATAACACTTCACCTGTATTATAAGAACCTTACAAATGCAGACTTTCATTTCTCCCGTCCTGACTTTTGCACTATTGTAGTCATATATTTTAATTTTATGTAAATTATAAAGCACACACTATATTGTTATTTTGTTTAAACAGTTTAAAATTATCTTTTAAAGATATTTAAATAATAATAAAATATGTTATATTTATCCATGTAGTCACCATTTTAAGTGTATTTTCATTCCTTTGTGTGAATATCATAGTTCCATTTTATCCTTTTCTTTCAGCCTAGAGGACTTCCTTTAAAATATCTATAGTAGTAGTCTGCTGGTGGTGAATTCTTTTAACTACTGTACGTCTAAACTTCTTGGTTTTGCCATTGTTTTTGAAGGAAAGTTGTGCTGGCTATAGAAGTCTTTCCTTTAAAAATGTTGGTTCACTGTTGTCTCACTTGCATTGTTTGCAAATAAATATCTTTGTTAATCCATATATAACATCTTTTTTTGCTGATTTGTTTTACAATTTTCTCTTTATCACTGGTTTCTGCTACTTGATTATAATCTGTCTTGGTATAGTTTTATTCATGTTTTTTTAAAAAATTTTTATTTATTTATTTATTTTATGGCTGTGTTGGGTCTTCGTTTGTGTGTGAGGGCTTTCTCTAGTTGCGGCAAGTGGGGGCCACTCTCCATCGAGGTGCGCGGGCCTCTCACTATCGCGACCTCTCTTGTTGCAGAGCACAGGCTCCAGATGCACAGGCTCAGTAATTGTGGCTCACGGGCCTAGTTGCTCCGCGGCATGTGGGATCTTCCCAGACCAGGGCTTGAACCCATGTCCCCTGCATTGGCAGGCAGATTCTCAACCACTGCGCCCCCAGGGAAGCCCCTATTCATGTTTCTTGTCTTGGCATTCATTAAGCTTCTTGGATCTGTACTATAGCTTTTATAAAATTTTGAAAATTTTGTTCATATTTCTTCAATTATTTCTTTTTTTGCTTACCCACCCACCCACCTGTCTCTCTTTGGGGGATTTTAATTACATGTATATTAGGCTGCTTGAAGTTGTCTCACAGCTCACTGATGCTCTGTTATTATTTTTTCTTAATATTCTCTTTTCTTTCTGTGTTTCAATGTTAATATATTCTATCACTGTGTCTTTACTAATACTTTCTTTTGTATTGTCTAATTGGCCATTAATCCTATCCTGTGTATTTTTTATCTTACACATTGAAGTTTTCAGTCTTTACAAATTCATTATGGGACTTGGATGTATCTTCCGTGACTCTGCTGAACTGTTGAACATAGGGAATAAAATTATGATGATTGTTTTAATGTTCTTTTCTGTAATTCTAACATTTGTGCTTGCATGGAGTTAATTTTGATTTTTATCTCTTTATATTTTCCTGCTTCTTTGCATGCCTTGAATTTTTATTAGAAGCCAGACATTGCATATTTTACATGCTGGTTGTTTTTGTATTCCTACAAATATTTTAGAGCTTTGTTCTAAAATGCATTTAATGTCCTTGGAATCAGTGTGATTCTTTCAGTCTTCATTTTAAGATGTAAGACTGGATAAGAGCAGTGCTTGGTATGGGGCAATTTATGCTCCATGACTGAGGCTAGACTCTTTTGTGTATTTTCCTCAGTGCCTCATGGATTATGAAGTTTTCCAATCTGGCTATTGAAAACAGGCGCTATTTCTGGTTCTGTTTGAAGTTCTATTATTTCTAATCATTTCGGGTGGTCTTTCTCCAAACGAGTAGTTTTTTCAAACACATTTTTATTAGTACTCCACTGAATACTGGAACCCTCTACAGCTCTCTGAAATTATTATCCTATGCAGTTTTTAACTTTCTGGAACTCTGTTGAGTTGCTTTGGTCTTTCCAGACTTGCAGCTCTCTCTCCTCAACTCAGGGATTCTCCTAGGCTCTGCCTGGATTCCTCCTCTAGCACCGTGGCCTGAAAACATTTTCTAGGCAATGATTTGGGACAATTGTAGAGTTCACCTCATCCCTGGACTTCGTTACCTGTTGTTTCATATATTTTGTTCATTTTTTGGTTGATTCAGGCTGGAGGGTAAATCTGGTTCTTGTCACTATATCTTGACCAGAAACAGAAATCGTTGGCATGTGGCCTTTTTAGTAATATTCTTCATAACGAAAAAAAAAAATAGGTAAGATAAGGAAGATGAGGATTTCCTCTACTGTGTATAGTGACTATAATTTTTGTCCATGGCTTGAACTTTCCTAGAGTCCTGACTCTCTTCACCAGCATAGATGGCTCTAGGGCCAATGTCTATCTTCTTATATACTAAGCCAACACTTAGGGAATTCAGATATTCTCTCTCGGTGCATTTTCAAATTACTTAAGTAACTCCATCATAAGCAGTTAGTGAATACATTGGTTGAGTTAGGTGTCACTGTGAAAATGTCATTAATTCTTAAGATCCTTTCTTTTCTACTTTCTGAAATGTAAAATACATTTTCAGTCAGCCTAGTTTCATGGAAAGAGAACTAAGTTTTGGAAAGCACTAGCCACTTCTTTCCCTGCCTTTTCTCAGTCATAGAAGCTTGTTCTGTCAGTATGCCTATGTGTGACATAAGATGGACATGTACAAAAAATAAGTAGGTTGCAACTAAAACAACTCGTTCTTTGAACTTTTGAATGGACAACAAAAAACCACTGTTTTGCTGAACAAATTACTTCTTGGGCCTGATGAATATAATAAGACATTCATGGAACCTGCATAGAATCTTATCAGAATCTGTTTCCTGGAAGTTGGTCATAGTCAATATGAATCTATCAAGTCTCTCTGGGGAAACGTTGAGTGAATTCTTCACGCGCAGTATTTTTTGTATATTCTTTTAACTTTAAATATAACCCTGGTATTATTATTCTCAGTTAGCAGATGAAGAAAGTGAATCTTGGAAAAGTCAAGCAACTATTCCAATGTCATATAGCTGGAAAGTGGCAGCATGCAGGTTGGATTCCTGAAGTCCAATCTGGCTTCGAATTTCTTAGTCTTTCTACTGGATCGTGCTGCCTTCAAGATAAACATAACTTTGGCTCAAAGCAGATGTTTCACTGTTTCACTTCTATTATATCATTTGGAAGAGGCATGGAAATTTCATCCAGCATATGTGTTTTGTACTGTATAATTACAACTTTTCTTATTATGATTGATTAAAGCTCAGATATCATCTTTTTAAAATTAATTAATTTATTTTTTGGCTACATTAGGTCTTCATTGCTGCACGCAGGCTTTCTCTAGTTGCGGCTAGCAGGGGCTACCCTTTGTTGCGGTGCGCAGGCTTCTCATTGCGGCGGCTTCTCTTGTTGAAGAGCAATGGCTCTAGGCACGCGGGCTTCAGTAGTTGTGGCACGAGGGCTCAGTAGTTGTGGCTCACAGGCTCTAGAGTGCAGGCTCAGTCGTTGTGGCACACGGGCTTAGTTCCTCCACAGCATGTGGGACCTTCCCGGACCAGGGCTCGAACCTGTGTCCCCTGCATTGGCGGGCAGATTCATAACCACTGTGTCATCAGGGAGGCCCTAGATATCATCTTGACAGTGATTTTTTTTAAAGTTGTTTGACTGTTTATTCTGTCTGTGAACCTTACGAAAAAAAAGACTGTCGTGGCTTTAGTTACAACCTGTGATTCCAAAACATGCCATTCAAGAAACCACTACAATTTTGGTACTGATAGAAGCCCCAGCAGTAGAAGAAACAAAGTCTTTTCCATGTGAGTGATTTCTTTTGTATAATATAAATTTTCATGCTGAGGATGAGGAAATTTTCAGTAATTTCAAAAGTTGATCAAATGTCAAATCTAAGGAAAGTAGGAAAAGATAGATATCTCAATATGGCATTGTAAGAGATTTCATAAACTAAACAGAGCATTATATGCCTCCTTTTAAGGTCTGTTCTCTTTTCTAAAAGCAAACCAAATAATGTAGATGGAAAAATATTTATATAAAAATGCAGATTTAACTCTGACAGTGCTTTTAAGGAGGTATATGACCTTGAAAAGTCACTTACCTAGTTGAATTCCTTCATTTTAATCAGGAAAATGAGGATAAGTGAGGTTAAATGGTGTCTTCCAACATTATTATTCTGCTCTTTTAAGGTAAAATAAAAATCTCTCAACACATAAATCCAGGAAGTCAAGCTTGATGACATTACGTTCTTCAATAGATACCAAAGCAAGCCCTTTATATAGAAAACTTATTTGGTTCCAACATGAGGGCAATTTTCAACTGATTGTCAGAAATACGTAGAATTTTCTTTCCTCCACATTTTGTGGTCAGGTTATCCAAGAGCATCTAAGCATAATAATCAGATGTTTGGGTCAGTAATAACAAAATAGAGAAAGCAAGCAGGGCATCAACTATGTATGACTCCATTACTGAAAAAATTTTACTCTGGACTTCCCTGATTCTAAGTCACTGTAGCATTCTGATACATTCCTGTAGCATTTCTTACTTTCCTATATGCCTTCAAATACCCTGATATTCACAATTTCCATGGCCAAGAAGGATTCACAGCAAGGACATAATCTTAATTCTTACACAGAATATCCACTATATAAACACCAGACATGCATATGACAAACACATGGTGAAAGTCTCTATCTTCAAAATAGCTCTGCCAAATACTGGCTAGTTTCTGTTCTCTCCCCATCAATTTAGCAAGAGGCTGGGAGCACAAGCTAACAAACAAGAAACAAAACAAAACAAAAAACTCTAATAGAAAGCCATCTAAAAAACCACCAAAGAAATAAATTCCAAAAGGAGTGTATTGTCACTAAAATCAAAATAAAAACAGTACAGCATCAGTGACCTCTTCCAAGAACAGGCAAATCACTTCCAGTATTTGTTTGTAAACATCATTCTTTAATTCTATTTAAGCCTCTATTGAGTAGCTACTGCATGGAAGGTACTGTACTCTTTGTAACGGGGGACAAACTATGGTCTGAGATCCTAAGTAATTTACCATGTAAGAAGAGAGGCAGAGATTTACATACATTATAAATAAAAACAAAATGTGATGGAGGAAAAATCACAAAAAGTATACTTAACATATGATAACTTTATAGACATGTTAAAAGAATTTGAGTCATAGTCACACAATAATTATTCGATAAATCAGTGGTTTGGAACTATAAGAATACATTATAACTACCTGAGGACCTTTTTAAAATTATCAGTACCTGGGCCTAACACTTAAAAGAATCTGATTCAGTTGGACTAGGGTGAGGCACAGGTATTTTTTAAAGGCTACACAGGCTGTGTTAATAGACTGGCAGGGTGGAAGACCAGTGCATTAAACATTCTGTTGGTTCCTACTGAGAACCAGATGCTCTGCTTTCCCAACATCTGGCAAAGGTGAATACGTTCTGGTCCCTGCTTTAAAGGTAATCACAGTCTAAAAGGGATATTTGGGCAGCTATTTACATTTGTAACCAATTGGATAATCAAGCCGTTATGGACTTGAAGGGGACTTCTCATGGCATCGGACAAGGCTCTGTCTTCTACAATGACTTGATTAAAAAAAAAAAAGTTAACATTCATCACATCTGTGGATTATCTGAGACTGGCTTCTCTGGTGGTGCAGTGGTTGAGAATCTGCCTGCCATTGCGGGGGACACGGATTCGAACCCTGGTCCAAGAAGATCCCACATGCCGCGGAGCAACTAAGCCCGTGTGCCACAACTACTGAGCCTGTGCCCTAGAGCCCACAAGCCACAACTACTGAAGCCCGCACACCAAGAGCCGGTGCTCCGCAATGGGAGAGGCCACCACAGTGAGAGGCCCGCGTACCGCAGCAAAGAGTGGCCCCCACGTGCTGCAACTGGAGAGGGCCTGCGCAGCAATAAAGACCCAATGCAGCCAAAAAATTAATTAATTAATTAATTAATTAATTTTTAAAAATTTTGTATATTTGGAATAATTTAAATCAAAATTCAAGAATATTAGAACACAATTAAAAATAAGATAAATCTTCAAAAGTTCCAATAGGCCTAAAATCAACAGGACTAACATCATATACCTGGGTCCCAAAAACCAACTGCATAATTACATCACAGATGAGACATAGCTTAGCAAATGCTAGAGAATCAATGGTGAACTCATTTGGAGTCAACAGAAGGCTGTGGCTACTGAAAAAATTGTGAAATCATAATCTGAATTAATAGAACTATAAAATCTAACGTTACTGATAACATAATCTCACCATCTGTCTCGTCAGACTAAACCTGGACCAAGGCCTCTACTCATGCCCTCACTCTTAAAAAGAGATATAGATCAATGTAAGAAAAACAAGTGGACATTAACTAAGGCTGTGAAAAGTTTTGCACCCAATTTAAATAGAGAATATTGAAGGAACTGGAGTAGAAGTGTAAAAGTTAGGATTCCTTTGGCTGAAAGTAACAGAATGCTCAACTAAAAGTGGCTTCAAGAATTATTGGGCTTCCCTGGTGGCGCAGTGGTTGAGAATCTGCCTGCCAATACAGGGGACACGGGTTCGAGCCCTGGTCTGGGAAGATCCCACATGCCGCGGAGCAACTGGGCCCGTGAGCCACAATTACTGAGCCTGCGCGTCTGGAGCCTGTGCTCCGCAACAAGAGAGGCCACGATAGTGAGAGGCCCGCGCACCGCGATGAAGAGTGGCCCCCGCTTGCCACAACTAGAGAAAGCCCTCGCACAGAAACAAAGACCCAACACAGCCATAAAAATAAATAAAAAATAAATAAATTTAAAAAAAAGAATTGTCATGACTGAATGTTTGTATCCCCCAAATTTATATGTTGAAGCCCTATCCCCTTTTCCCCAGTGTGATGGTACTTGGGGTTGGGCCTTTGGGAAGTAATTAGGTTTGGATGAGGTCATGAGGATGGAGCCTCCATGATGGGATTAGTGTCCTTATAAGAAAAGAGAACAGACCTCACTCTCTCTTCACCATGTAAGGACACAGCAAGAAGGTGGCCGTCTGCAAACCAGGAAGAGGACCCACACCAGAGCCTGACCATGCTGGCTCCCTGATTTCATACTTCCAGCCTCCAGAACTATGTGACAATAAGTTCCTATTGTTAAGCCATACTGTCTGTGGTATAATGTCATAGCAGTCCAGGCTGACTACAAAAATGGTATTTTATTATCTCCAAAAACAAGAAGTCTAGAAGTTGGTACTTCATGCATTGGTTCAGTTCTTAAATGATGTTATCAGGGATCTAAATTCATTCTATAATTCTGCTCCATTATCCTCAACTTTTTGCCTTTTATCCTGTGGTTTGGCCCCTCATGGTTACAAGGTGGCTGCTACTTTATCTCTTCACATACTCACGTCCAAATCAGAAAAATGACTTTCTCTTCGTATGCCTTTTTTGTTTTTTAATTGGGAAAAAATAGCAGAATACCCTGTATGTGCCACTGTTGGAACATGTGTAGATACCCACCCTAGAATCCAGAGCATAAAGCAACCATGACGAGCTTGGAACAATCATGATTTGTTTCCAGAGACCAGGAAATTCTTGAATATGATGAAATCCAGTATCTAAATAAAATGGGGGAAAATGAGGAATGATTGTTGAGCCAGAATATCAAGTATTTTTTGTGATGTTACAGAGAGGAAGGGCCCAATAGCTGTCTTCAAACATTTTAGTGAAATATACATTGGCCTTATTCTCAAAGGTAGAACTAAGATCAATGGGAGAAACCCACAGGGGGAAAGATTTTCTTCATACATCTGTGCAAATTTCCCTAAGTATTTTGGATTTGCTATCATCAGCGATGTATAAGGATGAAGAAATTCAAGCATTGAAAGGTTTGTTGATTCAAAAGGCCTCTGAGATAACTTTAAACCTATACTTCCAGAAATGAGCTTAACAAAAATATAAATAGATTTTTCAGCATGTGTATATGCCACTGAGCTCATGAGCACTAAATAGGTAAAGGAAATTGGTAATAGAAATTCTTCCTTTTTAAAAATACTTTGCATTAGTTTCCTCTTACTGCTGTAAAAAATTACCACATATTTAGTGGTTTAAAACTGCACAAATTAATTTTCTTACAGTTTTGGAGGCCAGAAATCTAAAATGGGTCAGCAGGAATGTGTTCCTTCTGGAGGCTCTAGAAGAGAATCTATTTCCGTGCCTTGTCCAGCTTCTAGAGACTCTTCTTAGTCCTGGGCCTCACGGCTCCACACCACTCTGACCACTGCTTTCCTCATCACATCTACTTTCCCCTCTGCTTCCATCCACAAAATCATCTCTGACTCTGACCCTCCCACCTCCCTCTTCTTATAAAAGCCCTTGTGATTACCCTGGATCCACCCAGATAATCCAGATAACTTCCCCATCTCAAGATCCTTAATCACATCTGCAGATTCCGTCTTGCCACATAAGGTAACGTGTTCACAGGTTCTGGAAATTAAGACCTTTAGAAACCCATTATTCAATTTATCATGCACTTCAAATAATTTTAATTTGATCTGTTTAGAATAGCCTAAAAATCCCTAATTTCACCCTAGAAAGCAGTCATATTATAACCACCCTTAATGTTTTACATTGATATTAAGGAACTGAATCAACATATTTTGAGATTTTCTATAATACGGATGCACTAGACATTACTGGTTACAAAATAAATACTGACACCAGAGAAACTGTATTTCTGAAATAATAATCTATTACCTTGTAAACACGTTTTCCTTCTTTGGGCCACACTAACTAAAATATTAAATATCAGGAAAAATGTGTTCCATGAGTGGTCACAGGAAGAAGCTATTTCAAATGTCTGTGTTATTACCTTGAACCATAGGAAATAGCTATTTTTCATGGGACAAACACAATTGAAGACAATGAATTCCATACAATTCAACTTTAATATTATGATTCTTTCCATAAGCATCTTCTATAATATTTTATTATGAAATATTACAAAGATACAAAAAAGGGAAGATTATAATGAAAATCCATGTAGCTACCACCAATCTTATCAAATATATCAATAATGTAATATATTTCCTTTTGATAGTTTTTAAATAACCAGAACAATACAGTTGTACACTTTTCCCAATCCCAGCCTCTCCTGGGGAGCTACAGAAAATATTCTTTAGGATTTTAGAGCTTCCTAACTGGACACAAGTTTATCTTTCTTCCATGAAAGCAAGACCAATATGTAGTTTCTTTTTGTCCATTGTGCATCAGTTTTTTCATGAAAAATATATTTTGTATGCTGGTTTAATTAGATTCGACTCAAAAAATGGAATAGCCTTAGAACAACCTATCATATGTGGTGGAGGGAAGGGGCAAAGGTAATACTGAAGGCTGCTCTAAAGTTATCTGATTGAATATTCACACTGATCCAAACCACTCAACCATCTTTTGTCAAGTAGTCTCAAAAACTTGTGAAACAAGGATTAAGATTAGAATGAAAAAAAAGAAGAGTAGAATGAGAACAGCGTCTTCAGATAAGTAGGTGATAAAATAGATCTAATATCATTAATTTGTTCTACTTTCTTCTCATTATTGGCTTTGTGTTTATATAAAGTTTTTCTCTTTTTATCCCTCTTGTCTACTTGGTATTTAACACACATTTGTGAGATTATCTGCTTTTCCTGGTCATGCCATCTGGGACCCTGGTTTTGAGATACACAATACTTCCTCAAAACAAATGGAAAAATCAGTCATGAATATTAAGGGAAAGCATTCACAGGGCTCTGAAAAAAGTCAAACAGTTGGGGTTTACCTGATTTTATCCAGAATACAGTTGTTCATATACAAATGTATGTCTGCATCTATAAGTACAGCTACAGAATTAGAGGTAGAATATTTTTTTAATAAAAGTTTATTGGACTGTAGGAAATATCTACCCCTTGGGCAGAAATAGTTCAAATATCCTTTTCAATCTCTAATTTTGATTAAAGTTCACATCTTTGCCTTAGGTCTGTGTGCAAGTAGCCATTTCATCCTGAATTATTCTGGCAGCCTTCAAAATTTAGTGAAGGATAGTGAGTTTCTGCTGGAAATGAATGAAAAATTGAAGTTCCTAATGAAGCATATTCTCATTGGAGTTTAAAAGTCTGCAAACTTTTCTTTGGTATTTGAAGTCTACAAACTTCTGTTTCTTTTTCAAAGCTTTCCTTGCCATAAACCTAGAGACTATCATACTAAGTAAAGTAAGCCAGAAAGAGAAAGACAAAATATCATATGATATTACCTATATGTGGAATCTAAAAATAAGAAATGATACAAATGAACTTATATACAAAACAGAAATAAACCCACAGACATAGAAAACAAGCTTATGGTTACCAAAGAAAAAAGGGGAGGAGGATAAATTAGGAGTTTGGGATTAACATATACACACTACTATATATAAAAAAGATAACATATACACATTACTATATATAAAAAAGATAACCAACCAAAAAAGATAACCAACAAGGACCTACTGTATAGCACAGGGAACTATATTCAATGTTTTGTAATAACCTAAAAGGGAAAAGAATCTGAAAAATTGTAATATACATACATACATACATAAATATATATATCTGAATCACTTTGCTGTACACCTGAAACTAACACAACATTGTAAATCAACTCTACTTCAATTTTTTTTTTTTAATAAAGCTTTCCTTGCCAAGGAATCCCTGTATTTCAATTGTGATAAAAAGACTTTCAGAGGTTGGGAAGTAAGAGAATTGGCTTTTGTAGCATAAGACAGACAAAGAAGAATATTTGGTTACTCATGTTTTAATATCTATTTTTTAACTAGATTTGAGGGGAAAATGGTGATAGCTGCTTCTGATGCAAAAACACCATTTATTTCCACTGAGATAATTTGAAAACTGCTGAACTAGTTATCACCAAACTTTTCAATGTAATTTGTCACCAGCACTGGAGCAAAAATGACTGTAGCCTTCATGCTCTTAAGACTGTATATGTGGGTGTGTTTAAATGCATACAGTTTTCATAGAATTGTACACTGATATATGTAGAAAAGCTTTCATTTGGCAAGTAATTTGATATATGATGAGACTTTCTGATTGAGTGATTGAATCTTTAGAATAAATGGACATGTAAGGATCTGAGGATGAAGCTTTTCAAAATCTCAATTACAAACATCCCACACTTCAAATGTCATCTTCTGTTATTCTAGTTTGCTACCTCTGATTTTCTGACTCCAACAATCCATGGACCTCCTTAGGACCTACGATCCACTGGACTACCACCTCTTCACCTCTTATGTCCTCTTTTTCTCATTACCTGTCTAAATTCCATGGTCTCTCTGAGCTACCTCACCCTCTCTAGCCTCACCTTTTCTTGCTGTAGAGCCACGTCCAGATCCCTGCTTCAGGACACATGCATCCAGTCACCCAACTGCTAAGACTGCTGGCTGTTCTTGGTCCACAGTTGAGTTGCTCCCCGCAGGAATCGCCCTCTACCAAAGGGAGCTGACTTGCCCAAGATTACACCTTGTCCCCAGGGTCTTATGTCCAATGACTGATGGATGTAGGGGTACAAAGACCCAGATGTCTCTTTTGCCTCAGAGACATCTCTGAATGGCCATCCCAACTCTGTTGTCCCAGTGAGATCAGCTAAGGACTCTGCTCTGTTGCAAACACTTTGCATTTCAACTTCACCCTCTGCCTAATCCTACTCCCTTTATCCCCATGCAGTTTTATTCCCCAGATCGCTGCCCCAGAAAACACCTGCACACACATCTTCATCTCAGAGTCTGTTTAGCAGGGAAGGAGACTTAAACAGTTAGTGTGAAGAGTGGTGCTAGAGGGCAGATTCTAAAGTCAGATCTTGGAATTGGAGCATCAGTCTCCAAGTTGGCACGAAGGACAGCATCACAGGTAGAAAGTGCAGTTATTATGGGTCCTGATCATGTTGCCATGGTGCAATTGTTAAACTACCTTTGATAGGGTATACCCATGGAAGAGAATACCATGAAAGACACAATGTCTCAAGCACTTGAGAGCTATAGGAAATACTAATTATAAGGATATAGAATTGGAGAGCTGCTACTTGGGGTTGTTACAGCATTGTAGAAAGATAATGAAAGGCCGAGGGTAATAAACCACCAATTTAAGGCAAACAGTGAAAGCTTCCTTGGCAACATGCAAAGAATCTCTCATCTGCTGCAGCTGGAGAAAAAAGGAAGCAAAAGATCAGGTCCAGGACTTAACTGGTAGTAGAGTATCATATAAGGTTTAATTCTGAAATCTGGCAAGTCTGCTACACCAAGGTTAAGGCCTTGATTGGGAAATAATGTGACTCTGAGATGAGATGGGAACATATGGGCATTTGAAATTTTTGAATGTCCAGATTTCCCTGAACATTCTGGGATTGCAAACATGACCCATTCCTTTCTTTTAAAGGCTAGCACTCTCCCCTGGCTTGACCGGAGAAGAATCAGCTTCCAGACTGCACTGAGGTTGTTGGCAGGATTTATTTCCTTGAAACTGTAGGACTGAGAGCTTCAGCTTTGTTCTGTTATCAGCCAGAGGCTGCCCTCAGCTACTGGAGACCACCCATAGTTCCCTGCCACAGTCTTGGATTGCCAAGATGAGCAGAAAAGCAAGAGTCTCTACTGGCAATACAGAGTCTCATATATTGTAATGAGTCTTTTTTTTTTTTTTAATTGGGGTATAGTTGCTTTACATTGTTGTGTTAGTTTCTGCTGTACAACGAAGTGAATCAGCTATACGTATACATATATCCCCTCCTTCTTGGCCTCCCTCCTCCCCCCCACCCCCATCCCATCCATCTAGGTCACCAGAGCACCGAGCTGAGCTCCCTGCGCTATACGGCAGGTCCCCACTAGCTAGCTGTTTTAAACACGGCAGTGCACGTCCATCCATCCCAAACTCCCAATTCATCCCACCCTCACCCCCAGTGTCCACACGTCCATTCCCTAGGTCTGCATCTTTATTCCCGCCCTGCAAATAGGTTCATCTGTACCATTTTTCTAGATTCCACATACATGCGTTAATATACGATATTTGTTTTTCTCTTTCTGACTTAACTTCGCTCTGTATGACAGACTCTAGGTCCATCCACATTTAGTCTTGAGCCCGTTCCAGTAAGGCTTTACCTTCTCCACTCCTGAGAAACTACTCTTTTCAAGGTCACCAAGGGCTACCATGTTACTAAATCCGGTAGACAATTCTCATTCTTCATCTTGTAATACAAGAAAAGTGGCTGGACATAGAGTCTGTCATACAGAGTGAAGTAAGTCAGAAAGAGAAAAACAAACACCGTATGCTAACGCATATATATGGAATCTAAAAAAAAAAAAAAAATGGTACTGATGAACCTAGTTGCAGGGCAGGAATAAAGAGGTAGACATGGAGAATGGACATGAGGACACGGGGTAGGACGGTGAAGCTGGGGCGAAGTGAGAGTAGCATCAACATATACACGTTACCGAATGTAAAATAGTTGGCTGGTGGGAAGCAGCAGCATAGCACAGGGAGATCGGCTCGGTGCTTTGCCATGACCTAGAGGGGTGGGATAAGGAGGGTGGGAGGGAGGCTCAAGAGGGAGGGGATATGGGGACATATGTATGCATATGGCTGATTCACTTTGTTGTGCAACAGAAACTAACACGGTATTGGGAAGCAATTATACTCCAAAAAAGATCTATTTTAAAATTTTAAAAATTAAAAATTAAAAAAAAAGAGAAACATTTGACACAGTTAATCACTCTTTCTTGAAACACTGAATTCACTTGGCTTCTAAGACTCCGTAGGAGCCCGGATTTCCTTCTACTTCATTGGACACTTTCTCAGTCTCTTCTACCAGTTCCCCCTCATCTTGATAATGCCTTATTGTTGGAGTACCCAATGATTCATTCTTTTGACTTCTTCTCTTTTATCGAGCCTTCCTCCTTTGATAAATTCACTTGTATGGCCCCCAAAACAATATAAAAGCTAATGACAACCATATCTATACTTTTTACCCAGCACTTTCCTCTGGATTCCACACTCATATATCCAATAACCTTTGCAAAATTTACACATGAATGTCTAACAGACATCTCAAACTTATTATATCTAAACCTAAAATCCAGCTCTTCATTCCCCAGTCTTCTCCTTCTACAGTCTCTCCCATCTCAGTTAATGACTATTCTCTCTTTCCATTTTCTTAGTCTAAAACCCCTGGAGTTATTCTGGAATGCACTCATTCAGGCACTGTCTTAGTCCATTTGGGCTGCTATAACAAACTACCATAGATTGAATGGCTTATAAACAACAGAATTTTATTTCTTACAGTTCTGGTAGCTGAGAATTCCGAGGTCATGATAGATTTGGTGTCTGGTGAGAGCATGCTTCCTGGTTCACAGACGACCATCTTCTAGCTATGTCCTCATATGGTGGAAGGGGCCAGGGAGCTCTCAGGGGTATCTTCGGTAAGGGCACTAATCCCATTCATGAAGCCTCCACCCTCCATACTTAATCACCTACCAAAGGCCCCACCTCCTAACACCATTACATTGGGGGCTAGGATGTCAAAATATGAATTTTGGGGAGACACAAATGTTCAGTCTATATAACACACTATATCCAATCTATCAGTAAATCTATCAATTGCTTTCTTTCAGAGTATTCAGAGAATGACCACTTCTCTCCTCTGCCACCTCCCTGCTCCAAGCCACGAAATCTCTGCACTTGATTATGGCAACAACGGTCTCCTAATTGGTCTCCCTGATCCCACACTCACTCCTTTATAGCCTATTCTCAATACAACTTCTGGAGTAATCCTCTTAAAACAGAAGTTTCATATATTATTCTTCTGCTCAGTACTTTCCAAAGGCTCCCTGACTTACTCCAGTGAAGGTCAGTCCTTCTAAGGGTTTATCTGCCCTGTGTATTCTGGCAAACCCCTTAGCTCTCTGAAATCATCTCCCAGAACTCTCCCCCTCTCTCATTTTATTCTAGCCACACTGTCCTCAAACATCCATGCATTCTCTGCCTTTAGGCCTTTGCAGCTTCTATTTAATCAGCCTAGAATGCTTCGCCCACATATCTACCTTGGTTTTTTTCTCTTCTCCTAAATCTTTACCCAAATGCCACCTTCTCAGTGAGACCTTCCCTAAGCACATTATCTAAAATCACATCATGTCCCTTCCTACACACATGCTTCCTACCCTTTTCCCTCCTTTATCTTCATAACACTTTCCACTTTCTAACATTTCATAATTCAGCTACTTCTTTTTGGTATTGTCTGTCTCTCCTGACTAGACCTAAGCTCCGTAAGGGCAGAGATTTCTTGCTGGGTTTTTTGCACAGTGTTTATATTCCTAAGGCACAGAATAACATAGAACACATAGCACATAGTAGACATTCAATACGTGTTGAATAAATAAATCAGTAAATGATTAGATGAATGAGTAAATGAATGAATGAATATAACTAAACTCTCTGTATCAGTCAGGGCACCAGCAGGAAGAATATGGAAAATTCAAATGGGGAAATTTAGGTAAGTTTAAAGAAGGGAGTATTTACAACATGGAAGGGACTAATAAGGATGGTGAAATACCCAAGAGCCAGGAACCGTGGGGTGGTGTTGTTATCTCTGTACCTAAAGGAGCAAGGGCAGGAATCACATGCTAGAATAAGAAGAGAGTAGCTGTAAGAAAAGTCTGCCCAGCAGGAGTTGTGGACTTCAGTTGAGGGATGCAGCCGATCAGAGGTGACCCATTAGAAATGGAGCCTGGAAGATAGACACCCAGACCTCTGCTTCCTCTTGCCTCATGTATCCTGCTGATGCCGTCCATTGGCCAAACCCAACTGCAGGTCATGGACCAGGAAGGCTGTTGATATAGCACCAAACAGTCAGTGCCCAAGCACAGAGCAGGGTAGGAAAGGTTGGAAAATGAACTGGAAAGGAAAATGGAAACTGTCCTGGACATCTGCTTTTACCCTCTGTCACAATATTTTATAGGATGGATAGAACAAAAGTATTCTTTTGAAATTAGCATACATTTACTCTACAAGGTAAATTTCATTTATGCGAGAAACTTCATCTCAGACTTTCATTTCCCATTGCCTGTTGGTCATTTGTTTCCTTTTGAAATAAAAATACTCAGTCCTTGGGTGATTTGAATTATTTTACTTTAAATCACTACTGTTGAGACTGTTTTCCCCAAATCAAATACTAACCTTTAAGAGAATGTCTAGAGGCTACATTCTTTGGCCTATTCTATTTAGGTGACTAGGAAAAAATAGCATTGAAATTTGCTGAAAGCTTCTTTGGAAATTTTTTGAAATAAGTCTTTAAAAAAAAATGGAAGCAAAGTAAAATAAAAGCAACCGAAGCAACAGCCCTGCTTGGAAAGATAAAACTCAGCCCTGGTTAAAAATAGAATCCATAACTGCTGATGAGCAAGAGAAACATCTGGTAGAAAGAATGTGTTTATCAGGTGACACTTTTGAGAAAGTGCTTAAAACATTTAGGACATCATAACCACACCAGTATACAATGCCCCTAAGAAGGTGGAACAGAAAAAGAACAAAGCTTTGGCATCACTCATGATATTGAGGGTATGATGTAAATGGTCTTAGCTTTCTGTCCTGTTGTATTGGGACTTTCTACCTGTGAAAGGCTTCCTCTGTCTTCATTGTGCCTTTACTTTAAGGAACTTAAAGGAGAGAGAGGCGAGAAACATACAGAAACACATACAAAGAAAGGGTAATTACTGACTCAACAAGGTTAGGAGGTGAGGTAAGAGTAATAGTCCCTGGAATGACTGTGACCCAGTTCTGGAGGCTGCAGTGTGAGTTCTCTAGACCTGAGGGGCACTGGCGTAACACAGAATTGAGTAATAAGTCTAGAGATCTCTAGGGATTTTGTTTAGGGCTATTGAATGTGGTGGTGCTACCTGGGGGTGCAGATAAGCATGCATTTGCCATGGAAATGCTCAAGAGGACTCTTGTTTTCCTTCTGAATTTCATTACTCTGCAGTGTAGCTCACTCTTCTGTATGTCCTGAGCTCTGGGGGTGTGTGATCTATTTCTCTCTTCTCTCATTC
Source organism: Balaenoptera musculus (assembly GCF_009873245.2). Taxonomy (NCBI): domain Eukaryota; kingdom Metazoa; phylum Chordata; class Mammalia; order Artiodactyla; family Balaenopteridae; genus Balaenoptera; species Balaenoptera musculus. Next base: position 28,527,845 of record NC_045805.1, on the reverse strand, counting down.
TTTCTCACAACTCGAGCATGCTACTTTTTGCCCCCTCTTTTTGGATCTGTGATATTCTCTCTACCATCTTTTATCAGCAAAGAACGTGTGCTCAGTGTGATGACTACTACTCATTAATAAATGTTGGCTAATTTCCAGTAAACCCACTGCCAAACCACCAGGTCAATTTCTACCCTTTCAATGAATTCTTGGCCTCTCTGAATCAGTGACCCTACCGTATTTGTCCTTCCCCATCCCAGTAAATCTTAACTGTAAATGACAAAGAAATTTATCCTTTCTCACTTTTTTGAGCCTCAGAACTCCCTTTTCTCCCTGCAGCCCAGACCCCTGCTTCTAGCTATCCAGGCCTTTAATCGGTTTGTATCTAACTTACTTCAAACCCTGTTCCATCTGTTCTCTTTAGATCTTAGCCAGATTATTTTCTCCATTGTTATCTACCAAATTGGGTAATAATAGAAGACTAATTTAGGACAACTTTGTTTGGGGAGCTATTGAATTGGATGCCACTGCTTGTGTGCCCATGTAGACATGCATTTGCCTATGGAAACAGCAAGTTTTTTATGTCTAGGACCTGCTCCATTAAGGATCATGTCTGAGCTTTATCACTCTGCAAAGTAAAGTACTGTTCTCCCCATACCAGAGATAAAAATCCCAAGATTCAAATTAAGATCATAGTGTTGGTAAGTGGACGAAACATACAATGAAACTACTTATCTAATTTAGTACTTCTCAACCATCATTGCTCATTGGAATCATCCATATCAGTCGTTTTCAATATTTACTGCACACACATCACCTGGGGATCTTAGTAAAATGCAGATTATGGTTTAGTAGAACTAGCGTTAAGTCCCAAGTTTCCAAATTTCTAATAAGGTTTCAGGTGATGCCAATGCTGCTGGTAGTCAGGGGACATATCTTGAGTAACTTAGAGTGCTTGTAAGAAAATATTTTTGCCAGGCCCCAACAAACTACTTAAATCTTTGAAGACAGGGGGCCAAGCAACTCAATTAGAAGTGCATCAGAAATACGATAGATTGGCAACTGTACTCCAATAAAAAAAAAAATAAGACAGACTGATAGATGGCTACATAAATATGTGATAAAGCAAGACTATAGCAAAATATAAATTTTAAGAGCGACGTGGATATATGGCTATTTACTCTAAAGTTCTATACATTTAAATTTTTTACAATAAAATATTGGAAAAATGGGTTAGGAAGAAAACCTTTTGGGGAATCTGAAACACTTTCTCCCCTATGGTATATATTAATTATCCCTCCCTCCCCACAAAAATAATCCTACCTGTTACACCTTTAAACAATTTTTATTTTATTCATTTTTGCTGTAAAGTTATTTATTCCTGTTTCACTGATAGAGACAGTTCCAGTCTTTGAGATGATTTACTATATTGCAGAGCATGAAATTTGGGGCCGGCAAAACATACCAATGTTTAAAATTTAAATCTACTCTGCCCTTTACTTATTAGTGTGCAATTTTAGCCAAATTAACTTACTGTTCTTAGTTTTATAATCTGAAGCTTGGTATACTGATAATAGTAATAATAATACTTTCTTCATAAAACCAATGTGGCAAATTGACATATTTTAAGGCATCTCTTCTTCCTATCTACTTTTTAAGACACAGAACCCAACCACATAGTCTTTGCTGTGCCAAACAACTATGTTTTGTAGCACATGGCTTGTTACTGAACTACCACCACCCTCCCCAGCACACTCACACAGAGACACAACTGATGGACAAGTTTTAGACTAAGAGCCAGTAACCCTGACCAGCCAGTGACATCTGGCTTGTAACCTGGTTCAAAAAGATTCACTAAAATCATAAATATCTCTCTCAGTAATATAAACCAAGAGACTCAGAGAGAGGTGGCAGTTGGCAGTGGGTTCCAAGCTAGAAGATCATATGGACACAAAGGCTTGAGATCATCTTCATTTGGGTCAAATTTATGATTGCTACGTATATAAAGTCTATTGAGGGAGGAAGAAAGAAGTAGCATGTAAGCACTGAGAAGCAGAAATGTGAGGCAGCTTCTAAGATGTGAATAAAATAGCACCAGTCTCTGACATTTTAGTTTCTTGTTCCAGTGAAACCTAAGTGGTCTTGGTTCTAATCTAGGTTGTGCCTAAGATTCCATGTTGAATCCTTTCACTGAACTCCCCTTTGTTTGAACTAGGCTGAATGGATCTCCAGCAATCAGGATAGACTACAGTATGCTCATCTCAGTGGTTTAAAATAACAAACATTTCTATTCCTCACTCTGTTCAAGTTAGCTGGGGCTTGTTCCACGGTAGCTAAGGTTTCAGTTAAATGAAACTTCTTTTTGAAACATATCAATGATCAATTACACAATGGCAAGCCACTGTGCATTGCTTTGTAGCTACTGCATCAAAGTCATACTTGTCATTTCTGTTCTTATTTCACATGACCATACGTGAATTCACTAGGGCAATACCCTCAAAGGGGGCACTGAATATTAGCCAATAAAACAATCTATCTATCACAAGATAATTGTTTTTTTTTTTAATTTTTTTCCATAAAAAGATCATTAAATGAGAGATAATGTACAGAAAATGGTTGTACATAATGGATAATAAATCAGTGTGATATTTGTCCTTGTGCAAGTCTTTGCCCATCGAAGGCCTTTCTCAAAGTGTCAGAATGATTTTTATTCATTCATTCTTCAGATATATGGAGTGTCTGCTATATAATAGGCAGGATGCTAAATGCCAGAAATAAAATGAAGAGCAAGACAGACACGGATCCTACACACACGGTGCATAGAGAATAATGGATAATAAAGAACAACAAATAGGCAATTCCAATGCCTATTATGATGCCTTAGATAAGACAAATACTGGGTGCTTGAAAACATAGGAGGTGAATCTCATTTAGATCTGGGACACACAAAATGTTTCTTAGAGGAAGTGGCAACTGCTTCAAACCAGAAGAATGGAAGGAATTAGTCAGGCAAAGGGCAGGAGACAAGGAGAGTTTTCTAGATAAAGGGGCCAGCAAATTTGCAAACCCAGATGTGAAGAGAGCATGAACAATCAAGGAACTGCAAGAAGGGAGAAGAGAGGGGACAGGCAGGTGTAAGCTGTGCTGTGGAAGTTGGACTCTATCCTAGACAATGAGGAGCCATTCAAGGGCTTTAATGGCTTAAAGGTATTTAAGGTTTAAGGAAAGGAACTGCAAATTTGTGTTTTTCAACACTGAGAACATAGTAAGTTTCTAGGGCCTAAGGCCCACTGTGAAAGCCATGCATTTTTAGCCAATGCTTATCTCCAACACACACACACCTGTGCTTATTAAAGGAAAAAGAATGGACTCATGTTTCAACAGAACTATGTGTTCTCTCCGTTTCTCATTGTAACTATTTTGTAGGTGGGATACAGTGGGTGGAAGTGGGAGCAAAAGCAGTGAAATGGAAATCAGACAGACAGGTTCCAGCCCCAATTACTTCCTCAAAATGTGCTTTGGAGCAAGTCACTTAACTGCTCTGGAAAATGGTGATAAAAAGCTAGCTTAAGGTCTTTGAAAAATATAAATCTATTTAATATGGGTGCTATTATTGGGATGTTTTGAATACCATTAAGTTTTTTTTAAAAATCTGTGTAATAATCTAGTTGTGAAACAAACTATATTAGTGTGGCATAATATTGACTTGTATCATATGGATACATTTTGCTACTAATCTTTGTGAAATAAGATACTCAGGTGGTACTCTTCAGGTATTATTATTAATACCTGCAGCAATAGAGTAAAACAAGAACCCTGGGGAGACTTGACTAGCCTAACCCAGGAGCCATTTCAGAATCCTGAACTTAGTCCATTTACATGCATTGTCCTTTCCTAGTTTGGGTTGGATTTTCCAATTTGCATTTGAAATTCAAAATGTCAGGCCTAATGCTCCTGCTTCATCTCTGAGGGCATGACATGGCCTTTATAACTAAATGTTAAAACATAACTCGATGCCTGATAGTTGCAATTCCATTTTCCAGTCCTTGGTGCTGTCAGAGGCACTGTGTGATGTGCTGTCAAGCCAGATTGGTCAAGCTGCACAGAATAAAATCTCCTCTCTGGATACTATTCTTGAAATAAGGAGCATCTCATAGGGACTCCACTTGTCTCACAGCATACCAGCAATGTCTAGGATTCATTTTTATCTCTCTTCCTTTAGAATAATTCACCAGAGAAACCCTTCTGGAGGACGCAGAAAATCGAGCTCCACAGAGGTTGCTAAAACTCATTGTTAAAAAAATTTTCCCTATTGAGCAAATAATTTGTTTTTCAGGTGAAGAATCTGCACAATAGAAAACTGTCCTGCAACTAGGTAGATTCATGCATTTGTCAAGAATGGCCTTCCATAGTCTGCAGTGATTTGCTTGGGTGGGAGCACAAATATAGTTAACATGTTCCAGTATAAAGGCAGCTAAAAGATTCAAGAGAAACATAAATAATTATCAAATGACTTGAATAAGAGATGTTCATGTAAAAGCTAGAATCAAAATTATTTTTCAGTTCAATGACCTAGTTCACAATGGAGATTATCAAAAAGCTACCTTAGTAGGTGCTGAATAAAGACAAAAATATTTTTTTAACTTTTATTTTTCTTTTTTTTTAAATAAATTTATTTATTTTTGGCTGTGTTGGGTCTTCATTGCTGCACACGGGCTTTCTCTAGTTGTGGTGAGCAGGGGCTACTCTTCATTGCGGTGCGCAGGCTTCTCATTGTGGTGGCTTCTCTTGTTGTGGAGCACAGGCTCTAGGTGCGCTGGCTTCATTAGTGTGGCACACGGGCTCAGTAGTTGTGGCTCACGGGCTCTAGAACACAGGCTCAGTAGTTGTGGCACACGGGCTTAGTTGCTCCGCAGCATGTGGGATCTTCCCGGACCAGGGATAGAGCCCGTGTCCCCTGCATTGGCAGGTGGTTTCTTAACCACTGCACCACCAGGGAAGTCCGTATTTTTCTTATTCTTTTTTTTTTTTTTTTAATAAGGATGAATTAGAAATGCAACAGAAGGAAGAGAATTTGCCATATGAAGAAGAGATCTACAAAGATTCTACTACTTTTCTTAAGGGAACACAGAGTTTATTTATTTATTTATTTATTTTTGGCTGTGTTGGGTCTTCGTTTCTTTGCGAGGGCTTTCTCTAGTTGTGGCAAGTGGGGGCCACTCTTCATTGTGGTGCGCGGGCCTCTCACTATCGTGGCCTCTCTTGTTGCAGAGCACAGGCTCCAGACGCGCAGGCTCAGTAGTTGTGGCTCACGGGCGTAGTTGCTCCGTGGCATGTGGGATCTTCCCAGACCAGGGCTCGAACCCATGTCCTCTGCATTAGTAGGCAGACTCTCAAGCACTGCGCCACCAGGGAAGCCCTTCTTATTCTTAATAAGATTCTTTGTCTTCTTTTTTTTTAATATGAGTGATCTATGATGATCTTTTATTTATTTATTTATTTATTTATTTATTTATTTATTTATTTATTTATTTTTTGCCACGTGGCCTGTGGGATCTTAGTTGCCCAACCAGGGATTGAACCCACGCCCCTTGCCTTGGAAGCATGGTGTCTTAACTACTGGACCACCAGGGAGGTCCCGTAAGACAAAAATATTTTTGCCAACATATTAATGAATGATGAATCTTGAGAAAACCAAAAACATAGTAGAAGTTATGGCTTCTCTTGAAGTAAAGAACACAAACTGGGGACGGGGGAAGTTAGAAAAAAATGCATATGGTCCTGACCTGTCAGTGAAACTTAAATAAATGTGGAAAGTTAGGAAAATGGAAATAATGTAATGAAGAATTTTCCCTTCTGGTAGTAGTGGAGTTTGTTGCAAACCAAATGTCTATCTAATAAAAACTAGAAAAACCGGGCAATTTTTAAAAATTGTGTTTGAAGGCCTTATGGCATTACCATGATAGCCAGGACCTGAAAGCATGGGCTTCCAGAGAAAAGGCATTTTCTTTTCATTTCTTTCTTCTCCCTTCGGGCATTTATCAGGGATCCAGGACAAAAAGACAAAGAGGCTAAGGAAATATCAGTGGGTAAGAGGTTAGGAAACTTAGCAGAACTTTTGGAAGTCTCATGGAAACAGAGTAACAGAAATATATTTCAGAGCCTATCAATTTGTGGAAGGGCTGGTAAATATCACAGACTGCTAGCTAAGACCCAGAAGGACCACATCCTAGGAGTAAGAACACCTGAACAGACCAAGTATCACAAATTCTAAAACATTAACTTGAAAAAGCACAGTCCTAAACTCAAACTGCCTGTCCCAAAACAAAAGTAAGTCTTCTCTGGAGAAGGACAACCTGAGCCACAGTCTCAAGACATCCACACAATTTTTCATAATGATGTCTGGCATTCAGTCAAAAATTATTAGATACGCCAGGAGTAAGTGCCAAATGACTGAAAGCAAGGTAAAATAATATTCAATACAAGCAGGTTCTTAGGTGATCCAGATATTATAGTTACCAGGTGTGAGATATAAAATAGCTGTTATTAATATGTTCAAGATAATAGAAAACAAGTTGGAGAATTTCACCAGAAAACTAGAATCTATAAGAGGAGTCACATAGAAATTCTAGATCTGAAAAACAAATAACATTTAGAACTTAATAAATGTGTTTAAAATAGATTAGACCCAGCAGAAGAAGAGTGAACTCAAGATAGAACAAGAAAAGGACCTAGAAAAAAAAAGAATGTAAAAGATACTTGTGACACAATGAAAAGCTTTGGTATATGTGTAATCAGAGAGGAAAGCAGGGAGAAAGCAATTTATCAACCAAGATTTTTTCAAAACAGATTTAAAAAAAATCACGTCACTAAAGCAAAAAGCTGTTTACTCTCCCCAAGTGGATTAATTTTAAAAAGCCACACCTAGCCATAGTGTAGTAAAACTCCTGAAGGGCAAAGACAAAGGGGAAAATTTTTTAAGCAGCCAAGGAAAAAAGATATATATCCTTTGCAGAAGCAAAGCAATGGAAAGGAGTATTTTTATAAGGATGGAGGAAAAAATAACTATCAACATAGAATTCTATATCCAGTAAAAGTATAAAAATATACTTAAAGAATGAATACCCAAAAAAATGTTTTCAAATAACCAGAGATCAAGACCAGGTGATGTTTTTCACCAGTAGACTTGCATGAAAAGAACCTATTACAGTGACTACTTCAGGCCAGAGGAAAACAGTCCCAAATGAAAATGTGAAATTGTAGGAAAAATGAAGAGCAGCTGGAAGAGTAAATATGTGAATAAATATACATAAATACTGATTTTATGAGATCAGTCTTTGGGGGTAGAATATAGGTGAAATACAAAACATGACAAAATTGCACAAAAGTTAAGAAGAGCAAAGAATTAAGGGTTCCTAGGTTCCTGCCTCTTCTGGAAAATGGTAAATATTGCAACTTATACCAGATTTAATAAGCCATGCATTCATTCTGTCATTTCTAAAATAACACAAAATGAAGAATTAAAAATATAATTTGCAAACTAATAGAGTGGGAACATTGAATAATAAAAAGAATACTAATTGATCCCAAAAAAAAGATGAAAAGGAGAGGAAAGGAATAGGATGGGTGAGATAAAAGAAAACAGATAAAATGGTAGATTTAAAACCAAATTCATCAGTAATTAAATTTAAATAGAATGAATATTCCAATTTAAAAACTACAATTACCAAGCTAGATTCTAAAATACATTCAAGCATATGTTACCTATCAGAGACACACCTTAAATTAAAAAAAAAAAAAAAATATATATATATATATATATATATGTATGTATGCACACACACAGAGAAAGATTATAACAGTAACCAAAAGATAAGTAGAGCAGATCAATAGTATAAACAAGTAGACTTTAAAGCAAGGGGTGTTACTAGAGATAATGAATGAAATTAATGATGAAAGTGGCAATTCACCCAGAGGCTGGATTTTTTTATGAAGATAGAATAGTTGATTGAGCTTTGAGTTCCTGTCAAGTTTTTTCAAGAGTTCACAAAGTTATAATTTATTAAACATTTGTTTCTATAATTATCAGTTCATAATTTGTCTCACTAAGGATAGAAATTCTATTCATTATTGTATACTGAAGATCTAGCATAGAGCTGAGCACAGAGTAGGAACTCAATAAGTAATTTTTAATTGAATAAATGGATGGATGGGATTGATGGGTGGATGGTCAGGTTGGGCCTCAGAAAAGCATTATATATTGTCTACATGATAAATAAGAGTATACTGTTCCTGGACAATGAATACATAATTGCAGATTTTTAAACTCTAATTATAGATTTTAATAATGTAGTGAGGAAATACCAGGGGCATCTGAGTTATAAAAATAAAACAGTAGATTTAAATAATTATAACAACTTGACTTAATGAGTACGGCATGTTAGAAACTTTCTCAAACCTGATTAAACTTCCCCCCTCACCTTCTATTTATTTCATTTGCCACTAGTTCTTTGTATACATCTTTTCAGCATCTTCATGGGAAAATAGGTTGTTAGTAGGAAAAATGCAGGAAATCCTGGGTCCTCTAGCCAAATGCCATCAATTTCCCACAATTTCCTCTAACAGTTACCCTAGTTAAATTTATTGGTTCTATGGGATATTTAAAATTATTTTCTCACTGCCAGCTGCTTCCCTCTTATTTCTTATATTGTTTAGACCTCAGTTATTTAGCTAATGAGGTAGTCAAACACAAATGGTATATAGAATTAAGATTCTCTTTCAGTAGGAATCACAGCTTCCTCTTTCAATCATTACCTAGGTTTTACTGTTGATCATGTTCCTAATTCTTCTTGATCCATCTTGGTCCACGTCACCAAACCAAGTTGTTATAAAGAAAGAAAATCAAGACATTTTTTAAGGAAATCCATCCTGATAATGCTGTGTTCTCTAGAACATTTGAAATCTTTAAGCATCTGCTCAGTTTTAGTTTTTGCACAGAAAAGTACCTGCTTCATAGTCATAAATACACTGCACATTCCTGCAGACCTATAATTGAGTTAGTTTGGTTTCCCTGGCAACCACCACGATTAATTAGAATACTTGAGCATGGTAAGTTTATAGATGCAGAAAATATTTCATGTATAAATAGTGCAATCTGTTTATGCTCAAAGGAATTTTCCCCTTCAGTTGAGAAATGGGTTTTTTAAAATTCTTTTTGTGTGGATTAATCACATTTTCTTCCTCATAAACTCTGTAAGTAATATTCAGAGATTAATGTTGATTGAACTTCTTCAGCCAGTGCTGGCACTTGTTGAGTGTTTTTTGGCCTGAGTCCTGGGCCCCTGCTGAGTAAGGCATGATTGTGTCCACAGTGCATTTAGTGACAAAGCTGATGAAAGCATCTTCTGGGTCCCATCGACATCCCTGTTCTTTTCATAAATTAGTTTGTGGTACAAACAGTTGTGTGTAAGAATGCATGTGTTAAAATTGGTTTCTCCCTATGATAAACCTTGCACAAAACCAAAAGAAGTTCATCAATCTGTTAAAAAAAAAAGTCCTCCAGGCAATTAATATTTGTTTCGCATTGGAAAGTAAGATACAGAAGCTTTCATTTATTAAATATTTCCTTAATGAGTCAGTCATTTATCCCAGTGTACCATACAGGCTATTTTATTTAATCTTTGCAGTAATCCTATGAGGCTGAGACTGTGAACTTCATTTAGAGATATGCAAGCAGAGGCCTTAGTAAGTTAAGCAAATCACTCAGAGTCACTTACACATTAGCAATAAGTTTGGAGTTTGAACCTACGGAGGTTCATCTAAATCAAAAGCCTAGGCATTCATACCTCTGTGCTGACTATCACCACTTTTCCTCTGGAGTGGCCATGGAAGAAGGAATAAGAGAGATTCTGACTTTACATCAAAATAGGACACCCTGGCTCTTGGTTTACACAGAATCCACCTCCACCCTTCTTCTGAAAGGATGTGGAGTACATGTGTGATGTGTCAACATTTCGTTTTCCTGAGACATACCTGACCCCAAACTGACTTTTCTTAACCAGCTAACTTAAAATCCAGTTTAACTGGATTTTAAGTTGGCTCTCAAGAAATATTTTTCAGCATGTGTGAGTAAATCTTGTCCATCCACATGGCAGTGAGTAGAGTGGAAAACGCACTGAGCTGGTGGTAAGGAGTTCTTTCCCCAGCCAGCTGTTTATTTTAGGAAAGTACATTTTTTCAATGTTAAAAAAAAAAAGATAACATCAGCTATTACCACTTGGAATTTTAGAGCTGGTAGAGGCTCTAGGAATTTCTCTTAGAGGTAACAGTATAAACTCCCCTCCATTCAGTCTGCCTAGAAAATACTCCCTAGGGTTCTCCGATTTCCTTCCAAGCTTATAAGCACAGTGCTACCTGTGGAAATTCTCCCTTTTCCTGCCTTGGCTAAGTTCAGTGCAACCCTAAGAAACAATGGGGATTCTGAGCTATTGTTTCAATAATTTACATATTGGAACTAGCACAAAGACACTAGGAATGGTTAATCAACAGTCCTGTCTCTGATCACTTTTCCATTTCACCATTTTCCTCTTGTGTTAAAAATAATTTTACTATTTATCGTATAATATCTAATTTAAAAATCTAGTTCATTTTATTAAATTCCAATATATGTTATTCTGAGACCTCCTGAATATTTTTTTAAATTAATTTTTATTGGAGTATAGTTGATTTACAATGTTGTGTTAGTTTCTGCTGTACAGCAAAGTGAATCAGCTATACGTATTCACATATCCCCTCTTTTTTGGATTTCCTTCCCATTTAGGCCACCTCAGTTCCCTGTGCTATAGAGTAGGTTCTCATTAGTTATCTATTTTATATGTAGTAGTGTATATGTGTCAATCCCAATCTCCCAATTCATCCCACCCCTGCTTCCCCCCTTGGTAGCTATGTGTTTGTTCTCTGTGTCTGTACTGAGACCTCCTTAATCTTAAATGGGATTCAGGATAACTAGTTTTTACCAGAAACTTGACAGAACTTCCTTTTACGTAAGCTAGTCTCAGTTGTAAATATACATTTCCTACTATCATATTTTAAACTAGGAAATGCATTCACAACATTTTATTTTATTTTTTATTGACACTAAGTTTATGTTTTTAATTGAGGCATAATTGACTTACAACATTATGTTAGTTTCAGGTGTACAACATAATAATTTGATATTTGTATACAGTGTGAAATGACCACCATAAGTCTAGTTAACATTTATCACCATACATAGTTCGAAAAAAATGTTTTTCTTGTGATGAGATCTTTTAAAATCTATTCTTAGTAACTTTCAAATATTCAATAATACTCTATTATTAACTATAGCCAAATATGCTGTACTATATGTCCACATGACTTTTTATTTTATAATTGGAAGTTTGTACCTTTTGACCCCCTTCATCCATTTTGCCCACCCAAAACCCTCTGTCCCTGGCAACCACCAATCTGTTCTCTGTATCTATGAGCTTGGTTTTGGGTTTTTTGTTTTTAGAGATTCCATATGTAAGTGAGATCATACAGTATTTATTACAACATTTTAGACACTAACTTAACTGCTCCAACATTGTTGGTATTTCTTGTCTTGACATTAGATTATGTTTCTAGTATAGACAGATGCTCATTTTTAAGGTTATCATCTAAATTGACTTTTGCTAAAAACATAGAAAGTTCTGAAGGTTGTTCTCATTAAATATTGCCAGCACCCAGAATCTGTACAGTATGCAGAATATCTAGCTTGTTTGTCCCCTCCCTCCCTTCTTTCCTTCTTTCCTTCCTTCCTTCCTTCCCTCCTTTCTTCCTTCCTTCCTTCAACAGACGTTTGTTGGATTGAAATACCAACATTTAAAAAAATACACTAAAAGTGTTTATTTCTAGGAAATTGAGAAGCATATTTGAGGAATTAACCAGATGAATTAATGTAACCAATGTGGTTTTGCTCAACAAGATGGGGCTTTAGTTTGTTTCAACAAATTATATTCATAAAAAAGTTAATCCTTTGAACATTTGAAAGATTATGGGTTATTAAGATGGTGCTGAAAAAAAAGTTTAAAAAATTGTAAAGACCAACCCTGATTCTTTCTGTGATTCATCCAACTAAGATTACATCTATGACATTTGCATCAGGCACAATGTGGAGAGAAAATGGTCATCTTCCATGGAATCAACCTTAGCCGTTAAGGACATCCTCAGATCATAAACATCTACACTCACTCATTACCTAAAAAAATATTAACTATATTTTCAAAAATGACAAAAAATAATACTGGCTAAAAGCTCTATAAAGAATTTGACATATTATTTATCACTTCTTATGTCAAATGCTAATGAAACAAATGACTATGTATAAAATAAATAAGCCACAAGGATATATTGTACAGCACAGGGAAAATAACCAATATTTCGTAACCTTAAATAGAGTATAATCTTTAAAACTATTGAATCACTATGTTGTACACCTGAAACTAATATAATATTGTGAATCAACTATACTTCAATAAAAATAGAAACATTGATTGACTGTTCTCTCTTATTTGCCTTTTTGTAACTTTTAAATGATACCCCTTAATTCTTTTAGCCTATGCTTTGGTAGACATATGTCCATTTTATCCATGCACTTTGCTTTTTTATAGATATGTTATTATATCACCTTGTGCCTTGTCTTTCTATACCTAAGACTCTTCACCATCTATCTCCCTTCACATGGCAACCCCCAAACCTACGAACTCTTGTCAAATTTCATCAAATTTCTTCATATCATGAATCTATAGTTTTTGACCCCAGAAAAAGGACTAATTTCGCTCATGGTTCAAGGAATTAATACCGTAGAAGTGCTTATCAGCAGGTCCAAGGCAGGCTCCAGGTAGGTAAAAACCGGTCCTGACAATCTAGAAGTGCTACTTAATGAGAAGCAGGATTTAGCAAAGAGTAGCAATCCTTCTTCATTAAGTAGGTGGCAGAACTGTGGCTCTAGGGCAACACAAGTTCTCTTGGGCTCAATAGCCTCCAAATATATAACAGAATGACATTTGTCCCCTCTGGTGTCATTAGTTTTGTTTTGTTTTGTTTTCCGATAGTTTCCAAAACAGTACCTCGAATGTACCCAAAGATCATTCATTTGGTTATAAGCATCACACGACATATGCCCTTATGTACCCTGGCTCCCAGCTGTCACATCCATGAAGTGTCCCTGCCACAAGTGCTCAGACTGACTGTCATGAGAACCCCAATACACGAGACAGGCGTACAGCCTCCAGTGGTCCCAAAGCTGCCATTTCTCAGACAAAACAGAGCTGGGTTCTGTGCAGAAAGCAGAGGGAGCATCTTCCTTTCTAGCTCTGAGCTACATTTTGTCACCTGGTACCTAAAGCAGCTTTGCTTAAGAATAGAGACCCAACATGTTCTCATAAATAGTGTTACAATTAACAGACCTTGTCTCTTAATCATGGAGCTCCCAACCCAGTCCAATGGACCAGAAAGAGAATTGGAGATAAGTGTAAGTTTTTCTCTTTATCCTTCAGCTTACATTAATAAGTGTCTTCCCAAAAGCATGATCTCCCCCATATACCAATTTTCTGTCTCTCCTTTTGGATCAGAATTCTTAGACATCACTATTGTAGCATATCTTTTTTTTAAATTGAAGTATAGTTGATTAACAATGTTGTGTTAATTACTGCGGTACAGGAAAATGATTCAGTTAAACATATATATATATACACATTCTTTTTTAAATATTCTTTTCCATTATGGTTTATCATAGGATATCGAATATAGTTCCCTGTGCTATACAGTAGGACCTTGTTGTTTATCCATCCTATATATAAAAGCTTATATCTGCTAACCCCAGCCTCCCACTCCATCCCTCCCCCAATCCCCAACCCCTCCCCCTTGGCAACCACCAGTCTGTTCTCTATGTCCGTGATTCTGTTTCTGTTTCATAGATAGGTTCATTTGCATCATATTTTAAATTCCACATATAAGTGATATTATGTGACATTTGTCTTTCTCTTTCTGACTTACTTCACTTAGTATGAGAATCTCTAGTTGCATCCATGTTGCTGCAAATGGCATTATTTTGTTCTTTTTTATGGCTGAGTTATATTCCGTTATACATATGTACCACATCTTCCTTATCCATTCTGTTGATGGACTTTTAGGTTGTTTCCATGTCTTGGCTATTGTAAATAGTGCTGCTATGAACATAGGGGTGCATGTATTTTTTTTAATTCTAGTTTTGTCTGGATATATGCCCAAGAGTGAGATTGCTGGATTCCATTTTTTGTTTTCTGAGGAACCTCCATACTGTTTTCCACAGTGGCTGCACCAACTTACATTCCCACCAGCAGTGTAAGGGGTTCCCTTTTCTCCACACCCTCTCCAGCATTTATTTGTAGACTTTTTAATGATGGCCATTCTGACCAGTGTGAGGTGGTATCCCATTGTAGTTTTGATTTGCATTTCTCTAATAATTAGCTATTAAATACCACTATTTTAGCAGAGTCTTTGCGGGAAATCTGTAATAACTGAGCCTCTTAGTTATACAGAAAAGAAAACTAAACTTCCATATTTGAAAAAGCAGGACATTTTCATGGAGCTTTTTTTTTTTTTTTTTTTTTTAAGAATTTACAAGGACAAGTTTTCTTTTTTTCTTTTTTCTTTTTTTTTTTTTTAAAGATTTACAGATTGATTGCTATGTTGGGTCTTCGTTTCTGTGCAAGGGCTTTCTCTAGTTGCGGCGAGCGGGGGCCACTCTTCATCGCGGTGCGCGGGCCTCTCACTGTCGCAGCCTCTCTTGTTGCGGAGCACAGGCTCCAGACGCGCAGGCTCAGTAGTTGTGGCTCACGGGCCTAGTTGCTCCGCGGCACGTGGGATCTTCCCAGACCAGGGCTCGAACCCGTGTCCCCTGCATTGGCAGGCAGATTCTCAACCACTGCGCCACCGGGGAAGCCCTCATGGAGCTTTTAAGCAACACATTTTTCAGTGTCTACTAATCTAGAATTCAAGAAAAAAATCAGCATCCAGAACAGGGTCACCTTGCAGAACAGGATCACCATGGAGAATTCTTTGAATCCTGAAGGTTCCATTTTTTGAACTGAGCTTAAGATACTATGAGCAGGATCTACTCCCTGTAGAGAGGAAGAGAGAGGGGAGCCAAGTCACAAAACTGGGCTGGGCTCCAGCCACTGAGGGGAGCCAGCATACAAGCCAGGAGCCAGGAGAGAAACCCAGGCACAGAGACTGGACTCCTCCCCTGGGGAAGAGTGGGAGGGGCCATCCCTGTAAAGGGTCTACCCAGGCTCAGCATTCATTGACTCACACTTAAGACTGCAGATTTCTGACCCTCCTCTGTGACTATTGGTCCTTAAGCAAGGACTGACCCTCCAGCTGTGTCATACCCTCTTTGACATGTAGCAATCAGAATTGAACTTGTTATCACAGGTGAGGAAAAGCCCTCGCCAATACCCAGATGGTATTGTATAAAGACAGCAGTATTTGCGTTTTGGTTTTCAGCATCCTTCATGGTTGGATTGTGCCTCTACTAGCCTGTAAATTAATACTTTCATTCCAAAGTCATTGGTTCTGTAACACCTCAGAGCGACCCTCAGCTAGAGGTCTGATACTGCTTTTGACGGGTTCCAAGGTATTTACTGGATATTAAATATTAAAATAGTAATAAAATAATACTAATATAATCTTAAAATTAGTAATAATAAAATAATGGTAAAGTTAAAATAGTAATAGATGTTACCTTTTATTGGGTCCCTGCTTTGCGCAGGTGCTTTGAAGAGTAGGGAGAGCACTGGGCAAAGGGCGTCAAGACCAAGTAGCTCCCAAGCCATGCTCACAGGAAGGAGATTGTCCTCTTTAGTACACGCTCTGTGAGCAGCACTTACACCTGAGTCAACCTCCCACCTGTCATTTGAGTTGGCATTGCTCATGCCTAACGATTCATGACTAACTTGGGAAGCATACAGTTTACAAAGCCCTTGCACACACAGCATCTTCCTTAATACAGCATCACTGAGAAGTACACAGTATAACCATCTCTTATCCTTTCCCACTCCAGCTCTCAACACACACACACACACACACTCACACACACACACACACACCTTTTTTTCCGGAAGAGGGAACTAAGACTTAATGAGTAAGGTCACACAACACGATGAGTGTGGCAGCTGTGTGATGACTGGAATCTGTGTCCTTCCTCACATACATCCTCTCCTTAGCGTTGCTTCCTCCTTCCCCAGTATCTGCCTTTTCTTTTAATTTAAGGGTAGTTGATTTACAACATAGTGATTCAATACTTTTATAGGTTATAGTTCATTTAAAGTCATTACAAAGTAAAGGCTATATATCCCTGTGCTGCACAATATATCCTGTTGCTTATTTATTTTATAAATAGTAGTTTGTATCTTTTAATCTTGTATCCATATTTAGCCCCTCCTCCTCCCCACTGGTAACCACTAGCTGGGTCTCTATATTTGTGAGTCTGTTTCTGTTTTGTTATATACATTTGTTTGTCTTATTTCTTAGATTCCACATACAAGTGATAACAGAGAATTTTTCTTTCTCCATCTGACTTATTTCACTAAGCAAAACACCCTCTAGGTCCATGCATGTTGTTGCTAAGGGCTGAATTTCATTCTTTTTTATGGCTGAGTAATATTCCATTGTATATACATACCACAGTCTTTATCTATTCACTTGTTGATGGACACTGGGGTTGCCTCTATATCTTGGTTATGGTAAATAATGCTGCCGTGAACATTGAGATGCATGTATTTTTTCAAATTAGTGTTTTCCTTTTCTTTGGATATATACCCAGCAGTGCAATTGCTCAATTATATGGTAGGTCTATTTTTAGTTTTTTTTTAGGAACCTCCATACTGTTTTCCACAGTGGATGCACCAATTTATCTACATTCCCACCAATGGTGTGCAAAGGTTCCCTTTTCTTTACATCCTTGCCAACATTTGTTGCCTGTGGTATTTTTTTATGATAGCCTTTCTGACAGGTTTGAGGTAATACCTCACTGTGGTCCTTATTTGCATTTCTCTAATGATTAGCAATGTTGAGCATTTTTTCATGTGCCAATTGGCCATCTGCATCTCTTCTTTGGAAAAATGTCTATTCATGTGTTCTGCCCTTTTTTTCCCTTTATCTTTTTCTTAATTGAAATAGAGTTGAAGTACAATATTATATAAGTTACAGGTGTACAATGCAGTGGCTCATGATTTTTACAGATTATACTCCATTTATAATTATTATAGAATAGTGGCTATATTCTCTGTGTTGTACAATATATCCTTGTAGCTCATTTTTTACATAATAGTTTGTACCTCTTAGTCCTCTACCCTTATATTGCCCCTCCACCCTTCCCTTTCCCAACTGGTAACCACTAATTTGTTCTCTATATCTGTGAGTCACTTTCTTTTTTTGTTATATTCACTAGTTTGTTGTATTTTTAGATTCCACATAGAAGTGGTATTGTATAGTATTTGTCTTTCTCTGTCTGACTTATTTCACTTAGCATAATACCCTCCAAGTCCATCCATGTTGTTGCAAGTGGCAAAATTCTCCCATTTTTTATGGCTGTGTAGTATTCCATTGTATATATATACCACATCTTTATCCATTCTTCTGCTGATGGACATTTAGTTTGCTTCTGTATCTTGGCTATTTTAAATAACGCTGCTATGAACATTGGGGTGCATATATCTTTTCAATTAGTGGTTTCGTTTCCTTCAGATATATACCCAGGAGTGGAATTGATGGGTGATATGGTAGTTCTATTTTAGTTTTTTGAGAACACTCCATACTGTTTTCCAAAGTGGCTGTACTGACTTACATTCCCACCAACAGTGTAGGAGGGTTCCATTTTCTCTGTATCCTTGCCATCATTGTTATGTGTTCTTTTCGATGATAGCCATTCTGACATGTGGGTGAGAAATCTCATTGTGGTTTTGATTTGCATTTCCCTGATGATTAACTGTGTTGAACATCTTTTCATGTGCCTGTTGGCCATCTGCATGTCCTCTTTGCAAAAAATGTCTATTTAGTTCTGCCTGTTTTTTAATTGTTTTTTTTTTATGTTGCGTTACATGAGTTGTTTATATATGTTGGATATTAACCACTTATAGGGCACATCATTTGCAAATATTTTCTCCCATTCAGTAGGTTTTCTTTTCATTTTGTTGATGGTTTCCTTTGCTGTGCAAAAGCTTTTAAGTTTAATCAGGTCCCATTTGTTTATTTTTGCTTTTATTTCCTTTACTTTAGGAGATGGATCCAAAAAAATATTGCTGCAATTTATGTCAAAGAGTGTTCTTCCTGTGTTTTCCTTGAGGAGTTTTATTGTATCCGGCTTTACGTTTAGGTATTTAAGCCATTTTGAGTTTATTTTTGTATGTGGCATTAGAGAATGATATTAGGAGTGAGTTTGTAATAAATGGCCTTTATTATGTTGAGATATGTTCCCTCTATATCCACTATGATTAACATTTTTATCATGTGTAGATTTGAATTTTATCAAACGCTTTTTCTGTGTCTATTAAAATGATCATGTGATTTTAATCCTTCCTTTCATCAATGTACTATATCATATTGATTGGTTTGCAAATATTGAACCATCCTTGCATCCCTGGAATAAATCCCACTTGATCATAGTGTATGATTCTTTTTTATATATTGTTAAATTTATTTTACTAATATTTTGTTGAGGATTTCTGCATTTATATTTATCAGAGCTGTCGGCCTATGATTTTCTTTTTCTGTAGTGACTTTGTCTGGTTTTTGGTATCAGGGTAACGGTGGACTCAGAATGAATTTGGGAGTGTTCCATCCTCTTCAATTTTTCTGAATAGTTTGAGAAAGATAGGTATTAGCTATACTTTATATGTTTGGTAGAATTCCCCTGTGAAGCTGTCTGGTCCTGCACTTTTGTTTGGTGGGAGTTTTTTAATTATAAATTCAATTTCACTACTAGTGATCAGTCTGTTCAGATTGTCTATTTATCCATGATTCCGTCTTGGAAAATTTTATTTCTAGAAATTTGTCCACTTCTTCTAGGTTGTCCAATTTGTTGGAATATAACTGTTCATAGTATTTCATCTGCCCTTTTAAGAAGGCATTCTTTGTTGAGTTGTAATGGGAATGGGAGGGATGCTTCTGACCATCTCAACACTAACAGACCATTCCTTTGCTTTCCTTTTTAAAATCACATCTTTGAAGTCAAAAATAAACTCTTTGGCAGGTTTTTGTGTTTTATGATTTGTGTTTTTGATCCTCTATCCTGGGTAGGACAAGAAGTAGGCACTCTATGTGCATTTGCTCAATATACGCTTGACCAGCTGCAGAGATGCAGAAAGTTTGTGCAATGGATCAGATTTAAAGGGCATATCACTCAGCCATAAAAAGAAACAAAACTGAGTTATTTATAGTGAGGTGGGATGGACCTAGAGTCTGTCATACAGAGTGAAGTAAGTCAGAAAGAGAAAAACAAATACCGTATGCTAACATATATATATGGAATCTAAAAAAATAAAATAAAATAAAATGGTTTTGAAGAACCTAGGGACGGGACGGGAATAAAGATGCAGACGTAGAGAATGGACTTGAGGACACAGAGGGGGGAAGGTTAAGTTGGGACGAAGTGAGGGAGTGGCACGGACATATATACGCTACCATATGTAAAACAGATAGCTAGTGGGAAGCAGCCACATAGCACAGGGAGATCAGCTCGGTGCTTTGTGACGACCTAGAGGGGTGGGGTAGGGAGGGTGGGAGGGAGACTCAAGAGGGAGGAGATATGGGGATATATGTGTATGTATAGCTGAGTCACTTTGTTATAGAGCAGAAACTAGCACACCATTGTGAAGCAATTATACTCCAATAAAGATGTTTAAAAAAATAAAATAAAGGGCGTATCTGTGGAGGAGCTGTCTGCTTCCTGTTTGCTAGCTTTCTGTGTTATCTGTTTGTATTATTTAATTTAAATTACCCAAGTACCCCTGCATCAGGTCCCATTTCCAGTAACTGTTGCTATGTGTTTATGTGCCATAGTTGTTATCAAAGCACAGAGCACAAACAAATTGCTTAGTAAATACTTTCTGAAACTAACACAATAAATTGTTCAGCGGTGTGGAATCAGATGCTCATTTACTCCCTGAGAGCTTCTGAACAGAAGGTTTAGTGCCCCATGATAGAAGGATGAGGAGAGGAGTAGCTATTTGGTAGAGGGATGGGAAGTGGAGTTACAAGTCTAATTGTCCCAAGTGTCCATCAACAGGGAATCAGGTCATGCCCACCACCTGGCCACAGGGCAGGTGATGCTGAGTTCATCTTCTCTCTGCAAATGCTGGGATGATGCAGGACTGAATTACCACACTCACCCATGACACAGCCAGAAGTGGCTCAGTAGCACCGCAGAGGGAAGAAGCAGCTTGAGAGCTTCCAGCACCCTGGAGAACACACATTTTCTCCAGGCCACTCTGGGTCACCTGCACAGGGACAAACACAGCCCCGGTGCCACATGTCTGTGTGGGTGATCACACACACACACACAGAGGCATAAACCTACTCTTGACAGATATCAGCCAATGTGTGGCTAAGGCAGTCCTAAAACAACAGATTAGAGAGATATATTTCATGCCTGAAATGGGACAGATCTTCCTCCAGCTTACACCTTGAAACGATACCTTTAAGAGATTTTATAGGCCACACAGTGATGATTGGTGCAGAACAGGTGGTAGAAACACATTGTGCCCAATGTCCCCTGTCCACCAACGACACTCCACAAGCGTCAGGCCGTTGAGCATCTGTCAGGAGGGAAAAAAATTGAAACAGCAACCATCAAGACTCTCCAGCCCAAACCAGCAAAAAAAAAAAAAAAAAAAAAAAAAAAAAATAGTCCTTTTCCTGTAGCCACTTATGAAGGGAAAATCTTTTATTACCGTTCTTTCGTGATGCTTAATGCTATTGTGTGTGAGATGTTCTACAATTTGCTTTCACTATTTAATACCACCTCAGTATAAAATTGAGCTGAATTCTTGACATTCGTTAGCACACACAGGTCCATTTATCTCTGTCCCCTTTTTTGCTTGAGGAACCAACCTTGCATTGCAAAAAAAAATGTACATAGATCCCATAAAGACCCACTGATAGAGTGATAGATCTTTTTTAAACAGTGGGGCATTACAGGATTTTATGAAGCAGTAAAACTTTCTCCAGGCATGAGAAGTACAGGCTGACAGAGACCATTTTATCTATAAGGCATTAAAATGTAAGTGCCACATCGGACAAGCATAATAGAAGAGAAGAAAATAATAATTTCAGGAAAGGTGGCCAAGTCCTCAAGCAAAAAGGATCAGACCAGGAGGTACCTAATGATCTTCAAGAAACCCGAGAAAGAGCTAAGTCTGTACAGTGCCTGAGTTTTCAATCAGAGGAACATTCGTTGCCACTCTGCCCTCCAACTCATTGCAAAAAGCAGCAGAAAACTGAAGTAATTCCAGAAAGCCTTTTCTGAAGTGAATAGTTTAGACACTAAGAGAGAGGATACTATTTTCTCATCCCATCCTGCCTCATTCTCCCCATCACTTTAGCAACTACATATGTAGTTCTATTTTTCCACAAATATCTATTGAGCACCTACTATATACAAAACAAGGCATTATATGCTGGGTAGGTAATAGCCAGGTCTTTGCCCTCACAGATTGTACATTCTTATGGGGGAAGAGGCACAATACTAACAAAATAAACTAGATGATTTCAGATTAGCCTAAGGGCTGTGAAAGAAATGAAGGGGGATATTACGGGTTATTGAGGAATGGTGGGGGAGAAAACTTTAGATAGTGTGATTGGAAAAGAAATGTAGGAAGTAACTATATCATGGGCTTACCTGGATGCCTTCATTCCTTTGTCTCATAAGAATCTCATTTCTGGAAGGAATCTCCAGTGTTTAATTCATTCTAATTCTCTCTCTTCAGATAGTTTGGCTCATAAGTCTTTTCTATTACAGGGATGTCTGTCCTATTTTAAAGGAAACAGATTCCAAATACTATTTTTTTCTATCCTAGGTTCTAAGTGTCTTTAGTCGTGACCTTGAGTTTACCTTGAGTTTCCTCATTGCTTAATTTAAGCATCTATCTGGGTTTTTCAGTTTTAGTAGGGGACCTAAAAACTGTTATTATCTCCGTAGCAGGACTTCTGTTCTTCAAGTGTTTACTTTCTTTATTTAAACTTTAGATATCATTACTATTTTCCAAGCTTTGGTTTTGCTGAAGTGACCTCTTCTGAGACATCTCAAGTACTCCCTCTTGCCGTACGAGTGCTCCATTTGGACAAAACAGTAGAGTTCTTGATCTAAACTCAGCATGCAAAGCTCAGCCACTTGGAGATGGCCTCAAATCACTGCTTCAGCCAAGGATACAGATCATATCCAGGACCGCCTACAACAAAACTGTTCCCTATGCTTCATTTAGTCTGTGTTTCGCTTGATATGACACCAACAGATTGAAGTTTGTGTTGGGGAAGTGATTCCTTAAGACTTGCTTCGTCATTTCACTTCACTGTTCAAAATGTCCAATGACCTCTTCTTGCCTGAGATATTATGTCCCCCTGACCTCCAAACAGCCATGAGGCTATTCTTAATTACAGAGCTTTCTTCACATACAGAGCTGTGTCTCCACATAGCCTACTCATTCCTCTCACCCTCTTTAATCCTGTATCCCTCTACCTGTCCTCTACCATGAAGCCACGTTTATTTGTTTCGCCATATTTTTCTCCATTTTTCTGAAATCCTACTGTGATTATTATCTGAATTTCTCTTTCAGAGTACTTCATATGTAGCAACACAGATTCTGTTATATAACTGGGGATTGAAGATCCAGACAACATACAAACACCATGCATATAACTATATAGGAACATAAGTAACTATATATGAAATGCACCGAAGTAGCTATATATGAAATGCACCAAAATACAAGTTTAGATAATAATACATAACTATATTGTATATACTATATTATGCATTATATATTAGATGTTGCACATTATATATAACTCTTATTCTCCTGAATACATTCTGTGGCATACGGTAAGTATTCACCGAATACTTACTGAATAATAAAGATTTTCAATGTTATTTTTTAAAAAAATGACTTATAAATACAGAGAACAAACAGGTGGCTGGCAGAGCAGAGGAAGGTGGGGAGGGGGGAATAATAGATGAAGGAAATTAAGCGGTGCAAACTCCCAGTTATAAAATAAATAAGCCATGGGGATAAAATGCAGCGTGAGGAATATGGTCAATAATATTGCAAGAACTTAGTACGGGGACAGCTGGTTACTAGACTTGTGGTGATCATTTCATAATGCATGTAAATGTCAAATCACTATGTAATACACCTCAAGCTAACATAATATTGTATGTCAGCTATATTTCAATAAAACAATGTTTCCACTGTTACGCCTTATTTTGAAACTCTTGTTGGTTTGGCTTTAAATAAATGGGTACAAATCTTTTCACAGAAGACTTTTTCCTGCTTGGAAATTGTTTTCACATAAATTCATTTGTAAAGGTTATACAAGAAAAAAAGCCTATTTTAATGCATGTTGATTGGAAAAATATATTACATAATATCTGTATCTTACACAATATCTTCTGAAAAATATTCAGGAAATATGGTACCAGAAGCACAGCCTAGTCTGACTATAAAACTTGTTTGATAAATGTCGCAGAAGGAAACCAGAGGTCACCAAATTAATTACGTAACTACATGACGCTCACCTGTCCTGGATTCTGGCTAGACACAAAAAAGTGACTTGTCCGCTGCAGAGGCCCGGGTATTAGCCACAGTGTTGGTGGTGGTTTGAGTGGGACCTCCGCCCCTAGACTAGCCGTCTCCGTCCCAGCAGGGCGCTTTAGTTACACCAGTGCCAGTTGGTGGGGAACAAGGTGGCCAGCCTCTGGCATAAACTTTTGTTTTCCTAACACTCCTGTCGGTCCTCATATCATTTAGCCATTGCGTTCATCATCCTGTAGTCAAACACACCAGGGAATTCTAAATGGTGTGTAAAGAGAGCATCTGTCCACCGCAGGATGGGCACATCTGCACCCATTAATTTTTCATCATTTCCTCAAATCAGAGGTCAGATGTTCACAATGTGCTAATGTCCTGGCATCTCTTCATGTCTCTGAAGCAGATCTTGCAATTATAAGAAAATGATGTAGCTCCAGCAGGGAACATGGAGAGTTGTAGAGAGACTACCTCCCACTTTCAATGGGGGGGAAAAAAACAAAAAACATTTTAAAAGATTATATCTTCAAGGAGGATGGAAACAAGGAATCAGCTCGCTGCTTATTAAACATGGGATAATCATCTTTGTTATTTCCTATATGCTTGTTTAGAATAAAATAGGCACGATTTTCTTGCTTGAGAGCTCCTTCTTTGGTATTGTTCTTAGATGTAATGGCCCATAACATTATCTTATTTTTCTTTTACCTGCTAATAGAACTGTCTTACCAACTATTATCTTTTTTCCTCTAGGTGTTTCTTAGTTTTTTACATTTACATCGTCTTTCATTTTATTCCAAAAGAGGAAGGCAATGATTAGGTGCCTTTGGACACCTACCCTTAGCCACTCTATTTGCTGAAGATTTCTGATCCCTTCCCTTTCATTCTGCCACTTGGGGTCGGGTTCAAGGAAGGGAAACAATTTACAGAAAGACAGATAATCATGACCTTTGTACGTGGCAGGCAGGGATTAAAGTCTTCAGTGAGCTAACAGACATTTGCTGTAGGGGAGAAAAACCCTTATGCAAATATTACCTTCATATAAAGAAGCAAACTATTCTCAGAAACATCACCTTGGTTAATTACCAATCTCACGGTGTGTTAAATATCTAAAAGTAACTGTTGATTGTCCTTCTTTGCAGAGAGTTGAAATCACAGCAGGAGGACCACGAAGAGAAAAGATGCTTTTAAAACTTGGATGACTTCCCAGGACTTTTTTTTTTTTTTGGCTTCTCACTTTCCAAAAATACAAGGTAACTTCAGAGATTTCCCAAGCTGTCAAAAGGTTTGGAGAGCGTGTGTCGGCTTGCTCATCGCCCCTCAGGAAACAGGCTCTCTGGTTTTCTTCCCAGCCTTGCAGTCCGTGTAAGCATTTTGCTAACAGTAGGTCAGCTGTTCCAACTTCGCAGTGGCTATCAACACAGACCTCGTTATCAAGGGTAAGAAAATGCTTTATTTCAAGCCTGGTTTTCTTGAAGTCTCCCCTTTGTTAGAAACCCTAGCCATCACTGCTCTTGTGAATATATGTCATCCAACAACCTTCCTTCCTTCCTTAAATAAAATTGCCTGCCTCCATTCCAGAATTTTCACAGCGACTCTAAACCACTGCCAACAGCCGGCCCTGGCACCCTCAAGGTAATTATCCAGTGGACATAGTTGGTACAGCACTTTTCTTTGTTATTAAAAAAAAAAAAAAAAAAGTAGTTTGGCATCCTGGCATCCATTGAACTGTTTGAGTACTTGCTCTCTTTGCTCTTTATTGATCGATGACTACAGACTTTCTGTTTGTTTCTGGGGAGCTAATGTTGAACCAGGTGTTACAGGATGCAAAAGGACACATAAGGATGGCATTTTAGATACGCACAGCACTCTAGTTTGTGAAGCATTTTTATAGATGTCGTGTTTTCCTTCCAGCCACAGATTAGAGAGTATTAGAGACAGTAACAGTCTATTTTGGGTGATAGGACTTATACACATTCACATTTTTTTAATAGGGAAGGAAGCTAATATTTACCTAACATTGTCCTAGATATTGTGGTAAATTTATATATATATATATGTTATATATATTAATACATATAAAATTAGATACACATATATAAATATATAGTATAGTAATTATATATTTATATATACATATCTGTTTATTATATATACATATAATCTGTATTATATGTATATATGCAATGTATTTATTACATGTATAAATTTATATATATATATTCTAATTTCTCCTCCCAACAGCCTTTCAAGATAAATTTTACTGCCCAAATCAGCCTCAGAGAAATGAAGTAACTTGTCCCTAGTCCAAGCCAACTCCAACATCTGTGTTCCCTCTACTAAATCATACAGACAATTTATAACAAATATTTTCTGTAGGAATTTTTTAAAAAGGACTACTGCCACAGGGTAGTGGTATTTCAGTGTTCCTCGTATGTAGTGATGTCCCTAAGGTCAGCTATGGGGAGGGACAGATGGGGTTCCACCGAACATGGGGATCTGCTGGGTCCTTAGCCCAGGTTCTGATTCTCCCCTTCACTATATGACCAAGTGCAAATGAAATTCCTGTCCCGATTTCCATGCCAGCTTCCTGCGTTAGTGGATGGGTTCAAGTTCCTGACCTACCCATGAGACTAGGCAATTTGTGTTAAGTACCAGTTTAGATAACTCAAAGAAGATTCTAATTGGTAGGTTTTGACCAATGATGAATAATATAGATAGTCCTGCATATGAATCCTTTCTTTTATCTTCAATCGCATAAGCACTAATTCCCAGAACCAGACACTCTCCAATTTGGGAATTAATTAGTTCTGTTCTATCTACTAATTTACCCAGAAAAGAATTGTACAGGTAAAGTGAGTTTAACTCATACTGGTATAAAAGGATGTCCAGATGAAAGTAGCTTCCCAATTGTCAGAAAACAAGCATACATGTATACTGCTAGTGGGACTCTAAATAGTAAGGGCAGTTATACAATATGTGCTCAACTCCCTAAAAAGTTCATACCATTTTTCCCCCAAGAAAATAGTCTCTAGGAATATGTTAAAGGAAACAGAGTTTTGCAAAAATCAATTTATGAATACAGTTGGTCATCCTGTATTAACACATTATATTCATACCTAACTGTGGAGTTTTAAAATTACTGTGGTATTATATATGTACACTAAACAATACATAATTAAAATGTACAACTCAATGAATTTTAGTTTATGTTGCCACCCATGAAACAGTCAGAAAAATCAAGATACTGAATATTTCTATCACCTCCCACTGTAGGGTACTTTGTAGTCTGTAGAATTTAACGTAA
This sequence comes from Balaenoptera musculus, assembly GCF_009873245.2. Taxonomy (NCBI): domain Eukaryota; kingdom Metazoa; phylum Chordata; class Mammalia; order Artiodactyla; family Balaenopteridae; genus Balaenoptera; species Balaenoptera musculus. Next base: position 28,500,719 of record NC_045805.1, on the reverse strand, counting down.
ATGAAATCATACAGCACATATTATTTGGTATCAGGATTCTTTCAGTCTGCACAATGATTTTGAGATTCTCCCATGTTGTTTTATGTTTCAGTAGTTCTTTCCTTTTTATTGCTAAGTAGTATCACAGTATATGTATGTATACCACATTTTGTTTATTCATTCTCCTGTTGATGGGCATTTGGGTTATGTTCAGTTTGGGATATTACATATAAAGCTGCTATGAATTTGTATACATATAAGTCTTTGTATGGACAGATGCTTCATTTATCTTGGGTAAATATCTAAGGAGTAGAATGGCTGTATTATATAGGTGTATGTTTAACTCATTAAGAGAAAATTTTCACACTACCCAAACAAAAAACAATTAAGTAAATTAATGCTATCTCCAAATGGATCACTATGTGATAATTTATAATTTAAAATGATTCTGAGGAATATTATGAACATAATATAATGTTTACAATATATTGTTAAGTGAAAAAAAATTTAGACTCTCAAACAATATATATGATTTTTAGAAAAAGGATTTGAAATATGTACAATAATGTCAACAATGATTATCTGTAAGGATAATTTTCAGTTTTTTCCAATTGCCTTTCTTTTCTAAATATTCTAAGACAGACATGGATTATCAGAGACATACATAAATATATTTATAAATGTGTCTACCATTTTACTGTTTACCAAGCATTTTTCACATATATTAACTCTGGTTAATCCTTACAACCGCCCTGTAAGTGGTCCCAAAGGAGTTTATTGCTGGAGTAAAGCTATAAATTGTGAGTTTAAAATTTGCTAGCAGGTAAAGCTCCCTCTTCAAGTGTTTTATTCAAAAGTATAAAATTTTAAAAAGCTCACTCTATCCTAGGCTTACTTGGCACAATCCATGTGTAGAGGTGCTTGAGGAGAAAAAACATCACGGTGTGTGCCAGTGAAAGAATTGTTCTGAGATGCCTTTGTGTTGCTATGAGTAATCGTAGAGATGGAAGCAGGGATGTAGGTTTTAGTCTCTCCACGTCTATAAATAGGCACAGGACATCTGTACATAGAAGATGAAGGATGCTTCTTCTTTGTATACCTCCTCTTTTCCTTCATCCACCATCTCCTGCTCTCTCCCCATCTCTTACAGTGTTTTGCTCAATAAGTTAGGTCAATCCAGGCCAGTGCCACGAAGGTCTGGTGGTGTTTAGATACTGTAATGAATGCTCTCTCCAGGTCCCTGCTCTGACCTTCCTTCAGAGAGAGGCTTCTTCATGAACTTTTCGTTGGAAGCATGAAGACTAACCAGAGATGTGGAACTCACACAGATGGAGCCACGGTAAAACGCTGCACACACCTACCTTCCTTCCTCCAAAATGTCTAATCCCTTAGTACTTGGCGCCTCTTTATTTTTACAGCATTTATACAATTTATTTAACTTACTTTATCCAAACTTGCAATATGATTTGATACAAAATATTTCCCACCCAAAGTATAAGCTGCCTCTTATTTCTCTTCTTAGTCATCTCTGCGTCATTTGTAGAGCTCAGCATAGTGGCTTTGCGCCCGGTAGGTGTTCAATATATTTGTCGAACTGAATTTGTTTCACTGATTCACAGTCCATTTTACAAAATGCTAATGGATGAATGTACCTTAACAAACTGTTTTCATCATACTTTTTCTGGTATTATGATCTTCACGAGCACACCCGCCCCCACACTGTCACCTAACGTCAGTCTTCTTAGTGCCAGCCCAACGCGGACAGTGGACTTCCTGTTTGCTCTGTAGGTTCACTCTATGTTGACCCCCAAAATTCCTGTTCCACCCCAGCAAGAGAAATACCTGCCGAGGCCTCAGCATCTTTAGTATCATAAGTCTTGGGTGTGATCTAGTTCTGGCATGGAACTCCTCCGAACAGTATCAAGAACTGAGAAATAGTACTCTACTTGCAAGCTAACAAGTTAGCCTGCCACATTTTTGTGGATTTGCTGATAGAAAACATAAGTGTCTTGTGTCAGAGATAAAGGACATTTATTACCCACAGCAACAGCAAGTGCCAGAATATTAGCATTTTAGCATTTGTGCTGGTTCTCTGACATGGGGACAGGAAGAAGGCCAGATGAACCCATCACATGCAGTAGGTTCCATTCCAAAAGAGGAACCCTGAGCTTAGGACACTGGAGTCTTTTATAATGATCAGAAAGCATGCATACATACCCTTTGCTTTGAAGACTATCACTGTCTTCCAAGACTGTAAGTCAATCTGTCCTTTGCTGTGGAGGGGAATACAACCTCTACCTTCCAAGAATGTTTGTTGTGCAAATCTAGAATTAAGGGCTTGCTTCCTAAGTTGTGCAGAAACGCAAGAGACCCATGGAGAATTGTCTCCCAACAATATCCACCCCTCATTTCTATGCCATCCCTGCTTCTCATTTCTTTGCCATGAGTATCTCATGCCAATGCTACTCTGATTACTCTGACCAACAGAGTCTGGAGCAAAGTCCATTCAATTTGTATCATATAGCATTTAATAACAGCTACTATGAACAGGACTCCAGGCAGCAGGATAAGGCCAACCTGCAATAGTGACCTCAACTATTCCTCCCAGGATCCCAGATCCAGCCAGCTGAACCCACCATATAAGCCACCAGGGTCTACTTTAGAAAGTCAAGTAGCTTTCTCTCTACGTTTCTATATTGACTTTTCCACTTGACCTGAGACATCCAGGCACAGCAGGATGTATGAACCTTTGCCCAGACTCTGTGCCTTGGCCCATAAGGAGGAAGACTAGAGCGACTGCATCATCCATAACAACTCTGGCCAGTGAACTGGGGCTAAAATGTATACTTTCTAGGGTAAAGTTTTCATCGTTGATGACATCAGCCTGTGTCAGAGACAAATTTCTTACCAACTTTTCTAATTGCATGGTGCCTATCATATGAATAACTCTACATCATATGCATAAATGTCTACAGAGTGAGCATAAATAATGAATCGGTTATGCCTCCAAGAAGTCTCCCCCACCAATATCTAAGGGTAGCTTTATTTTAGAGACATCTTGCCGTCATCTGGGGCTACATGATTTATTGTTGGTGTTTCCTTAAATACTTGAAGGTCTGTTATGAACACCTGTAAAGTACAAGTCACTATGTTTTTAGAGAGAGACAAGTCAATGAATGTCAGGCTTTCTCACAATACAGTCCTGAGGTCACCCATGGTACCACTTGAAAGCATTTATAATTGCTAGGGCCTGCCAAGTGGAACCCACATCAGTCTGATGACAGAGGTTGACAGTCCCTTCAGTATGACCTCCTAGTCAGATGGCAGGTCTTAGGTTTTCCAGCTCAATTGGAATAATTGTCTTGGAGGGCTTCCAAAGAGCAATCCATCCAATCTGTCATGTTTATCCACACTACACACTGGGTAGCATTTTCCTGCCCCATGGAATGATGGAGAACAGGGTAGGGAAGACATCAGAAGGTGATGACAGGTGGACCCTGGGACCATCCCCTGTTGTTTCTAGTAGACTTGGCAGCAAGGTTAAGAGGAAATGTGATCAAATCATGGTCAGGACTCTCTGGTTGGGAATGGCAGACCCAACACTGGGTTAAATATATGGTACTTGCAATAGCGTGGGAGAGATGCAACAGGGTGTTGTTGTTGTTGTTTTTTTTTTTTTGAGAAAGTCTCCAATGGTAACTCTGGAAGACAGAGATCATAATATCTGCCCACTGTCACATCTCCCAGGGTCTAATGTTTTCCCTCCCCACCTCTACCCCCAAGATTGTTGTTCTCATTCCACTGCCACAAATGTGGCCTGGTCCCCACCTGCACTCAGAACTTTTGTCTAAGAGAGTCAGGTGCAAGAGGGAAAAGTGAATTTTTATAAATCTCACAGAGACTCATTATGCCCCCAGTTTGGGCCCGCGTGGGCCTCCATCAGGGATTCTGCGAGGAGTACACACAACCAAGAGGTAATTTTTTTATCTTTAAAGATCTTAGACCCTCTCAGTCAGACGAGTCTCCAAAACCTGAACCAGAATTAAGTTTCAATCTCCTAGGTCCCCTTCAGGCTGGCCTGTCATTCAGCGTATGGGCCAACCGGGCTGACCTGGGGCTATCATTAGGGAAAAGGAAAAACATCATGCCCAAGAATAGTCAGGGAGATTTACGAAATAGGTCTATGTTATTTTCTAGTCCTTTTATCCTAATCATAGGAAGCAGCTAAGAGAAGATGAACTCCCTCTGGGGAGAAGTCATTCAGGGAACAAATGCCTTACTAAGGTGCAAAGCAGGTAAGGGAGTGGAGTCAGAACTATTTTTCTGGCAAGTTTTGAGGAGCCTTTCCAAGCTTGGTAATAGCAGGTGCATGTGTATAACAAGGAATGTGGGAAGTCCATCAAATATCCTTACTATACCGCTGTTGAATGGTTGTTGCAATGCAATGTGTAACAATGCACCTCATTTTCAGTGTAAAAATGATCTGGAAAGCTGAAAAGATGGCACAATTAGTTTCAGAGTCCACATAGTATGGCCAGAGTCAGCTGATTGGACTGGTACACAACGTGGTTACCTGCATCAGCAATGTAAAGTCCTTTGTGCCCAGTCTATGGAGACTGGTGCGTCACTGCATATGGTATGATGAGGGACCCAGGCAGATGTGTGGATTTGTGTAGTTCAGGCTCCATGAGCAGCTAGATTACAGTTGGTCTCATCAGAGAACAGCCCTTACCATGGGCATCTTTGTGAGTGACATAGATGGTTCAATCAGAAGTCCCCAAAGTACCTTTAATCTGCTCCAAAGGGTGCCTTTAATTTACCCAAAGTTTGTCTTTAATCTGCCTGCCTTTGGTTTTCTAAGTGACAGACCAAACAGCCAGACTATTGGCAGCAGCTCAAGAATGAGTAAAAATATAACACAGTTTATGAAGGCAGGTTTTGGCCAGAGCTATGAGAACAAGGCTGTGTTCTGTCCACTGACTGGCACAACTGCATCCATTTTCACTGCTGTGTAGCTGAGTGGACACCATCAAATATCAGCTTGGCCAAACCATCTGATAACCACTTCCCAGTATCCAGGAGACGCTCTGGAAATCGACGGTTCCACTGAGCTGGTGACTCTGCTACAGGTTGAAGTTGGGAATGAAATTCCCGCCAAATGAAATAGCTGTCACTTTTTCGCAGACACTGCTGGAGCCAGGTCCTCTTCATTGTTGAATATGCCATTTTCCATTGAAAAGAGTCTTGTTGGGCCCTCCTACCTTGTCACTCGGTATGTAGGAAATGATCCACCCCAAAATAGAAATATCAGGCAACAGAGTATCCTCCATGAGTTCAGGGTTCAGTGTTAACAAAAGCCCAACAGCAAGCCAATAGCTGCTTTTCAAAAGGGAGACAAGGAAAAAATCCCAAGGAGGGACTTCCCTGGTGGTCCAGTGGGTAAGACTCCCTGCTCCCAATGCAGGGGGCCCAGGTTCAATCCCCGGTCAGGGAACTAGATCCTGCATGTATGCCGCAACTAAGAATCCGCATGCAGCAACTAAAAAAAAAAAAAAGATTCCCGCGTGCCACAACGAAGATCCTGCGTGCCACAACTTAAGACCTGGCGCAGCCAAAAATATATAATAGATAGATAGATAGATATGTAAATAGATAGATAATAAAATCCCAAGGAACATTTCCAGGTAGAGGCTGGCTCCCTTTGCCAAAGGCTCCAACTGGTAAAATCCTAAATCATAGAGAATTGTAGTTCAAAGTGGTCTTCAGAATTAAGGACCCCAAAGGCATGATTACCTCTCGACATGCAACAATTTCTGATCAGAATAATCCTGTCTGGCATTTATGGGACAGAGAATTAAAAGCATATAACACATTAATTATTCCTTTACATCAGATGTAGAAACAACATCAGTACATTGAATGTGCCCAAGGCCCTACCCACAAGGTCATGCTGGCTTTTCTTTCCCACTGAGACCCGTGGTTGGAGTTCAGGTGCCCCCTCCCTTCACAAGATTGAGTAGGATGGAGACCTGGATGCCTATATCCAACAGAACCGTAGGAGTTTAAGTCCATTCCCTCCCAGAAGTTCCCTAGCATGTTTATTCTGGTATATATGGCTTTTGGTAGTCTTTGGGGACAGGGAGACCTCAGCCCTACCTCTAGTCATCTTCTTAAAGCAGCTGAGGTTGGGGTAGAAGAGGAGGAAGGAATCAGGTGGCACCAATCACAAGGTATGTTTACTTTCAGTTTTGAGCAATACGGCGTCTTCTTGTGGCTCAACCAAATAAAATTGGTTTTGGGAACCCATTGACTCAGCAACTGTAGGCACATTATTGTCTGCCTAGGACCACAGGGTTTACATTTTTTGTGAACTTGGGCTTGACTTTCATAATAGCACCTTTTTTTTTTTTTTTTTTTTTTTTACTAGATAATAGGTATAAAGATTTATCAAACACTTTTATGATTTATGGGTACTGCATAACTTTCTACTTCTTAAATAGGTAAAATTGTTGTCCTTTTCATAGTACTTTTATTGAGATATAATTCACATGCCATAAAATTTACCTTTTTAAAGTATACAATTCAGTGGTTTTTCTTATTTTCATACAGTTGTGCAACCATTGCCACAATCAATTTTAAACCATTTTCTTCACCCCCAGAAGGATCCTCATAACCATTAGTAGTAACTACCCATTTACCACCACCAACACCACCACTCCCAGCACTGCCAACCACTCACCTACATTTTGTCTTTACAGATTTGACAGTTCTGGACATTTCATATAAACAGAGTTATGCAATATGTGGCCTTTTGTGTCTGGCTTCTTTCACTTAGCATAATGATTTCAAGGTTCAGCCATGTATTTTTTTTTGCAATTTTTTATTATTGAGATATAATTCACACAACATAAAATTCACCGTTATAAAGTGTATGATTCAGTGTTTTTTAGGATAATTGCAGCGTTGTACATCCATCACTACTATCTAATTCCAGATCATTTCCGTCACCCCAAAGAGAAACTGTACACTTGTTAGCAGGACTCCCAATTCCTCACTCCCTCCATGCCTTGACAGGATTCATCTATGTTATACCTTGTTTCAGTACTTCATTCCTTTTTATGGACAAAGGTTCCATTATATGAATACCATAATTTGTTTATCCATTCATTAGCTAGTGGACATTTCAGTTCTTTTTACTTTGTAGCTATCATAAACAAGGCTGCTATTAACATTCATGTACTAGTTTTTGTGTGGACATATGTTTTCAATATTCTTGGGTAATATTGGGTAGCGAGGTGTGGAATTGTTGAGTCATATGGTAGCTTAATGTTTAACTCTTAAAGGAGCTACCAAATAGTTCTCCAAATCAGCTGCACCATTCTACCATTCCATCAACAACGTATGAGGGGCCTCATTTCTCTATATCTTTACCAAATCCTTGTTGTTATCTGCCTTTTTGATTATAGCCATCCTAGTGTGTATGAAATCATATCTCATTGTGGTTCTAATTTGCATTTTCCAAATGACCTATGATATTGAGCATTATTTCATGTGCTTATTTGTGTGCTTATGTATCTTCTCTGGAGAAATGTCCATTTACATCCTTTGCCCATTTTTTAATTGGAGTGTTTATGCTTTTATTATTGAGGTTCAGACATTCTTTATATATTCGATGTGCAAATCCCTTATCAAGCATATGATTTACAAATATTTTACCTCGTCCTGTGGGTTGTCTTTTCATTTTCTGGATGGAGTCCATTGAGGTACAAAAGATTTTAATTTTGACAAAGTCCAATTAATCCTTTTTTCTTCCTTGTTCTTGTGATGTTATATCAAAGAAGTCTTTGCCTAACCTAAAGTCATGAAGATTTACTACTTTGATTCCTTCTAAAAGTTTCAAAATTCTAGTACTTACATTTAGTTCTGTGATCTATTTTGAACTAAGTTTTGTTTGTGTATAAGGAAAGGATCCAACTCTATTCTTTTACACGTGGATATCAGTTGTCCCAGCACTTTTTAAAAAGACTATACTTCCCTTCATTGAACTGTCTCGATATCCCTGTTGAAAAGCAGTTGACCATAAATGAAAGGTTTATTTCTGGCGTTTTGATTCTATTCCATTAATCCGTTCTTACACCACAGTAGCACATTTTGTTAAGGAGTTCACCTTAATCCAGAGCATTTTCTGCCCCACTGTCATGGTGACACCTCGTAAATTCTTAACTGATTTCAACACAAGGATTAAAGGAGTTTTCTAGGACAATGAGCCTAATTACAGTAACGTATCTGAATTTTGGGGGGACAGTTGCTCATTCTCCAATGGGTCACTTTCATCACCATTGAAACTCAATCTGAGGCAGCAAGAGCCTGCTGCCTTATCTATGGTTTTCCACGTGATTTTGTCTTTCTCAGGGAAATCTTCCCGAGGAGGCTAAACACCCTTATGCCTGCCAAGTCCTCCTGTTAAAAAAACTCCAAGACCTTTTACTGTCATCTTCAAGTTGATCTAAGGTTTGCATAACAGGCTGCAAGAAGGGCTGAGCCCTAAGTTGGGCCTGCTGTTACCTTTCTTCCTTCACAAGTGTTACATGCCTGGCCCTCCTTTTCCCAAGTGAATCAGCCTATATGGTAACAGATTGCCTAGATTCTGACCATGGTGGCTCTAAGTTTCATGATTTTATAAATGTACCTGTCTGTAAGTATGAAGAGTCTGAAATTTTACTTTACTTACAAGCTAAAAAGTTAGCCTGTTGCCTTTTCATGGTTGTCGGCAGAAGAAAAGAGCTCACTAAATCAGAGACAAAGGACAGTTTGTCACTCCAGGTAACAGCACTAGGCAGAGTAACAGAATTTGTTCTAGTTACCCAAGGCTTTATTCCCACGAGGTGCTACTAAGAGGAACATGGGATATCATCACATGCCGTGAATTGCAGAGCTCTGGGAAGACAGTCTTCTATAATGGGCATAATTATGTTCACCCTTTGTTCTGGAGGGAAACCCTCTCTTTACCATCCAAGGCTTTAATCAAATCTGCCTTTACTCCAGAGGGAGATACTCTATCTTCTAAGACTGTTTGCTATATACAGTCTTAAACATCAGTAAAAAGATAATTTGTTCCTTTTAATTTTATTGAAGTATAGTTGATTTACAATGTTGTGTTAATTTCTGCTGTGCAGCAAAGTGATTCAGTTATACATATATATACATTCTTTTTTTAAATATTATTTTCCAGTATGGTTTATCATAGGATATTGAATATAGTTCTCTGTGCTATACAGTAGGACCTTGTTATTTATCCATTCTATATATAAAAGCTGACATCTGCTCACCCCAGCTTCCCACTCCATCCCTCCCCCAACCCCCAACCCCCAGCCCCTCCCCCTTGGCAACCACCAGTCTGTCCTCTATGTCCATGATTCTGTTTCTGTTTCATAGATAGGTTCATTTGTGTCTTATTTTAGATTCCACATATAAGTGATATCATATGGTATTTGTCTTTCTCTTTCTGACTTCACTTAGTATGATAATCTCTAGGTCCATCCATGTTGTTGCAAGTGGCATTATTTCATTCTTTTTATGGCTAAGTAATATTCCATTGTATATATAAACCACATCTTCTTTATCCAGTCATCTGTTGATGGACTTTTAGGTTGTTTCCATGTCTTGGCTATTGTAAATAGTACTGCTATGAACGTAGGGGTGCATGCATCTTTTAAAAGATAATTTGAACAAAGGCTGGTCAATGTGTCACTTTGCAAGATGTACAGAAATATGAGGGACCTATAAAGAATTGTCTTTCAATGAGCAGTGAGTACCAAAGTTCAGAATGTTTTTCTCCTGCTTGTGGGATTTTTCTTAAGCTCTTACTGTAAAAACATCAAAAACATGGATTCTCAGAAGGGCAATAAACTATGGGGCCATAGATCCTATTTAGTTGATTTTTTCTTTTAAGTTTCTCTAATAGAGCCTATTTAGTGCCTAAACCAAGAGATTTTTTTATAGTATTGGGCATTTTATAAGTGTCCTGGTTTAACTACCCCTCTCCTGTTAGATATTTTAGTGGATTTTTGTTTGTTTGGTGATAAAGGAGGGATTGTGAAAGGTGTGTGTATGTGTGTGTGTGTGTGTGTGTGTGTGTGTTTACTGTTCTTTGACTTTATTATTTTTTGGACTTTATTTTTTAGAGTAGTTTTAGGTTTGCAATGAAATGGAGAGGAAATTACAGAGAATTCTCATATACCCTTCACCCCCAAACATACATAGCCTCCTCCATTATCAACCTCACTCAACACAATCGTACATTTTTAAAAGGATGAACCTACATTGACATATTATAATCACCCAAAGTTCACAGTTCATCTTAGGGTTTATTCTTGGTGTTGTACATTCTATGGGTTTAGAAAAATGTATAATGACGTGCATCTATCATTATCATGTCATACAATTATTTTCACTACCTTAAAAATCCTCTGTGCTCCACTGCTTTTTATTGTCTCCATAGTTTGTTTTGTTTTGTTTTGTTTTGGCTGCGTTGGGTCTTCGTTCTGTGCACAGGCTTTCTCTGGTTGTGGCGAGCAGGGGCTACTCTTCATTGCGGTGCGCGGGTTTCTCATTGCAGTGGTTTCTCTTGTTGTGGAGCATGGGCTCTAGGCACACGGGCTTCAGTAGTTGTAGCATGCGGGCTCAGTAGTTGTGGCTCGCGGGCTCTAGAGCACAGGCTCAGTAGTTGTGGCGCACGGGCTTTGTTGCTCCGCAGCATGTGGGATCCACCTGGACCAGGGCTCGAACCCATGTCCCCTGCATTGGCAGGCAGATTCTTAACCACTGCACCACCAGGGAAGCCCTGTCTCCATGGTTTTGCCTTCTCCAGAATGTCACATAGTTTGTATTATACAGTGTGTAGCCTTTTCAGACTGGCTTCTTTCACTGAGTAATATGCATTTAAAGTTCCTCCATGTCTTTTCATGCCTTAGTATTTCATTTCTTTTTAGCACTGAATAATATCCCATTGTCTGGATGTGCCACAGTTTATTTATCCATTTGCCTACTGAAGGACATCTTGGTGGCTTCCAAGTTTAGGCAATTATGAATAAAGTTTCTGTAAACATCTGTATGCAGGTTTTTATGTGGACATAAGTTCTGCATCTATTTTCAAACTTAATCAGATCTGTATGCATTCCTCATGATTTTGCAATCTTTGAGCTAAAATTGCAGCTATCTTTAATACTGTCCACTTACAAGGTATGGAAAAAGTAGGACCATCACATTAAAAACTCCAATATAGAAAAGTGGAACATGGGAAATAATATCTAGTCCCATATCCTGCCTTCTAGGAAAAGCACAAACTTCTTGTTGAAATAACCTGGTGACCCTGAGTTTTATTCTTTGGAAGAATTTCTCTTGGCCACTATCTTTCATGGCTTAGAAGGGCACTGAGCAGGGCTTTCTGTTAGGGGCCATTCCCCTTAGCAGACGCTTTACTGTTGGCACAAAAGTTGCCCGAAAGAAAGGGAAAGTTATAAACCTTAAAATGTGGTGCTGACTGAGCCAGTGGTAAACATAAGAAGTGAGAGACAGTGTCAGGTATATTTCATTTACTTCTTTTTAAAAAAATATTAAATTTATTTATTTTATTTATTTACTTCTGGCTGAGTTGGGTCTTCGTTGCTGCATGGGGGCTACTCTTCGTTGCGGTGCGTGGGCTTCTCATTGCGGTGGCTTCTCTTGCTGCGGAGCAAGGGCTCTAGGCACACGGGCTTCAGTAGTTGTAACACGTGGGCTCAGTAGTTGTGGCTCACGCGCTCTAGAGCGCAGGCTCAGTAGTTGTGGTGCACTGGCTTAGTTGATCCACGGTATGTGGGATCTTTCCAGACCAGGGCTCGAACGCATGTCCCCTGAATTGGCAGGCAGATTCTTAACCACTGCGCCACCAGGGAAGTCCCTATTTCATTTAATTCTGAGATGGGACTCAGTCCTATTAAAACACACCTTGGTTCATCCAGGCAATGGCTAGTTCTCTTCATAGTCTGTGGGATATCATAGCCATTGAAATCTGTGATACGATAAATAAGAGAGCAGAAACATTTCTTAAATATTCATAAATTTGCCATGATGGATTAACTGTTCATGAACATATTCCTACTTTCAGTCCTTGGATATAGATTACACATGGTGAAGAAAAGAAACTTTGTAAAGGGATCATTTTCTAAGTTCAATGGATCCTTTATTTATAGGCCACTCTAGGGAGGAAAAAATTATCACCAACTCAGGATCCTATAAAAAGGAAAAGAGAAAATGATCTGCAGAATTTGATTTTAATAGAGAGCCTGGATAATTTTGTAAAATCCATGGTGCGCACACACACACACACATACATATATACCTACACACACACCCATACAGACACATACACAAACATACACATACATTTATGGTAAAGTTCATCTAATAATCCATCCAAATAAATTAGTGGATGTCCTTATGCCTCAACACCTAAAAAAATATTTTCTTTCCAAGTGGCTATTTATTTAGATGGTGGCCAGTAGCTCTGATACTTCTTAAGCCCCCCTATTTATCTTTTTCTAGTCCAGTGATTCTCAAAATTTGCAGACATATAATCATATCTTGTAATAAAATACACAAAAACTCCCAATAAATAAATAAAAGCGTATTTATTAGTACATTTTACATTTGCAAGTATTAAATTCAAATTTATAATATATACTTGTAAAGCTAATCAATAGGTAGTCAAGTTAATGCATGGTTTATCTGCAATGAGTTAATGTTCACATAACACATTTGAATGCGCATTTTTTTCTTTTTAATTCAAGTTTTTAAATAGTTTGAAATAAAGAAGAAAAGGAGATTTGAAGCATTTGTGGAAACTAAAAACACCTCTGAGGAATAAGCATAGTTTGAATGGCACAGTCTATCTCACTTAAAGTTTCTGCAAAGCAGTGTCTGTAATGGTTTAACTTGATTGCAGTTACAACGTCTTCCTATAACTCCCTTTAGAGCAAAGTAACTTCAGCGCTATTAATTCACTTTAAAAAAATTATCCTGGCTAATTAAGTGACTCCAAAAGTCATCAGTGAGTTGTGTCTAGTAGATGCTAAGGACCCACTGATCATAGGTCTGTCATATTTCCCTTTGAGACACACTTCTTTGAAATTTGTCAACATGGGGATTGCTATTTTCAATTTTCCATTGCTATAATCCTATTAAATGTTAGCTTATAAGGGAGTGTATTTGATGTCCTATATGAACAAGCCAGCATACCCATGTTTATATAGGAAACTGGAACGCTGGGTGGTGTGTGTGTGTAAGAAGATAAATGGATAACCACTGATAAAATGAAAAACAAAATATCAATAACCTCCTAATATAGAAAAATTTGGACATTCTTTGGGCAAACATATTACACAGCTAAATACATGGAATATTTTTGCTCTGTTGCACTCCCAAAGAGAAGTGATTGTAAAACCTAATTAATAAAATACAACAAAATAAACATGATTTAAAAAATAAAATACAACAAAATAAACCGGTTTAAGAAGAGGGTCGGAGTTCAAATTAGCTCTGTGACCTTGGGAAGCAATTTAATTTCTCAGGGCAGCCCCTTTTTCAGTTGCATAATAAAATGGTTTAACACCCTGTGGGTCTCAATAGGAATCACCTGGGGTTTCTTAAAGATCCTGATTCCTGGGGCTCATCCCACATCAAACAAATCAGAATTTCTGGAGCGGAAGTCTAATTTTGGTATTTGATATTTTTTTCCTCAGTAGTTCTGATGTACAGACTGGGTTGAGAACCATTGCTCTAGCATGGTTCTAGAATCTAGTTGGCCACTAAGATCCTCTTCCATGCTAAGTCTCTTCTATTATTTTAGCTCAGTGTCCCTCAAACTTTAATTTGCCTCAGAATCCAATTACCAAAATCAAGAAACTAGAAAAAATATACAATAAAATAAAAGAAATAACAAGAGAAGAAATAAAGATAAAAGCAGAAATTAGTGAGGTAGAGAAAACTAAAACCATAGACCTAATTAACAAATCAAAATCCTTTTTAAAAAAATAATAGTCAAATTACCAGCCAACTTGGAATGAAAAAAAAGGGGAGAAATCACAGTATGCAAAATACAAAATGAACTGGAGATAGAATCACAGAAATTTTAAAACAAACTCAAGATACATACCAAATGAACTGGAGATAGAATCACAGAAATTTTAAAACAAACTCATAAGGTACATACAAAATGAACTGGAGATACAATCACAGAAATTTTAAAACAAACTCATAAGATACTTACTACTCATAAGGTGCAGACACCTATGCAAGTAAATTTGAAAACCTAGATGAAATAGATCATTTCTTAGGAAAATACAGATTACCAAATTTGAACCCATTGGAATTAGAAAGATTAGCCAGACTAATTTCCATGGAAAAAATAGAGAAAGTTATTAAGGAACTATGCTACCAAAAAAAGACCAGATTCAGATGAATTCATATTAGAAATTTACCAAATCTTTAAAGAACAGACAGTTCCAGTGTTCCATATATAGTTCAAGTGTATTCAAAGTGAAGAAAAACTCCCTAGTTATTCTTATGAAGCAACTATAATATTGATACCTAAACCTGACAAAAACAGTATAAAAGAAAAACGAAAAGAAAAAGAAAGACCAATATCATTTATGAATATTAATGCAAAACTGCTAGGTAAAATATTAACAAACAGAATTCAATACCACAATAAGAATTAATAGACTATTACCAAGTGGAATGTATTCCAGGAATGCAATTTAGGTTTAATATTAGGAAATCCATTGATATCATATATTAATATATCTAAGGAAACAATTATATGATATTTCCACATATGCTAAAACCTCCTTTTACAGAATTTGACACCCATCCATGGTAAAAACATTCACGAAAATAGGGATTGAAGGCTACTTTCAAAAAATCATGAAATATGTGTACCTCATCCTGAAGCCAGTATCTTACTTATTGGGCAAACATTAGAGGCATTTCCACTAGAGTCAGAAACAAGTAAAGGAGGCTACCCTTGCTGTTATTCAACGTTGTATTTGAGATATTAGCCAATTCAATTGGACAAGGGAAACCAGTCAGAGGCATAAAGGAAGGGGGTTAACAAGTAAAACTATCTGTATTTGCAGAGTGAAGGACATTCTACAAAAATCTGAACCGTACCCTTCAAAAGTGTCAAGGTTATAAAAATTAGGGAAATAATGAAGAACTCTCACAGAGTTGGGGGTACTAAGGAGAATATCAACTAAATCCAATGTGAGACATTGAATTATATCCTGGGAATGGAAAATAAAAAGGACTATAATTGGGGAAATTGGTGAGATTTGCATAAGGTCTGTATATTGGCAATATTACTATGTCAGTGTTAGCTTCTGGGTGTTGATCATTGTGCTATGATCAGGGATAACTCGGACAGTATATGGGAACTATTTTTTCAACTTTTCTCTAAGTCTAAAATTATTTCAAAATAAAAATAAATAGCAGTAGCAGCCCCTCCAGTTGACTCTAATGCACGCTAAAATTTGAAAGTCAGTGCTCTAGAGTTACAGCCCTGATCTCTTCCCTCCTGTTATTTTTCCCCATGGAGGTGATGTTCACTTGTTTCTATTTCTCAGGTGGGACTTTAAGAACCAGATGACTCTCCCTTTTGGTTCTCTCTCCACTGTGGATCTGTGAGATGTCTTGCTCTATAGAACCAATCTTTCCCTCAGGTTGGCTTCCCCAAAGTCTAGACTTTGGACAAGGGTGAGAGGGAATGTTACAAAACTCTTTTGACCAATGTTCTAGAGTCACATTTTCTAATCACCTTATCAATAATAAAGCTAACATCTGCCTTTCCCTGCTTCTGTCTTTCCAATGATTCTGAACTTATGGAGAGGAGACCTCCCTATAAACCCAACACCTCAGTCAATCAGATGTGATCAAGGGATATGAAGTCACATGGTCAGTATAGAACATCTGGTTCAGTGCAGGCAGTAGGAAGGGCCGTTTCCTAAATTCATTCCTAAGCGCAGGTAGGAAGATACATTTACCAAGGAATAATAACTTGTCATTTAAAATAGATTAGGGAATATATCTAAAGCAATAGAGAAATGTCCTGAAAAATTCCACATATATAAATGCATGGTAGAAAATTATATGCAAGTCAATGGGGAAAAGAACAGTTTTTTAATGTGTGCTGGGCCAACTGAATATCCACATACAAAAGAATGAAGTTGGACCCTTTTCTTACATCATAAGCAAAAACTAATTCAAAATGGATCATAGACCAAAATGTAAGAGCTAAAACCTTGAAACTTTTAGAAGAACACACAGAAGTCAGTTTTCATGATCTTAGATTAGGCAAAGACTTCTTAGATGTGACACCAAAAGCACAAGTGAATAAAGAAGAAAATAAATTATTTGAACTTCATCAAAATAAAAAAAATTTGTGCTTCAAAGAAAGTGGAGACAACGTTCAAGAAAGTAAAAACTTAGCCCATACAATGGGAGAACATATTTGCAAATCATTTATCTGATATGGGAATTGTCTCTAGAATATATAAAGAACTTCTACAATTTATTCAGAAAATGATACACGAACAAATTTTGAAAGAGGTAAAGGATCTGAATGGGCATTTCTGCAAAGAAGCTATATAAATAATCAACACGTATATGAATTGATGCTTAACATCATTAATTATTAGGGAAATAGAAATCAAAACCACCATGAGATACCACTTCACATCCACTAGGATGTGTACAATTAAAAAGTTGGATAACAAGCGTTGACCAGGATGTGGAGAAATTAAAACCCTCATACCTGGCTTGTAGGGATGTAAAGTGGTACAGCTTTTGGAAAGTTGTCTGACAGCTCCTTAGAAAGTTAAAAATACAGTAACTATATGTGACAGGAATGCTACTTCTAGGTGTATGTATATATATATATCCAAGAGAATAGAAAACACATCCACACAAAAACTTGTACACAAGTGTTGAAGGCGTTATTCACAGTATTCAAGAGGTGAAAACAACCCAAATGTTCTGCTGATGCATGGATGGATAAACATGGTATATCCATACAATGGAATATTATTCAACAGTGAGAAGTAGTGAAGTACCGATATATGCTACAACCTGGACGAACCTTGAAAAAATATAGGTTAAGTAAAAGAAGCCAGTCACAAAAGAACATGTATCATATGATTCCATTTCTATAAAACATCCAGAGTAGGCAAATCTGTGGAGACGGAAAGTATATTAGTAGTTTTCCATGGCTGGAGGATTGGGTGGGAGAGGGGAGGGGACGGGAGTGACTGCTAAAGAGAAGCTTCTTTTGGGGTGAAGAAAATGTTCCCAAATTGATTGTGGTGATGTTTCCACAGCTCTGTGAATACATGAAAAGCCATTGAATTGTACACTTTAAATGGGTGAATTAAATACTCATATGAATATATGAATCAATAAAACTGCTTTTAAAAAGAGACGAGGAAAGAAAAAAAACTTACACAACTCTATTAAACAAAAACTTAACCTCAAAATCTTTAAAATATTGACCATGATTATTTCTGGGTGATAAAACTAAAAGTTGTTATTTTCTTCTTTACATGGCTACTGTTTTTTCAACATGCACAAATACTAGTTTTAAAATGAAAAAAATTAAACCATTATTTTAAATGATTAAAATGTAAGAAAAAACTGGCTAATATAACAAGTTTCTCACCACGCCAAAGAGAGCCATTTGTGGTGAAAAACATCAATATGAAAGATCTATTCATCAGATCCCAGGATGAAGATGTCTCTGGACTGGAATACATTTGACCCAAGTCCTGGTTAGCTGTAAATGATTGACAGGCCTACTAGGGCCAATCTTGAGAAAGATCTCCTTTCTAAACACCACTTTGATTTGCATCATGTAGCCTGGAACTGGAATCACAGCTCCTGGAGCTGCTTATTGTACAGAAGCTTCTGTTTCCTCATCTATAAAAAGTGGAGAGAAAATAAATACGTACAGTGTAATGCTGCACTTGGATTAGATCAGCCTGCAGAATCAGCATACCCTGTGAACTTGATGGAAATGTAAACTCCCGGCTTCACCTCAGGCCTCCTGAATCAGAAGCTCTGGGAACCTGGGGAAAAGTCCAGCGACCTGTGTTTAAGCAAAGCCCGCCCCACGATTCTGATGGCTGCTGGGTTTGAGAACTGCTGATCATTACAGATCTTCCTCGGTTTACGATGGCGTTATGATCCGATAAACTCATCGCAAGTTGAAACTATTGTTAACGTCAAAAATGCGTTTGATACACATTAACTTACCGAACATCATAGCTTGGCCTCACCTACCTTCAATGTGCTCAGAACATTTACATTAGCCTAGAGTTGGGCAAAATCATCTAACACAAAGCTAGTTTTATAATGATGTGTTGGATATCTCATCTAATGGATCGAATACTGTACTGAAAGTGAAAAACAGTGGCGGAATGGTTGTGAGCGTGTCAGTTGCTCACCTTCGCGACGGCGGGGCTGCCTGGGAGCTGAGGCTGCTGCCCTGCCCAGCATCACCAGAGAGGATCGTACTGCATACGGCCAGCCCAGGAGAAGCTCAAAATTCAAAATTCCAAGTACACTTTCTACTGAATGCCTGTCGCTTTTGTACCATCATAGGGTTGAAAATTTTTACATCAAATCATCTAAAGTCAAGGACCATCTGCATTGCTAAGGGGTTGAGAAGGAAAATCATCAATTGGTACCCAGGGAATATTTTCACATCATGCATCTCCAAACCGCAGGCATTCTGCAATGTCCTTTTAAGCCCTTTTATTCTCTCTCTCTCTCTCTGTCACACCCACACACTTGAATTGCTGTCATAACGCGTCACCATTACTTATGAGCTTGTCTCTCCCTCAGATGTCCAGGGATATAGTCAAAACAGTTCAGAACCTTCATACAGATTTCCTCTAATTTCTTTCTGGCAAAAGCCAGTAGGCATCTTTTCAGTTGGGAAGGCACTTGAGTGCCCCTGAATTCATACCCCTTTCTTTTTGGATACGCCCCTGTTGGAAATACCTGCTCCTACCTTTTATTTTGGCTATTTCTTTTTGCACAACATTTTTCATTTCTTACACTTAACTCTAGATTTTTTTTCAAAAACTTCCTGCTGACAGATTAAAATGTTCCTACCTCCTGCCTTCTTTCTCATCCAGCTCTCCTTTCCTTCATGTCTGTTGTAGAGTTTGGGGGCCTGAAGCTAGCTGTGATTTTGAGGGAAGTGGTATGTCATTTCAAATTGACTGCAAGTCTGAGCAGGGGGTCAGGGAGGAGTTAAGTTTTTTATTGTAACATTTGATTAAATACACACAGCCTGCCTCTCTCTCTCTCTCTCTCTCTCTCTCTCTCTCTCTCTCACGCACACACACACACACGCCCCATGTGCACACACACACTTAAAGGGAAAGGTGATATAAAGAAAGAAATTCCAAAACAAATTGCTTTGCCCATCTGAAGGAATCTAAGTTCATATTTTGTTTGCTTGTGTGTTTGTTTTCCACCAATTCTCTCTTCTGAGAGACCTGATTTCTCTTCCCAGCACATTTGGTGATGCTCAAGACCTTCTATGAGTACCTTGATCTGAGAGCTACAGAAAAGGTTTGCAGGCTGAGCAAAAAAGTGAGAATGGATCTCAAGTTAAATCTCTTCTCCCACCTTTAGAAAACAACAAAAATAAGCAGATGCACTTTGTTACGCTCACCATGTTGACAAGATTACCATGAGTGCTACAGGCAAAGACAGCAGCAAAGAGCTTCCTTCATTTGCCAGCTGTTCTGTGTCTTAAGGGAATGGGTTGACTCTGAATGACTGAACTAAGTCATTTTGCAGAATATATGAATCTTGCCTCTGATCCTAGTGCTTAATGGCTGCATTACAGGACCGCGTTCTCCATGTGAGACATGATCTGTAACATGATAGCAGTACTATCTCCTTTGCTCTCCTTATTTTTCTAAGGCTAACGAGAAAGATTCTGTCACCTACCACTAATATTTGGATCTTTCACCAAGTTTTCTCAATTCAGCCTAGAAGAGGTTGATGGACCTTACCGTTTTGTAGGTTTTGGCAATAATTTCTCATGCTCAGAGAATTTTATCATCATAATAAGATGGTGTTTGTTTATTTGTTCACTCCTGTCAGACCAGAGATCTGAAAAAGTATGTCCATAACATGTACAAAATCAACTGGGAAAGGCAATCACATTCAAACACATTAATTTTGTTCTCTAAAATAATCTGGTAGCCCATTTTAACAAGGAACACAATGTGACGTAGGTTTGTATCTGAAATCCCTTTACTTCCACTTCCTTAGATCTTTCTGGTCTGTCCACTGTCCCCAGTGGAAATACTCAGGGGCCTCAACTCTATCCAAGTTCCTTGCTTTCTTCTGAACACATTTAACATACTCCAGGGATATTTTTTTAAATTTCTTTCTGACCCAGAGCCTTCTAGAACCAAAGGACTAAAACAGCCATTTGGGGGAAGTGGAACCACACTGGGAGGGTTTGATGTCCTATCCTGTGCCCATAACTGAACTCAACAGCAATCTGTTGACCCGGAAGACTGGCCTAATCATCCACCTGGTTATTTAACCATCTCCTTGTCTGTCTTGGAGAATCCTGGATAGAAGTCCTGTATCTTTAGTAGTTTCACAGGTTGCCAAGGAATGTCTGCCTTCTGGATCTGTTCTCTCTTTCCCCGCATTTGCTATAGAGCATATCCTCATTTTTTCCCTGTCAGCACAATCACAAGAGCAATGAAGCTATGCAGATGGATCTCCCCTCAGGGACCCTGGATGGTCAGGTAGCTCTCTCCCTGCAGTGAAATGGAATGACATCAGGGCTTCACATCTTAGCTCCGCCACATAGAAGCTTTCTGAGCCTTTCTGAGCCTTAGTTTCTCCCTATCTGTAAGATCCTGATGGTAATACCAATTCTAAGGTATTGCTGTTAGAATTCATTTGTTATTTTTAAAGTTCCAGGCAGCACATTCAGTAAATATTATCTCCCTTTCTGTTCCCCCCAAAATATACCATTAATAAATATATTTATGGCATGGTATTAAACATCATAACAGAATTCCAGACCTCAAGGAAACTAACAATGGCATAAAATGAAACATCTTTTAGTGGTAGAATAATTTTTAACAATATAGCTCTTAGGAAAATAATTCATTTCCCCTTTCTTGCCTCTCTAAGCTTCCCAGAAAAAACAGCTAGCTGCAGGAGATGTGATCTGTACTCATAAACAATCCCTGTTACCTGGTTCAAGCTTTTCATTATAGCTAAACTTGTGTTTCTTCTATCTAAGAAATTACTGACTCTCCAGGATATCTTTATAAACCTTATTTTGCCTTTTCCACCATTAGTGTGGAAATTAAATACTTGTGCTAGAGATGTGAGTGTTATTAAAACTGCAGGTAATTTTTTAAGCCTCATAATCCGAAGATTGAACTCTCCATCAGCATATATATTCTCTGACTTTTGACCAATTATGGGCTGAAATGTGCTTCATTATTGAATCTCAAGGCCAGAACTTTTCTCTGAGTATCTGCAAGGCTGCATTTATATACTGTGTCCAGCTCATCAGGGTAAATGTAATCATCAGGACATGGTTTGCAATTCTCAGAGCTAATGTTCCTCAACATTACCGACTAACACACTTTTGACAATTATTTAGTTGGAGTAAGTATAATACTGAAGAGCAAGAATCTACTTCTCTGGGTCCAAGAACAGCAACTATGCACTAAGATTTAAAAAAAGAAAAAGAAAAAGAAAGAAACTGAAGCTCTCAGATGTTATAAAACCTACTGACTTAGTTTTTCAGAAATTAGTCTCATATTCTACTATATTTTGCCCTATATTTAAATTAGTGAGATCATTCATATGAAACTTAAAACTCTGGCAATTCTGTGGGAAGCGCCTGATTGGAGAAACTTCCACTTCTGAATTACCAGCTTCTGTAAAATGGCAGAGAACAGTGTGAACAGCCCGGGGTTATCATGTCTAGCTTGCGCTAATTGGCCCTCTCTGCAACCAAAGCCACAATAGGCAGAACTTGCTGATTTTCAGGGATGCTGAAATACACACAAAGCAATAAACACGGTTTGCCTGATTCAACTCTCATTAGTCAAACTTGG
The DNA here is from genome assembly GCF_009873245.2 of Balaenoptera musculus. Classification (NCBI taxonomy): domain Eukaryota; kingdom Metazoa; phylum Chordata; class Mammalia; order Artiodactyla; family Balaenopteridae; genus Balaenoptera; species Balaenoptera musculus. Next base: position 28,478,532 of record NC_045805.1, on the reverse strand, counting down.
GGAATATCACCTCCTGTCCTAAGAGTCAAGGTTTATTTTTTTTTCCAGTCAAATCTGCGGGCCCAGCAGATCGATTTTTCTCTGTGAATTTTTTTTTCTGGAACGAGATTTTTTTTAAAAGATAACATTAAAACTATGTCAAGTTAGGTACAATACTTACATGTGTGACTGAATTCAAAAGAGAATAGTCAGTTCTTCTAAGCAGTCATTTCTGACTATCACGCAAGTCCTCTGTCCGCCATCTTCCTTCAGAAAGAAGTCGTATGTATGAGGAAGCAGAAAAAATCATTTAACTGAAAGGAAAGTTTGTCATAAAAATGTACAACTTGTCATTGAAAGGAAGGAAGGGAGGGAGGGAGGAAGAGAAGAAGAGAGGAAGGAAAGATGGAAGGAAGGAAGGGAGGAGAGAAGGGAGGGAGGGAAGGAGGGGGGGTGGGAGGAAGGGAGAAAAAGGAAGCAAGAAGACAGAGAGACAGAATAGAAAAGAAAGGGAGAGTCACTCCTTCTGTTTGTATTCCATTAGGTCGTCAAGTGTCAGAACTGACAAGCCCTGTGCAACATTTAATTCAACCTTCTTTTTAAACTATTGGGCTTATATTGATGCAGTGAATGCTCTGCCATCAATCCTTTGAATGTAGATGGTGGATTTCCAGCGCTGAGTTCAACAGAACTATTAAGAAGAAAGTTAGGATGTTACAGGGTACACCTGTCACCTTTTCTTTATTGGGTGGCTGAAAGAGGACAAATTTTCTTTTATTTCCCGAATTGACAGGATTATTCAAATTCTAAAGGCAGAAATATAACTTTAATTTGGACTAAATGCTAATGTTTTGTCTACAAGGTAATTCCAAAGTGGTAATGTTAATGGGCATCCTATTTCCTAATCTGATCAAGAAATGGCTCTTTGAATTTCTCCAGAGACCCTGTAACATTTTATACCTGCTTCATCATTCTTCATCAATATTCGTAGACATGTTTATAATTTTCAAGACACCGAACAGAGCCCTGCTGGCGATGCAGAATCGTCCCTGTAAAGGTAGTATCATGCAGGAAGTAAAGTGTGCCCTTAGGGACCTTCTCCTCCTGCCCACCCCTACCTCATCAACCAGGTGAAAGGCAACCTCCCCCTCACTGCCCACTACTACTCAGAGCTGGATATAACGTGCCATGCCTTCTGCTTCCCTTCCTCTCTCTTCCCCAAACATCTTGCTGCAACGCTCACATGATTGTAATAATCTCTACTACTCAGAGCTGGCTATAACGTGCCATGCCTTCTGCTTCCCTTCCTCTCTCTTCCCCAAACATCTTGCTGCAATGCTCACATGATTGTAATAATCTCATTTGCATGCACTGCACATGTTAACAGTTCATCAGAGTTTCATGGGTTCCCCTCCCAGGCAACATGCTTACATACTTGGATGTTTGCTTGAGCTTCCGGGGCTTTCATGTCAAGGAGAAACCTAACATCCTCAAGATGGTATTTGCTGATTTTAATAGAGTTCAGGGCTGACTCACAGAAACCATTTTATATCCAGCCACTTGCAGGAAGAGCAACTTCATTCTACCTCCTTTTTCCTGAAATATGAAAAAATCAATAAGCAGCTCTTCAAAATTATTCTGCAATGGTGAGTCCAACTGGAGAAGCAGAAGCATACTGTTCAGGCGACAGCCTCTGGACAAACACAGCATCCAGGGTAGCACACCTGGCAGAAGTCTGCATGTATGTGAGCTCTGACAGCTCTGCCAAGTGAGTGCCCCTCAGTCACTATGTCTGATGAAAGGTGCAGGTGTCCCAACCCAAACGAGGAGAAGCACCTTCAGTAGGTATGAATTCCAGGACAGGAGGATTCAGAAGAGCGTGCACTCTCTGAGTGCCCTAAACCAAAATTTGCTAGGGCTGAGAACAGAAATATCTTCAGGGGTTCATTTGCCATTACTCTGACCCTCCCCCACTTTGCAAACTCCCTGGCACCACCCCTTTACCCCTCATTCTCCAGGATCTTAACAGCGGTGGCATGATAATAGGACCCGAAGTTTTAAAGGTATCCAAGAAATCTATCCTTCTTTGTTATGCAGAGCTTTGGGGGCTAAAGAATAAGGTATTTGCAGCCCTGATTATTTTTCAAAGAAAGAAAGAATCTGCAACTACTTAAGAAGCTTGTCTTTTCTCCAAGTCCCCCAGCTTCAGATGCCCATTATATAGAACGATTTGGTGGCATCATTTTGTACCAAAGACTCTGGTTTGTCGATATCCGTCCATCCCCAAGTAACTGGGGCCATCTGGCACGCAGCAAACAGGCTTGTGCATTAACTGACTGTGCTCAGGAAACCTAGCAGTTAGCAGTTAACTTTATCCCTGAATAATGCAGTGGAAATGATAATCAGTGGGACAAAAATGAACAGCACTGGAAAACAGCTCGGAAAACACTGAGTGTGTCCAGATATAGAGGTTCCTATGCATTCACTCAGATGAGAAATCAGATCCACGTCAGATTATCTTGTAGTTTATGGATCCTAGTTCGTTGCATAAATGGCAGCCGACTGATCATAAATTCCACACCGTCTTCCCTTAATGACCTTAGCGGGTTGCCATTATTTTACTGTGCTATCATTCAAAAAAAGCCCATCTGGTATTCATAAATACATGCAGAGGAGGGTGGACTTTGACATTTATAAATGCAACTGAAAATATCTTCAGGTGGAATCAGGAGCTTCTCTGATAAAACAATTTTTTTTTCCCTCAGTGTGTTTCCATGATTCCTTCAATAGATGCGTGAACCCAAATGCCCAACATGAGGGACTAGTTAAGTAAATTGTCATTCTTTTACATCATGGACTATTATTTTACAATATGTTTACTTAAATTCAAGTGTTATGAAAATAGGAAAGCATGATACAAACTGCATTTGTACCATAATCTCTACTGTCTAACAAAACTTCATAGACCTACAGGCAAGTGACTTTTACTCTCTTGGTCTCAGTTTCCTCTTTTTTTTTTTAGTTTTAATATTTTTTATTGAAGTATAGTTGATTTACAATGTGTTAATTTCTGCTATACAGCACACTGATTCAGTTATACGTATATGTATATATATACATTCTTTTTTAATATTCTTTTCCATTATGGTTTATCATAGGATATTGAATATAGTTCCCTGTGCTGTACAGTAGGGCCTTGTTGTTTATCCATTCTATATATAAAAGCTGACATCTGCTAACCCTAACCTCCCACTCCATCCCTCTCCCAACCTGCTCCCCCTTGGCAACCACAAGTCTGTTCTCTATGTCTGTGAGTCTGTTTCTGTTTTGTAGATAGGTTCATTTGTGTCATATTTTAGATTCCACATATAAGTGATATCATATAGCATTTGTCTTTCTCTTTCTGACTTACTCCACTTAGTATGATAAACTCTAGTTGCAACCATGTTGCTGCGAGTGACATTATTTCATTCTTTTTTATGGCTGAGTAGTATTCCATTGTATATATGTACCACATCTTCTTTATCCATTCATCTGTCCATGGACATTTAGGTCATTTCCATGTCTTGGCTATTGTGAATAGTGCTGCTGTGAACATAGGGGTGCATGTATCTTTTTGAATTAGTGTTTTGTCTGGATATATGCCCAGGCGTAGGATTGCTGGATCATATGGCAACTCTATTTTTAGATTTTTGAGGAAACTCCATACTGTTTTCCATAGTGGCTGCACCAACTTACATTCCTACCCACCGTGCGGTAGGGTTCCCTTTTCTCCACACCCTCTCCAGCATTTGTTATTTGTAGACTTTTAATAATGGCCATTCTGACCAGTGTGAGGTGATACCTCATTGTAGTTTTGATTTGCATTTCTCTGATAATTGGTGATGTTGAGCATCTTTTCATGTGCCTGTTGGCCATCTGTATGTCTTCTTTGGAGAGACGTCTATTTAGGTCTTCTGCCCATTTTTCAATGGGATTGTTTGTTGTTGTTGTTGTTGTTGTTGTTGTTGAGTTGTATGATCAGTTTCCTCTTTTCTATAATGAGAGGTGGCCAGGTTTGAGTGTCTCCAGAGCACACCCTGATCAAGGGCTTAAATACAAGTAGCTTATTAGTGCTGTGGCTCCAGGAAGCACAGTGAAGAGTGAAAAAGTGAGATTCAGAAAAGAAAAAGGGTGTTAACCGATGAGTTGTAGTTAACTCTGTGGAAAACTGGAGACAAGTCCTGCTGGAGACCCTCTGAGATGATCATTTCTCAGAATTATTCACCAGGGTATTTATTCATCAACACCCATCCCTTATTGCTTGCCAGTTACTCCTGGGACACTTCATCTTATTCCATATGGACCAAGCATACTTCCACCACCAGAGAGTAGCAAGAAATCATCTGAGCATAAGAGAACTGCCTCTAGGGTGGGCCAAGGAGATGCAGGCAGGGTACCAATGGCATCTACTCAAAGGTACTTGGATTCAGTGACCTCTAACATACTTTCAATCCCTGAAAGTTTACTTAGCAGACAGGGATATTACTGAATGATCTTGCACTGCATCTTTAGAATTTTCTACAATAAGCTTTAGAAGGCAAAAAAAAAAGTAGGTGGTAGGAAGTTGGTAAAATTGTTGTCTTTGTTTGGGTTCCCCAGAGCAGACCCGTAGCCAGAGACTCAAGTAGAAGTTGTTCAGCTGGGAGGTTATTCCAGGAAAAATTATAAAGTTACAAGGAGATGAGAGAGGAGAAGGACAGATCCAATAAACAGGGTGCTATTAATTAGTGTTTAGTTATCACCATTATAAACTAACCCTCAGAAGTCAGCCAGCCTGTATGGAAATGTTGAGGTCAAGCGGATGAATGGGAACACCGAGAGCATCTGCTGTAGAGGAAGTCATTTCTCTTATGGTAGCACTTGAGGGCCTTGTGATGTGTTATGTACACATCCTGCAGCTTGCTGCATTAATCTAGGGAGCCACTGGGTGGAAGGGGACCTACCGCTTCCATCAGGGGTCTCCTCACCACCACAGCCAGGCATCTTCATCTTTTTCAAACTCTTCCCATGACAGTACTGTCTCTACCTCCCATTCAGAACTTATGGCACCCTTTTTGCTTCTATAAGGCAATGAATGACTTGTCTTCTTAACTATACTGTAAGTTTCTGTGGAACAGAGCCTCTGTCTTACTAGCGTATTTTATTCTCAGGGCATAGCACACAGTAATGTTCCTCAAATACTTGCTGTCTTGCATATACTGTAAAAGTTAAGTACAGAAAAAACTGAAAGGAAATATGCTCTTTAAAATGGAAACTATGGCTGGTGGAATTGTTTTGTGTTTTTGCTTTTGCTTTCTTTTATTTTTAACTTTTTCATAAAAGCAGTATGTGCTTTTTTAGAGAATTTGAAAAGTCTAAAAAGAGTCATGTTTTTAATCTACTTGTCTTACAATGATGAAAGCAAGAAAACAGGCTCCTTCTTAAAATGTAATTGAGCCCTATATCCATGACTGGATCTGTCTAATACCAGAATGTTTCAACTCTCAGGGCACATAGTGTTTGGTTATATAAGTGATAATTACTTTGTATGCCCATCTAAAATAATAATGCCATATTTCAACAAAGAAAAGAAATGGTATGATTGAACAGATGACACAAATAACCCACCCATGTTAATTTCCAGCCTCTAAAGTGTTCTTTACCTTGTTGCTTCTGGATCCCTCCAGATAATATAGAATACTTCCAAGTGCAAAGTTTGCCTGATTTACTTTAGAAATCAGAGTACACTATAGCTCAGCTTGAGAACAAGCTTTGAACTGTAATGACCTTCCTTAATTTCAATATATCATTATAACTATCTATTTAATTTCTTGAACCTAGAGAAACCTAGGTTTCAGTCAGCCCATTATTAACAATTAATGGTCAGATTTAGGATAGGTTATTCTAATATTCATAAAAGGCTTCACAGGAAAGGTCAGTGAACTCTACAGAATCAATCATTTATGAGCAGTCTTTGGTTTTCACTGAAACATTTATGAATGATAAAATTATTTTGACAAGGCGAAGTTCGATACAGAGGCCATTTCTGACAACATGACATGGTTTCATAGAAATTCCTGAGTACAATTAAAATAAGGCACAAGCTAAGCCAGAGGAAATGGATAATTCCATTTTTACCTCTGCAAGGGACAGCAGGACTGAATGTGAACATTCACATGCTCCTATGTGCCACATGTTGTCAGGATCAGACCAAAAGAGGCAGCCAAAAATAAAGCTTAAAATAAATATATGAGAAAATAAAGCTATTCTCCAATGTGTTAGCAAGCAGGTGTTTGGATATTTCTACCATATAAAAATGACATTTGTTATTACTCAGCCATAAAAGGAAACGAAATTGAGTTATTTTTAGTGAGGTGGATGGACCTAGAGTCTGTCATACAGAGTAAAGTAAGTCAGAAAGAGAAAAACAAATATCGTATGCTAACACATATATATGGAATCTAAAAAAAAAAAAAAAAGGTTCTGAAGAACCTAGGGGCAGGACAGGAATAAAGATACAGACATAGAGAATGGACTTGAGGACACGGGGAGGGGGAAGGGTAAGCTGGGACGAAGTGAGAGAGTGGCATGGACACATATACACTACCAAATGTAAAATAGATAGCTAGTGGGAAGCAACCGCATAGCACAGGGAGATCAGCTCGGTGCTTTGTGACCACCTAGAGGGGTGGGATAGGGAGGGTGGGAGGGAGATGCAAGAGGGAGGAGATATGGGGATATATGTATATGTATAGCTGATTCACTTTGTTATAAAGCAGAAACTAACACACCATTCTAAAGCAATTACACTCCAATAAAGATGTTAAAAAAAAATGACATTCCATCAAAAAGCTGGTTATGCACATGAAGAATCAAGTGACTTGATTATTTTTTAACATAGAATGGCCCACCCCTCCCGCGACCAAATTGCTATAACAGAAACCAACTGCATTGTGTATTCAGTACAACAGTAGCAGAGATCACGGACGGTTCAATTAAGAATGTGTCCATGATGGGCATAGTGAATTAGGGCCACCCCATCGGGGATCCAAGCTCCTTTCTATAACATATGTATAAAATTAGTCCCTATACCCTGGAAGCATCGCCAAACAAAAAGGTGGTTGACGTTTGTTTCAATCTAATTTCACAAGTGTACAAACAGAAATCCAGGAGAAAGTCATTCATAAATGAGTGAGTTCATGACCCTCCCCCCAACCCCAGGTCCCATGGTAGATCAAATCACAAGGCCTTAGAGTTCAACAAGAGCTGCCTTTTATTTGGGGAGCAGAATTAGCTATGCTTAAGTGAATTCAACAACCTTGAAAATCAACGGCTTGCTTTACTTTCTTTCTGTATCATCCCGTAATAGAAAACATTTCCAGACAAATTGAAATCAGTGAAAACTTTCCACAGTTAATCTGAACTTGTTTAAACTTGTTTAACTTTGCTTAAACACAAGACTGCTTGAGTATGTGGAATGTTAGGAAAAATAAAAATATTTTATGGATTTGATCTATAGATTTGCAGTGTCAGTAAACTCTGAACATTCTGAACATTAATTTAGAATAATTAGGCAGACGTGAAATATCCAGACTACAGAAATGTTCACGTTATTCAAGCACATATATCTAATGTATTATATAATTAAACTATTTCCAACGGGAGGCTGTGAAATACTCTAGTTGTAATATTAATGAAACTTCTGTATTTTTTAATATTAACCATATGCCAGTGACTGTTGTTCTAGTGGCTTCAGAATACATGAAAACAATTTCCTTGAGATATTTTTTAAGGACAATGCTGGCCTGCCTTTATTAGTAATCTGCCTAAGGAGTAATTATTTTCTACAGATGGTACAGAAATTCCTAACTAATAGAGATGGTACAGAAATTCCTAACTAATAGAGATGGTACAGAAATTCCTAACTAATAGACCCTCTTCAAGTGATCACAGATTTCAAATTAGTAAAAATAGAGTTTATCAGAGTATTTATTCCGTTGCCAGGATGATTTGTTTCTGGAGGAATAGAGTTCAGATTCCATCATGACAATTACTCATGTAAGATTTAATTTTCTGAACTTACGGAAAATGAGTTTGAAAAAACGGAGGTGCCTCTAAAATTAAACAACCTGTTTCTGCCAACCTAGAGGGAGCTCCCCCTACGTTTCCCAGTGCCAAGCCCTCCCTCATCCCAAGCAGGTTCTTCTCCAGCGCATCTGCGCTTTCTCATTTGAAGTCAAAATCAACCATACTTTTCTCTTCATGCAAAATCCCACTAGTTCAGCCTCCTGCCCTCCCAGGGACCACCCCCATCTCCTCCATTAGATCCACTGGGGATATTTCCCTAAGCCCAAATTCTCACCTTGCTATTTCGCTACTCAGAAACCTTCAGCGGTCACATTGCCTGAGGCGTAAACTTCAAATTCATGAACATTAAGTGAACACAGGTTGAGTAAGACAGTTACCCATTTGTGTTAGTAAAGTGGACAAAAATTGCCCTTGTTTTGGTGATTTTGCTGTGTGTTAGTATTCTCTTCTTTTAAAATGGGATACCAGCATCACCTGCTTTTCAAAATAATTGGGAACATTAATTTAAAATATGGAAGTGAAAGTACTCTGAAAAGTGTAACACTCTGAACACATTAGGTGGTCACTGTAAGTATTTCCGTAAAGCCTGTTGACTTCTTTCCTCACTGGTAGTAGCAGGTTTCTTGGGTTATCAAATACAACCTGAGGTGACATGCTTCCTTCGCTGGTCCTTAATTTCCGTTCTGCCTCAGAGGTAAATAAGCTAAAGTCAGACACACTTAGCCCCTTGCTGTGAAAACCATTACTACTTTTTGCATAATTATTGCGCTTACAGATTTTATAGTTCTTCCTTTGCGTTTGACATTTTACTTGGTACTCTGTATCCAATTGTCGTGTAAATCAATTCAATTTAATCTCACCATCAGCCTCTTGAAACAATGGTTTCCAAACACCAGGCTTCAAAGTCTCTCTCATTTTCTCCTTTCTCTGATTCTTTACTTGGTATTTCCAACATTCGTATGATCTCTTTGGAGATCACTGCATAAAAAGAAGGATGCAAAAAGGCCAACAGGAAACATTCCAAGATGCTTATAAACCTAATTTTCTGGGTCCTTACTAAGAGTCACATTTATAAAATGTGCACTAACAAAATCTCAGTTACCTGTTATAGTGCATTAAACTTAATCCTCTGTGGACTTTTCAATTAGACCGAACTCCAATTTGATTAGGGAAAGGAGATCCCAAGACATTAAAGCTGTCTAAAATGGATTGACACACACACACACACACACACACACACACACACACACACAAAATCGAGCTGTTTGAAAACCTTGCAAAGCATTCTCAAGGTTTGAACTTGGCAGTTTTGACCTTCTGCATTTATGTGGATTCTCATGTGGCAGATAATTTTGTTGTATTTTATTTTTCCCCACCCAAGAAGAAAAGATGGAAGGAAGAAAGGAGGGAGGGAGAGAGGAAGGAAGACAAGGCAAGAGAAGAAATAAGGAAGAAAAGAAAATGGCCAATGAGTAAATGATAGAATTTTTTAAAATTCAAGAATGAGATAAGAGCAAAGGAAATATCTCTTTGAAGGGTCGACTTTAATGCATCCCGTTAAAAAGGAAAACTTAAGCAGTCATTCATTTTCGGAGTTTAATTCAATTCTGATTTTCATTTCCATTAATGAGAAAGAGGTTCTCTCTCTCTGCAGCTGAGAAATATAAGAAAATAATAAGAAAATAGTGCTGTTAACATGCATATTTGTGAATTAGCACAAGCCAACCCTGCTTTTGCATTAAGGCTCAGAGTAGTTCCCCAGGTTTAAAATTTATTGAAACGCAAACACTTAACCTTTGCTCCCTTCCGTTCCTCAAGTAGAGTTATTTGGTAATTAGGCTAGAAGCATCAATATAATATATGTCTCTATTCCCTGACGTTCACCTTCTCTGGTTGCTGCTGGCACTTTCCATTGCATTACAACGTAACGACAAAATATGAGTTGTGTTCAAAGTCTTGCCAGAGAACATGAAATAAAAATTTCAAAGGAAGGGAAGGGTTAGGACCATCTGTACTACTTCAAAAGGACCTTAGTAGGTGCATTTTAAAATACCTATTATTAATTTGTTTGGTCTTTGCATTTGGATGATATGTTAAAAGGGAGATGCAGTGATAAACAATTATCATTAAGATAAAGTATGTTTCTTCCCTAAAAAGAGTATTGAAAGTTATTCTAGTTTATTATGCACCTGAATGACACCATGAACAAAGAAACTGAAATCAACAAACAAAGGGAGGAAAGTGAAAACCTACTGAGTTGCATTATAAAATATAATCTACATTACAGCAGGAGTACATTCATTTAGGAGAAAATTAGCAAGGTTCTGTTATCAGAATAATGAAGAGTTTCAAAGGTGTACCATATCAAAAAAAGCCCTAATTGTGTTCATTAATTCCCAGCCCAACGTTACTGTGGGAAAACTAAATGTGAACAAAGCAATAAGATGCCTCATATTCTCAGAAACCTGCACAAATGCTTGCCATCCATTAAGTTTACTTTGGAATGTCCCATCTTAATTATTATAGCAGTATAATGAAGGCAACAGTCTCTAAAGATGAAGACAGGCATTGATTTGAAATATGACTTTCAAGAGTTGTATGGGGAGCGGTAGGAGGGATATATGTGACCTTAGAGGTCAAGATAGAGTCACTGAGGAAAAAAAACAGGTAGTATAAATGAAGAATTTATACCAAATAGTATATATAGATTTCAATACACTATTGAAATACCTAAAAACGCTATTGTACCCTAAGTAGTAACAAGAATCTAGGCTCTCAGAGAAGAACTGAATTTATACAATTAAGTAGGAAAATAAAATCAGTCAAATTGGTAATTTAAAGACGTGGATGAAACGTCCAGATGAGTGACTGGCTTTTTCCCTTCTCAAACTGGTTGTCTGGGCAATAGTAGATGCAATATTTATGTCTGTGTTCTGGGGGAAATCAGTTTCTCTGTTGCAATTTTTCATTTTTAATATTAGTCTGAATTTCTCCAGTGCCTTTCATTCCATTAGCTCAAAGCACTTTTCAAACCACTAATGAATTACACTTCCTGTGATTCCAGCAAGGCAGAAAGCATCCCATCCATTTTCGAGGCAAAATGCTTCACTTCCAGCAGCATCAGCCATTAGAGAATAGCCACAATTAAAAAAAATATATTTTTATCACTTTCTCACTTCCCATTTTATCTCATGCTTAATAGGCAAATCTGAGGCATTAAGAAATTTAACGAGATCACCCAAAAAGGGAGAGGTCAAGCCCTTGATTCTCACTAATGTTGTCTGTCCTACACCTTAAAGTATCCACAGGAAATGGATCCACTCAAGTTTCCAGAACTCTCCACGGGAGGACAAAGAGCAAAGAGGGATGCCCTCAAATCCAGTGTCTTATAACTAGGCATCTCCATTATCTTTTCAGTATTCATCAGCCTGAACCAGAAAGCACTGAGAAGAACAGGTTAGGTGACAAAAGTTTTTTCCCAAAACTGAGTGACTCATTGACAACATCGTTCATTACACCCCTGAGAGAGAAGGAAATTGCTAAAGAGAACGTTAATTTCAGGTCCATTTAAATTCCAAGTCACTTCTTTTTAGAAATCTATCCTGAGTGAGTCCTTTTGGGTGTCTAAGCAAACAAATGAGATGATGAGAGAAACTGAATGAGTCCATTTGTTCCCACTTTAAAAAATAAATTATGATAAGTTCTACCATTACCATTTCTGAATTTTTTTATTTTTAAAACTTTTCATCAAGGGTAAAGGGTGACTTTTATCTGTTCTGTGCCTACCATATTGACCATATTAAAATATGAAAAATAACCATGATATTGGTGCCTGCGACTTACCTCCCACAATTACTGCATTAGAATACTTAATTGTATGTTTCCATCACTCGAAAAGCAGACACCTTGTTCTTTGTAAAGCACATAGGCCTTACATTTTTCCAAAAGGAGTTGGGAGAGGTCTAGATATTCCTGATCTGCACAAAGGAGCAGAAGAGAAGAGCAGAGCAAGAAGACTCAGTGGGAAAATGGAACAACCTGCTAGAGCCTTCTGAGGCAGAACCTTATGTAACGTGGTCGAAATATACGATAAGATCTCAAATTATCAGTTATATCCATAGCGAAATGGTCCTTCAAACATATTCTGAAGTCAAATCTAAATCCTATAAAAATTATACCATAACATAATGAAAGCAACACCAGAAAGGTACTATAACTGCCCCCAGTTTGCAGGGATAAGAAAAAGCAGGCTGTACAGACTTGTCTGGATGTGCAGAGCCCTTTTCAAAAAAACACACACCGGAAAGCAGAATGAGGTAGGAAACACATTTCCTAAGCTTCCACATAAGCCCATAGTTACTCCCTATCGACACCAGATGGCCTTCCATAGCCAAGTGTTCACTTAGTTTATCCCCACCATTAAAAAAAAAAAAAAAAAAAAAGGACAGATAGGATGCTGCAATAAATACTAAATATAAATGTGTTGTAAGCATTCTTAGATAAGCACATCAGCCAAATTTAAAACTGTAGTAAAGCAAAGACTGTATAAAGTTGTTTCCTTTTTCATAAAGATCTCAGCATATTAGTTTATTGATTTAATTCTAGTCCATCATTGATAGTTATAATAATTTCCTTTGGAAATAAAAAAATGGCTATAACTCTTTCTATATGACTAACATAGATCAATGAGATACATAGAAATCAAATTCAGAGCTAGAAGTCAGTAAAAGAAAAAAGAAAGAATTCAGGGGAATAAAAATTACTGGAACCTTGGAGATCTTAAAAAATGGATTAAAATAAAATAATAAAGTCACCAATATGTCATTTTCTATCTTCTTTGTGAAATCACCGTTCAAAGAAAGATCAGTCTCAGGCCTCAAGAAAAATAGGTTAAGATCCCAAAACAAAGCAGACTTTTTTTTTTTTTAATACAGCAGGTTCTTATTAGTTATCCGTTTTATACATATCAGTGTATATATGCCAATCCCAATCTCCCAATTCATCCCACCACCACCTGCCCCCCCCCCATCCCCACTTTCCCGCCTTGGTGTCCATACGTTTATTCTCTACATCTGTGTCTCTATTTCTGCCTGGCAAACCAGTTCCTCTGTACCATTTTTCTAGATTCCACACATATACGTTAATATACAATACTTGTTTCTCTTTCTGACTTACTTCACTCTGTATGACAGCCTCTAGGTCCATCCACGTCTCTACAAATGACCCAATTTCGTTCCTTTTTATGGCTGAGTAATATTCCATTGTATATATGTACCACAACTTCTTTATCCATTCATCTGTCAATGGACACTTAGGTTGCTTCCATGACCTGGCTATTGTAAATAGTGCTGCGATGAACATTGGGGTGCATGTGTCTTTTTGAATTATGGTTTTCTCTGGGTATATGACCAGTAGTGGGATTGCTGGGTCATATGGTAATTCTCTTTTTAGTTTTTTAAGGAACCTCCATACTGTTCTCCATAGTGGCTGTATCAATTTACATTCCCACCAACAGTGCAAGAGGGTTCCATTTTCTCCACACCCTCTCCAGCATTTGTTGTTTATAGATTTTTCTGATGATGCCCATTCTAACTGGTGTGAGGTGATACCTCATTGTGGTTTTGATTTGCATTTCTCTAATAATTAGTGATGTTGAGCAGCTTTTCATGTGCTTGTTGGCCATCTGTATGTCTTCTTTGGAGAAACGTCTATTTAGGTCTTCCGCCAGTTTTGGATTGAGTTGTTTGTTTTCTTAATATTGAGCTGCATGAGCTGATTATATATTTTGGAGATTAATCCTTTGTCCACTGATTCATTTGCAAATATTTTCTCCCATTCTGAGCATTGTCATTTCATCTTGTTTATAGTTTCCTTTGCTGTACAAAAGCTTTGAAGTTTCATTAGGTCCCATTTGATTATTTTTGTTTTTATTTCCATTACTCTAGGAGGTGGATCAAAAAAGTTCTTGCTGTGATTTATGTCAAAGAGTGTTCTTCCTATGTTTTCCTCTAAGAGTTTTATAGTGTCCAGTCTTACATTCAGGTCTTTAATCCATTTTGATATTATGTTTGTCTATGCTGTTAGGGAGTGTTCTAACTTCTTTCTTTTATATGTAGCTGTCCAGTTTTCCCAGCACCACTTATTGAAGAGACTGTCTTTTCTCCATTGCATATCCTTACCTCCTTTGTCATAGATTAGTTGACCATAAGTGCATGGGTTTATCTCTTGGCTTTCTATCCTGTTCCATTGAGCTATGTTTCTGTTTTTGTGCCAGTACCATATTGTCTTAATTACTGTAGCTTTGTAGTATAATCTGAAGTCAGGGAGTCTGATTCCTCCAGCTCTGTTTTTTTCCCTCAAGGTTTCTTTGGCTATTTGGGGTCTTTTGTGTCTCCAGACAAATTTTAAGATTTTTTGTTCTAGTTCTGTAAAAAATGCCATTGGTAATTTGATAGGGATTGCATTGAATCTGTAGATTGCTTTTGGTACTATACTCATTTTCACAATGTTGATTCTTCCAGTCCTGGAACATGGTATATCTCTCCATCTGTTTGTGTCATCTTTGATTTCTTTCATCAGTGTCTTACAGTTTTCTGAGTACAGGTCTTTTGTCTCCTTAGGTAGGTTTATTCCTAGGTATTTTATTGTTTTTGTTGCAGTGGTGAATGGGATTGTTTCCTTAATTTCTCTTTCAGATTTTTCGTCATTAATGTATAGGAATGCAAGAGATTTCTGTGCATTAATTTTGTGTCCTGCAACTTTACCAAATTCATTGATTAGCTCTAGTAGTTTTCTGGTAGCATCTTCAGGTTTCTCTCTCTATAGTATCATGTCATCTGCAAACAGTGACAGTTTTACTTCTTTTCCAAATTTGTATTCCTTTTATTTCTTTCTTGTCTGATTGCTGTGTCTAGGACTTCCAAAACTACGTTGGAACTCACCAGAGAAGATGCACCACATCCAAGAACAGGGGAGAAGCCACAATGAGATGGTAGGAGGGGCGCAATCACAATAATATCAAATCCCCTTCCAAAACAGTGGCAAGAGTGGACATCCTTGCCTTGTTCCTGATCTTAGAGGAAATGCTTTCACTTTTTCACCATTGAGAATGATGTTTGCTGTAGGTTTGTTGTATATGGCCTTTATTATGTTGAGGTAGGTTCCCTCTATGAACACATTCTGGAGAGTTTTTATCATAAATCAGTGCTGAATTTTGTCAAAAGCTTTTTCTGCATCTATTGAGATGATCATATGGTTTTTATTCTTCAGTTTGTTAATATGGTGTATCACATTGATTGATTTGCATATATTGAAGAACCCTTGCATCCCTGGGGTAAATCCCACTTGATCATGGTGTATGATCCTTAATGTGTTGTTGGATTCTGTTTGCTAGTATTTTGTTGAGGATTTTTGCATCTATATTCATCAGTGATATTGGTCTGTAATTTTCGTTTTTAGTAATTTTCTTATCTTTGTCTGGTTTTGGCATCAGGGTGATGGTGGCCTTGTAGAATGAGTTTGGGAGTGTTCCTTCCTCTGCAACTTTTTGGAACAGTTTAAGAAGGATGTGTGTTAGCTTTTCTCTAAATATTTGATAGAATTCACCTGTGAAGCCATCTGGTCCTGGACTTTTGTTTGTTGGAAGATTTTTAATCACAGTTTCAGTTTCATTACTTATGATTGGTCTGTTCGTATTTTCTATTTCTTCCTGGTTCAGTCTTGGAAGGTTATACCTTTTCAAGAATTTGTCCATTTCTTCCAGGTTGTCCATTTTATTGGCATAGAATTGCTTGTAGTAGTCTCTTAGGATGCTTTGTATTTCTGTGGTGTCCATTGTAACTTCTCCTTTTTCATTTCTAGTTTTATTGATTTGAGTCCTCTCCCTCTTTTTTATGTTGAGTCTGGCTAAAGGTTTATCAATTTTGTTTATTTTCTCAAAAAACTAGGCTTTAGTTTTATTGATCTTTGCTATTGCCTTCTTTGTTGCTATTTCATTTATTTCTGCTCTGCTCTTTGTGATTTCTTTCCTTCTACTAACTTTGGGTTTTGTTTCTCCTTCTTTCTCTAGTTCCTTTAGGTGTAAGGTTAGATTGTTTATTTGAGATTTTTCTTGTTTCTGGAGGTAAGATTGTATTGCTATAAACTTCCCTCTTAGAACTGCTTTTGCTGCATCCAATAGGTTTTGGATCGTCATGTTTTCATTGTCATTTGTCTCCAGGTATTTTTTTATTTCCTCTTTGATTTCTTCAGTGATCTCTTGGTTATTTAGTAACGTATTGTTTAGCCTCCATGTGCTTGTGTGTTTTACGTTTTTTTCCCTGTAATTGATTTCTAATCTCATAGCGCTGTGGTCAGAAAAGATGTTTGTTATATTTCAATTTTCTTAAATTTACTGAGGCTTGATTTCTGACCCAAGATGTGGTCTATCCTGGAGAATGTTCCATGTGCACTTCAGAAGAAAGTGTAATCTGCTGTTTTTGGATGGAATGTCCTATAAATATCAATTAAATCTATCTGGTCTATTGTGTCATTTAAAGCTTGTGTTTCCTTATTAATTTTCTGTTTGAGTGATCTGTCCATTGATGTAAGTGAGGTCTTAATGCCCCCCACTATTTCTATGTTACTGTCGATTTCCTCTTTTATAGCTGTTAGCAGCTGCCTTATGTATTGATGTGCTCCTATGTTGGGTGCATATATATTTATAATTGTTATATCTTCTTCTTGGATTGATCCCTTGATCATTATGTAGTGTCCTTCCTTGTCTCTTGTAACATTCTTTATTTTAAAGTCTATATTATCTGAAACAAGTATTGCTACCCCAGCTTTCTTTTGATTTCCATTTGCATGGAATAGCTTTTTCCATCCCTTCACTTTCGGTCTGTATGTGTCCCTAGGTCTGAAGTGGATCTTTTGTAGACAGCATATAAATTGTTTTTGTATTCATTCGGCGAGTCTGTGTCTTTTGTTTGGAGCATTTAGTCCTTTCACATTTAAGATAATTATTGATACGTATGTTCCTATTACCATTTTCTTAATTGTTTTGGGTTTGTTTTTGTAGATCTTTTCCTCCTCTTGTGTTTCCTGCCTAGAGAAGTTCCTTGAGCATTTGTTGTAGAGCTGGTTTGGTGGTGCTGAATTCTCTTAGCTTTTGCTTGTCTGTAAAGCTTTTGATTTCTCTCTTGATACTGCATGAGATCCTTGCTGGGTAGAGTAATCTTGGTTGTAGGTTTTTCCCTTTCATCACCTTAAATTTATTGTGCCACTCCCTTCTGACTTGTAGAGTTTCTGCTGAGAAATCAGCTGTTAACCTTATGGGAGTTCCCTTGTATGTTATTTGTCATTTTTCCCTTGTTGCTTTCAATAATTTTTCTTTGTCTTTAATTTTTGCCAATTTGATTACTATGTGTTTCAGCATGTTTCTCCTTGGGTTTATCCTGCCTGGGGCTCTCTGCGCTTCCTGAATTTGGATGACTATTTCCTTTACCATGTTAGGGAAGTATTTGACTATAATATCTTCAAATATTTTCTCAGGTCCTTCCTCTCTCTCTTCTCCTTCTGGGACCCCTATAATGTGAATGTTGGTGTGTTTAATGTTGTCCTAGAGGTCTCTTAGGCTGTCTTCATTTCTTTTCATTCTTTTTTCTTTATTCTGTTCCATGGCAGTGAATTCCACCATTCTGTCTTCCAGGTCACTTATCCATTCTTCTGTCTCAGTTATTCTGCTATTGATTCCTTCTACTGTATTTTTCATTTCAGTATTGTATTGTTCATCTCTGTTTGTTTGTTCTTTAATTCTTCTAGGTCTTTGTTAAACATTTCTTCCATCTTCTCGATCTTTGCCTCCCTTCTTTTTCCGAGGCCCTGGATCATCTTCACTATAATTATTCTGAATTCTTTTTCTGGAAGGTTGCATATCTCCACTTCACTTAATTGTTTTTCTGGGGTTTTATCTTGTTCCTTCATCTGGTACATAGTCCTCTGCCTTTTCATTTTGTCTATCTTTCTGTGAATGTGGTTTTTGTTCCACTGACTGCAGGATTGTAGTTCTTCTTGCTTCTGCTGTCTGCCCTCTGGTGGATGAGGCTATCTAAGAGGCTATCACCAGAGCCTCCAGATTGGAGGGACTGGTGGTGGGTAGAGCTGGGTGTTGCTCTAGTGGGCAGAGCTCAGTAAAACTTTAATCTACTTGTCTGCTGATGGGTGGGGTTGAGTTTCCTCCCTGTTGGTTGTTTGGGCTGAGGCAACCCAGTACTGGAGACTACCCAGCTCTTTGGTGGAGCTAATGGTGGACTCTGGGAGGGCTCAAGCCAAGGAGTACTTCCCAGAACTTCTGCTGCCAGTGTCCTTGTCTTCACGGTAAGACACAGCCACCGCCCCCCCCCCCACCGCAGGAGACCCTCCAACACTAGCAGGTAGGTCTGGTTCAGTCTCCTATGGGGTCACTGCTCCTTCCCCTGGGTCCCAATGCACACATTACTTTGTGTGTGTCCTCCAAGAGTGGAGTCTCCGCTTCCTCCAGTCCTGTCGAAGTCCTGCAGTCAAATCCCACAGCCTTCAAAGTCTTATTCTCTAGGAATTCCTCCTCCCATTGCCATATTCCCAGTTGGGAAGCCTGACGTGGGGCTCAGAACCTTCACTCCAGTGTGTGGACCTTTGTGGTATAAGTGTTCTCCAGTTTGTGAGTCACCCACCCCGTGGCCAGGGGATTTGATATTATTGTGATTGCGCCCCTCCTACCATCTCATTGTGGCTGTTCCTCTGTTCTTGGATGTTGTGCATCTTCTCTGGTGAGTTCCAGTGTCCAGTGTCCTGTTGATGAGTGTTCAGCAGTTAGTTGTGATTCTGGTGCTTTCGCAAGATGGAGTGAGCACACGTCTTTCTACTCTGCCATCTTGAGGATTGCAGATTTTTACTCTGCAATCTCACAAAGCAGACTTTATCCTCTTTATTCTTATACTCCTATGCTCTCCTTTGCCTTTTGTTCTGTATATGTTACTGACTCTGGGCTACATGCACTTGTGATACTTTGCCCACGATTGGTGAGTGCAAGTAACTGAGATATTTCTCCTGCTGAGTAGGAGGAAAATTGGAGCTTATTAAGACAGAGGGGCTAGATGAATTATCCTCAAAAGTTTCCATTCATGCTACCGAGGAAGTAAGATGCATCTTCAAATAACCCATGCTGCAGACATTCCTTTATAAAGGGTATGCATTAGCTTTCCCTCGTACGTTTTCCATGGTTGTATCAGGCACTTAAAATGATGTTGCTGACAACTTTCTGTCACTGACAACAGTTACGGCCTTTAGTTTGAGTGACATGTGTTACTTTAAAGATAGATGAACTGCCCAAAAGAAAAAGAAGAAGAAGAAAAAAACTTGGAGGCAATTAAATTGGTGCTCAATGTGTAAACTTTGCATCTTCACCAAAGGTGGCTTTCAGCGTTCAAAGATCTTCACTTCCTGTGTTCATCTGCTTAATATAGTGTCAAAACTGCCTTAGTTGCTTTCTTGTTTGATCACTTCCAAAGGACAGAGACTATATCTTTCCTGTATCTCTATCTTGGTAAGACCTAGCTCAGGGTTTTGACCAGTTTGGGATCAGAGAATGTGAGTAAATGAACAAATTTTGTGTGTCCAATGAACTTGTTGACTTTCACATTAAAGCAAGAAAAAAATCATTTTTCTTCTGGATGTTTGGTACAGGTGAGGATAAGATTACATCAACTGATAGAGACAGAAGTCATCCCCACCAGGGGCTATGGGTTCCAGCCTGGCATCACAGAACCATGGCCAAATATAGGGTTTGCTGTGGCAACACAGCACGTAAAGCACATGTAGGACCAAGAAGAAACTAACAAAATAATAAAAGCCAACCCAGAAGACACAGGCATAAGTGAAGAAGATTCTGGAGCTCCAACAGATATATAGATACATATAGACAAACAAAAATATGTATATGATAAGGATATATCTGTCTAACTAGGATATATATATATATATCTTTATATACATTTAGGAGATGTAGATATATCTTTATATATATCTAGGAGGTATAGATATACATATAGATCTTTATATACACTCATCTTTAAAAGCTCAGGAACTTTATATTTTTTTAATATCTTTATTGGAGTATAATTGCTTTACATTATTGTGTTAGTTTCTGCTGGATAACAAAGTGGATCAGCTGTACATATACTTATATCCGAATATACCTTACCTCTTGCATCTCCCTCCCACCCTCCCTATCCCACCCCTCTAGGTGGTCACAAAGCACCGAGCTGATCTCCCTGTGCTATGTGGCTACTTCCCACTAGCTATGTATTTTACATTTGGTAGTGTATATATGTTCATGCCAATCTGTCACTTCGTCCCAGCTTACCCTTTCCCCTCTCTGTGTCCTTAAGTCCACTCTTTATGTCTGCATCTTTATTCCTGTCCTGTCCTTAGGTTCTTCAGACTATATATATATATATATATATATATATATATATATATATATATATATATGTATTTTTTTTTTTTAGTTTCCATATATACGTGTTAGCATATGTTATTTGTTTTTCTCTTTCTGACTTACTTCACTCTGTATGACAGACTGTAAGTCCATCCACCTCACTACATATAACTCAGTTTCGTTTCTTTTTATGGCTGAGTAATATTCCATTGTATATATGTGCCACATCTTCTTTATCCATTCATCTGTCTATGGACACTTTGGTTTCTTCCATTTCCTGGCTATTGTAAATAGTGCTGCAATGAACATTGTGGTACATGACTCTTTTTGAGTCATGGTTTACTCAGGGTATATGCCCAGTAGTGGGATTGCTGGGTCACATGGTAGTTCTATTCTTAGATTTTTAAGGAACCTCCATACTGTTCTCTATAGTGGCTGTATCAATTTACATTCCCACCAACAGTGTAGGAGGGTACCCTTTTCTCCACACCCTCTCCAGCATTTATTGTTTGTAGATTTTTTGATGACGGCCATTCCGACTTGTGTGAGGTGATACCTCATTGCAGTTTTGATTTGCATTTCTCTAATGATTAGTGATGTTGAGCACCTTTTCATGTGTTTGTTGGCAATCTGTATATCTTCTTTGGAGAAATGTCTATTTAGGTCTTCTGCCCATTTTTGGATTGGGCTGTTTGCTTTCTTGATATTGAGCTGCATGAGCTGCTTGTATATTTTGGAGATTAAGCCATTGTCTGTTGCTTCATTTGCAAATATTTTCTCCCATTCTGAGAGTTGTCTTTTCATCTTGTTTATGGTTTCCTTTGCTGTGCAAAAGCTTTTAAGTGTCATTAGATCCCATTTGTTTATTTTTGGTTTTATTTCCATTTCTCTAGGAGGTGGGTCAAAAAGGATCTTGCTGTGATTTATGTCATAGAGTGTTCTGCCTATGTTTTCCTCTAAGAGTTTGATAGTGTCTGGCCTTACATTTAGGTCTTTAATCCATTTTGAGTTTATTTTTGTGTATGGTGTTAGGAAGTGTACTAATTTCATTCTTTTACATGTAGCTGTCCATTTTTCCCAGCATCACTTATTGAAGAGGCTGTCTTCTCTCCGTTGTATATTCTTGCCTCCTTTATCAAAGAGAAGGTGACCATATGTGCGTAAGCTTATCTCTGGGCTTTCTATCCTGTTCCATTGATCCGTATTTCTGTTTTTGTGCCAGTACCATACTGTCTTCATTACTGTAGCTTTGTAGTATAATCTGAAGTCACAGAGCCTGATTCCTCCAGCTCCATTTTTGTTTCTCAAGATTGCTTTGGCTATTCGGGGTCTTTTGTGTTTCCATACAAATTGTGACATTTTTTTATTCTAGTTCTGTGAAAATTGTCATTGGTAGTTTGCTAGGGATTGCACTGAATCTGTAGATTGCTTTGGGTAGTATAGTCATTTTCACAATGTTGATTCTTCCAATCCAAGAACATGGTATATCTCTCCATCTGTTTGAACCATCTTTAATTTCTTTCATCAGTGTCTTATAGTTTTCTACATACAGGTCTTTTGTCTCCTTAGGTAGGTTTATCCCTCAGTATTTTATTCTTTTTGTTGCCATGGTAAATGGGAGTGTTTGCTTAATTTCCCTTTCAGATTTTTCATGATTAGTGTATAGGAATACAAGAGATTTCTGTGCATTAATTTTGTATCCTGCTACTTTACCAAATTCATTGTTTAGCTCTAGTAGTTTCTGGTAGCATCTTTAGGATTCTCTATGTATAGTATCATGTCATCTGCAAACAGTGACAGTTTTACTTCTTCTTTACTAATTTGGATTCCTTTTATTTCTTTTTTGTCTCTGATTGCGGTGGTTAAAACTACTAAAACTGTGTTGAATGATTTCGGTGAGAGTGAACATCCTTGTCTTGTTCCTGATCTTAAAGGAAATGCTTTCAGTTTTTCACTATTGAGAATGATGTTTG
Source organism: Balaenoptera musculus (assembly GCF_009873245.2). Lineage (NCBI taxonomy): Eukaryota > Metazoa > Chordata > Mammalia > Artiodactyla > Balaenopteridae > Balaenoptera > Balaenoptera musculus. The sequence continues at coordinate 28,456,014 of NC_045805.1, read as the reverse complement.
CTGTGGGTTTGTCGTATATGGCCCCTATTATGTTGAGGTAGGTTCCCTCTATGACCACTTTCTAGAGAGTTTTTATCATAAATCGGTGCTGAATTTTGTCAAAAGCTGTTTCTGCATCTATTGAGATGATCATATGGTTTTTATTCTTCAGTTTGTTAATATGGTGTATCACATTGATTGATTTGCGCATATTGAAGAATCTTTGCATTCCTGGGAGAAACCCCACTTTATCTTGTTTTATGATCCTTTTTATGTGCTGTTGGATTCTGTTTGCTAGTAGTTTGTTGAGGATTTTTGCATCTATGTTCATCAGTGATATTGGCCTGTAGTTTTCTTTTTCTGTGACAGCTTTGTCTGCTTTTGGTATCAGGGTGATGGTGGCCTCATAGAATGAGTTTGGGAGTGTTCCTTCCTCTGCTATATTTTGGAAGAGTTTGAGAAGGATAGGTGTTAGCTCTTCTCTAAATGTTTGATAGAATTCGCCTGTGAATCCATCTGGTCTTGGGCTTTTGTTTGTTGGAAGATTTTTAATCACAGTTTCAATTTCAGTGTTTGTGATTGGTCTGTTTATATTTTCTATTTCTTCCTGGTTCAGTCTCAGAAGGTTGTGCTTTTCTAAGAATTTGTCCATTTCTTCCAGGTTGTCCATTTTATTGGCATATAGTTGCTTGTAGTAATCTCTCAGGATCCTTTGTATTTCTGCAGTGTCAGTTGTTACCTCTCCTTTTTCATTTCTAATTCTATTGATTTGAGTCTTCTCCCTTTTTTTCTTGATGAGTCTGGCTAATGGTTTATCAATTTTGTTTATCTTCCAAAGAACCAGCTTTTAGTTTTATTGATCTTTGCTATTGTTTCCTTCATTTCCTTTTAAATTTATTTCTGATCTGATCTTTATGATTTCTTTCCTTCTGCAAATTTTGGGGGGTTTTTGTTCTTCTTTCTCTAATTGGTTTAGGTGTAAGGTTAGGTTGTTTATTTGAGATTTTTTTTTGTTTTTTGAGTTAGGATTGTATTGCTATAAACTTCCCACTTACAACTGCTTTTGCTGCAACCCATAGGTTTTGGGTCATCGTGTTTTCATTGTTGTTTTTTTCTAGTTATTCTTTAATTTCCTCTTTGATTTCTTCAGTGATCTGTTGGTTATTTAGTAGCGTATTGTTTAGCCTCCATAAATTTGTATTTTTTACTTTTTTTTCCCTGTAATTGATATCTAGTCTCATAGCATTGTGGTCAGAAAAGATACTTGATACAGTTTCAGTTTTCTTAAATTTACCAAGGCTTGATTTGTGACCCAAGGTATGATCTATCCTGGAGAATGTTCCATGAGCACTTGAGAAAAATGTGTATTCTGTTGTTTTTGGGTGGAATGTCCTATAAATATCCATTAAGTCCATCTTGTTTAATGTATCATTTAAAGCTTGTGTTTCCTTATTTATTTTCATCCTGGTTGATCTGTCCATTGGTGAAAGTGGGATGTTAAAGTCCCCTCCTATGATTGTGTTACTGTCGATTTCCCCTTTGATGGCTGTTAGCAATTGCCTTATGTATTGAGGTGCTCCTATGTTTGGTGCATAAATATTTACAAATGTTATATCTTCTTCTTAGATTGATCCCTTGATCATTATGCAGTGTCCTTCTTTGTGTCTTGGAATAGTCTTTATTTTAAAGTCTATTGTGTCTGATATGAGAATTGCTACTCCAGCTTTCTTTTGATTTCCATTTTGATGGAATACCTTTTTCCATCCCCTAACTGTCAGTGTGTATGTGTCCCTAGGTCTGAAGTGGGTCTCTTGTAGACAGCATATATATGGGTCTTGTTTTTGTATCTATTCATCCAGTGTATGTCTTTTGGTTGGAGCATTTAATCCATTTACATTTAAGGTAATTATCGATATGTATGTTCCTATTACCATTTTCTTAATTGTTTTGGGTTTGTTTTTATACATCTTTTACTTCTCTTGTGTTTCCTGCCTAGGGAAGTTCCTTTAGCATTTGTTGTAAAGCTGGTTTGGTGGTGCTGAATTCTCTTAGGTTTTACTTGTCTATAAAGGTTTTAATTTCTCTGTTGAATCTGAATGAGATCCTTGCTGGGTAGAATAATTTTCGTTGTAGGTTTTCACCTTTCATCACTTTAAATATGTCCTGCCACTCCCTTCTGGCTTGCAGAGTTTCTGCTGACAGATCTGTTAACCTTATGGGGATTCCCTTGTATGTTATTTGTTGTTTTTCCCTTGCTGCTTTTAATATTTTTCTTTTTATTTAATTTTTGATAGTTTGATTAGTTTGTGTCTTGGCGTGTTTCTCCTTGGATTTATCCTGTATGGGACTCTCTGTGCTTCTTGGACTTGACTGACTATTTCCTTTCCCATATTAGGAAAGTTTTCAACTAAAATCTCTTCAAATATTTTCTCAGTCCCTTTCTTTTTGTCTTCTTCTTCTGGGTCCCCTATAATTCAAATGTTGGTGTGTTTAATATTTTCCCAGAGGTCTCTGAGACTGTACTCAATTCTTTTCATTCTTTTTTCTTTATTCTTCTCTTTGATAGTTATTTCCAATATTTTATCTTCCAGGTCACTTATCTGTTCCTCTATCTCAGTTATTCTGCTATTGATTTCTTTTAGAGAATTTTTAATTTCATTTATTGTGTTGTTCATCATTGTTTGTTTGCTCTTTAGTTCTTTTAGGTCCTTGTTAAACGTTTCTTGTATTTTCTCCATTCTATTTCCGAGATTTTGGATCATCTTTACTATCATTACTCTGAATTCTTTTTCAGGTAGACTGCCTATTTCCTCTTCATTTGTTTGGTCTGGTGGGTTTTTTGCCTTGCTCCTTCATCTGCTGCGTATTTCTCTGTCTTCTCACTTTGCTTAACTTACTGTGTTTGGGGTCTCCTTTTCGCAGGCTGCAGGTTCATAGTTCCCATTCATTTTGGTGTCTGCCCTCAGTGGGTGAGGTTGATTCAGTGGGTTGTGTAGGCTTCCTGGTGCAGGGGAGTGGTGCCTGTGTTCTGGTGGTTGAGGCTGCATCTTTTCTTTCTGTTGGACAGGACCGAGTCCAGTGGTGTGTTTTGGGGTGTCTGTGAACTTATTATGACTTTAAGCAGCCTCTCTTTAATGGGACGGGTTGTGTTTCTGTCTTGCTAGTTGTTTGGCATGGGGTGTCCAGCACTGGAATTTGCTGGTCGTTGAGTGGAGCTTGGTCTTAGCGTTGTGACGGAGATCTCTCGGAGAGTTTTCGCCAATTGATATTATGTGGGCCCGCCAGGTCTCTTGCGGTCCAGTGTCCTGAACTCCACTCTCCCACCTCCGAGCCTCAGGCCTGACACCCGGCCGAGCACCAAGACCCTGTCAGCAACACGGCTGCTAAGCCCCCTGGAGCTGCTGCCTTCTTGCTGCCTCTGGAGGTGTGGGGACCTCCCCTAGTATTCCAATCGTCATTCAGCAGCTTTGCTTCAGGAGCTTTCAGACTCTGAGCATTTTTTTTTCCAAACTGGGTTCCGAAACTAGCTGGAGTTGGCCTAGGTCCAACTTAGAAACCGGACTGTCAGAACTTGTATATTGACCTGCCTTGTACCCTTCAGTAAGTAATCCAGTTCTTGAAGGTAATCGTCTCACCTTGACAATGATGAATTCCTCCTGTGTTTCTGCCCCACCTGGAGAACCACCTGGAGAGGTGACAGAATGAAAGCAAGACTCATAGAGAAGAGATGTGGGCAAGCCAGGTGCTCCTTCATTTTCCTTATTCTGCATGGCAAAAAGACTGCATTTCCCTTAAAGTCACTAAACAGAAGAGAGGGTAGGAGAGGTAATGCCTAACAGATATAACTTTTGCAAGAAACAAACAAACAAAAAAGACATTTTTCTGACTTTTTTTTTGGTGGTGGGCACGGTGCTGGGTTTTAAAGTGTTCCAGCTAAGTTTCTATGGTTTTGGCCTCTAGTTCAAAGGCAGAAAGGCTGTGCACACCTGTATGTTTTATTTAGGAGCCGTAAACTTGGATTTGAATTCCAGCTCTACCTCCTACAAGTTTTGTAATCGTGGACAACTTTCTTTCATAAGTGTCTGTTTGTGTAAAATAAGGATACTTTACAGAGTTTCGGTTTAGAGATAAATTTTGAGTTGTGTTGAGAATTTATACAATATGGTGATTAAATGAGATTTTTACATGCAGAGGGTTTTGTACCATTGAGAGAACCTAGGTGTTAAATAAATATTGGATTTTCTTTTGTTATAATCCAAGATGGATGAGGGTTCCATCTATTCTTTCCCAGATTTAGGGACAACATCAGCCTATATTGCCACAGCATCTTATATGCGGAATCTAAAAAAGTGATACTTATTCACAAAACAGAAATAGACTCACAGACATAAAAAACAATGTTATGGTTACCAAAGGGAAAAGGGGGGGGGGGAGGGATAAACTGGGAACCTGGGATTAAAAGATATACACTACTGTATATAAAGTAGATAAACAAGGTCCTACTGTATAATAGCACAGGGAATTATATTCAGTGTCTTATAATAACCTATAATGGAAAAGAATCTAAAAAAGGATAGATATATACATGTATAACTGAATCATTTTCCTGCATACCTGAAACATTGTAAATCAACTATACTTTAATATTTTTTAAAAAGACACACCATCTAATTCAAGAAACAGTTTCTTTCCAGTTAGTATCTCATAAAAATGAAAGAAAATCATGTGGTTTGCAGAGCATCAAAATCAAAAACTTTTTCAGTTTCTTCGGGGAGAGTTCGTTTTGCAAAGCATGTCACCAACGTCTTCCCTTCCTCCCTCCCCCCCCCTTCTCTCCTGCCTCCTTCCCTCCATCCTTCCTCCCTTTGTTCTTTCCATCTTTCTTTTCTTCTTCCCTTCTCCCTCTCCTTCCTTCTTCCTTCCTTCCTTTCTTTCTATCTTTTTGTGCAGAACTCTCTTTATTCCCTCCCTAATTCTCCACCACCCTACATTTGCTCCAGATTCTCTCACATCCAAACAAAACAAAACACAACTCTCTTCCGGACTTTTTAAGTGAAACAACATGTGAGCAAATATATGTGCATGGCTTTCTCACTTTGTAGTGGAAATCCTGAGTCATAGGCTACACGTATCTTCAGCTTTTCTAGGTGATGCCAAATTGTTTTTCAACGTCGTTTTAACAGTTTTAGTCCTACCAGCAGGATGTGAGAGTTCCTGTTTCTCTTGATTCAGGCCAAACATGATGGCATTGTTTAATCTCTTAATTTCTGCAAAACTGGTAGGCATATAATGACGTCTAATAGTTTAATTTGCATCGCCTTGATGGCTAAGGGATTTGAGCTCTTATTCAAATATTTTTTGACCACTGGATTTTTCTCTTTCCCAAAATGCTTATTCAAGCCTTTGGCCATTTTTCTACAAGATTGTAGGAGTTCTGTTCTTATTCTTGACACAAGACCTTTGGTAGTCGTGTGTGGAGCCAATATTCTTTTTATCCCCATTGTGGGGTTTGTCTTTTTGCTCTATTTCTGGTATGTTTTATGTGACTAGGAGTTCATAATTTTAATGTAGTCATTTTATTAATCATTTCCATTATGGTTAGTGATTTTTACCTCTTTTAAAAGAAATTCTATCCCATCCTGATATTATCAGTTCAATTCTCCTTCCCCTCAGTTTTCTAAGAAGATTGAGTTTATCAGGGGATTGAAAGCTGCTGATTCAGCCTTGGTTCGACAGTGCTAAACCACACTTAGAACAATACTTTCCCATTAAATGGAAACTGCTTCAGTGGCAGAAATAATATTTTCTCCTTTTATTGGTATGATGGCATTGTCAAATGTTCTCATTGATTATAGACCTGAAGATTTGCTGGTTTAAGGCAAAACCCTTCATACAAAAATTATCAGTAAAAGACACATTCCTACTGATAGCTTGATCTTAGAGAAAATGCTACAGAAATATTGGCTCTTTGCTAGACAGTGGTAAAACACAGAAGAAATGGCAGGGTCATTATAGTATCATTCAGTGTGCTTCAGTTTTATTCAGGAAGTGAGATTTTCCTTTATTCTAATGAATTAAAAAACAATTGGTACCATCCCAGCTCTATAGAGGTTAAAATTTTTTCTTAAGATAGAGTAGCAAAATCTCTAGGACATGTTTAAAATTTCATACTATCATTCAGCATTTGTCTACCTGTTCTTTATCACCAGAGAAGTGCAGTGGATTCAACCAAACCTGGGATCAAAAACATTTGCAGGGGAAAAAAAGTAACTCCAGAAAGTTCCAAAAAGCAACACTTGAATTTGCCACATGCTGACAACTATTTACATAGCATTCACATTGTATTAGGTATTATAAATAATCGACAGATGATTTAAAGTATAAGAGAGAATGTGCATGTTACATGCAAATACTATGCCATTTTATAATATATAAGAGACTTGAGCATCCATGGATTTTGGTATCCACAGGGGTCCAGGAACCAATCCCCTGAGGATACCCAGAGAGTATTCTTTATTCTATGGCTTTCTATTTTAATAAACACAGTCAAAACCTTCCTGTTAAAAGACAGCCTCCACTCACTTACTGAAGTGAATGTTCTATGCTCTCCTTGAAAATACACCATCCTTGTACCATGATTAATGTTTACCCCTGGGCTCAGAGCGCTCATGCAGACTGCCAGGGCTTATAGACACAAATCAGGAAAATACAGCTACAAATCATTCTCCCTAAATAAAAAGGTCAACTGGTATTAAATTAGTTCATTTACAGAACTCATTGAAATTAGCAGCATGTTCTTAAATTGCTTCTTGTTTGAGGACATTTGCCTCATTAATTCTAAACAACCTGAGAAGACTATTAAAGTCTCATAGAAAAAGCTGACCAAAGGACAAGATTCACAGTATACTTTACCTAGGGGACAAATGGTAAATCCCAGAAAATGTATACACAGAGGGAGAAATGCAAGGTGAGAGAGTTTAACTTCCACATTCTACATGAAAATCCTCATTTTTTTTTTTTTTTCATTTATTTGTGCTTTCATTTTTCCAGCCAGGGAGAACTTTCTTTTTTTTTTTTTAATGGTCTCATTGACTTTACTTTTTTTTTACGTGTCTATTCTTTTTCAAGTTCTTGTTACAGAATAATGATCAGTGTTCCCTGTGCTATACAGTAGGTCCTTGTTGGTTATATATTTTAAATATAGTAGTGTGTACATGTCAGTCCCAAACTCCCAGTTTATCCCTCCCCCCACCTTTCCCCTTTGGTAACCCTTAAGTTTTTTTTCTAAGTCTGTGAGTCTATTCCTGTTTGCAGCAACATGGATGGACCTGGAGATTATCATACTAAGTGAAGTAAGTCAGACAGGAGAAATAAATATTACATGATATCACTTACATCTGGAATCTAAAAAAAAAAAATGGTGCAAATGAACTTATTTACAAAACAGAGAGAACTTTCTAAAACACAAACCCAGTTATGTAATTCTCCAATTCAGTGGTTCCTTTTTGCCTTTAAATTGAAGATCTATCTCTGGTTTCCCCTCCAGCTGCCCACTTACTCTTCACCACACCAGACCCTTTCTGTTCCTTGAGTTTGCTCTTCTCTGGCTCACCTTTGAGCATTTTTACAAGCTTTTCCTTCTGCTTCCTTAGCCTACGCTAATTTCTACTCATCTTTTAGGACTCAGCTTAAGTACCCCTTTCTCTAAGAAGCCCTCCCTGAATCCATAAGCCTGCCATAGGTGCCCCTTTGCTGCACCTTACTGTAACCTGTCACCCTAACACGATTGCCGGCTAATTCTTCTGTGTCACTTACTATAGGTTTTGTAAAGAGAGAGACTGTGTCTTATACACCATTTTATTCCCAGAAGAGTTGCCTGGGCCTTATTGGGAGCTCAATAAATAGTTAAGTGAATGAACAAATGAATGATTTGATTAGCTTGGCACTTCTTGAGCCCTTTCCCTGTACAAAGCTATGTTCTTGTGGAGGACTCGTGTATCACTCTCCTGGAACATACCCTCAATAAGCACTCAGCATTTTCCTGGAGAAGAGTCATGCACTCAAGTTACTAGAGTGTAAGGCACCAAAAGTTTCTAATAATGAGAGTTCTGAGGAGGAAGCAGTTATTTTCACTTGGAGACACCAAGGAATCCTCTGGTGTGGGAGAAGGTGGGCAGTTTGATACAGTTCATTTGAATATCAACTGATGCTATGTAAGATTTGGATAAGAAAAGGAGGGGGCTGGGAAGGGCATTCTGATTACAGAGAAGGAACAATAAGAGCAAAGACTCAAAGGAAGAGCATTATTCATACATTCCTTCATTCATTCATAATATGCAAATATTATTCATTCTTAATAATCGATCATCAACAAATTATTAAAGGTTCTTGTTTTTCAATCCAGTCTGCCACTCTATGTCTTTTGAGAGGAGCATTTAATCCATTGACATTTAAGGTTATTATTGATAGATATGTACTTATTTCCAGTTTTTTAAACCTTGTTTTCCAGTTAATATATACAATGGAATACTACTCAGCCATAAAAAGGAATGAGATAATGTCATTTGCAGCAACATGGATGAGCCTAGAGATTATCATACTAAGTGAAGTAAGTCAGAAGGAGAAAGACAAATACCATATGATATCACTGATATGTGGAATCTAAAATATGACACAAATGAAATTATCTATAAAACAGAAACAGACTCACAGACATAGAGCACAGACTTATGGTTGCCAAGGGTTGGGGAGGGGGGTGGGGAAGAGATGGAGTGGGAGTCTGGGGTTAGCAGATGCAAACTATTATATGTAGAATGGATAAACAACAAGGTCCTACTGTACAGCACAGGGAACTATGTTCAACATCCTGTGATTAAACCATCATGGAAAAGAATATGAAAAAGAATGTATATATATATGTGTAACTGAATCACTTCGCTATACAGCAGAAATTGACAGCATTATAAATCAACTGTACTTCAATTAAAAAATTATTGAATACCTCCCTGCAATGGGTAAGACACTGTGCTAGGCACTGGATATTCAGTATTGAGTTAAACAAACTCAGTCCTTGCTCCATAAGACTTTCACTACGAGAAAAGAAAAACATTATATGACTAATTTTATAATTATTATCTACCTATAATCATAAAGATACTCTATACTATAGGTAAGAGGAATGTCAGGCTTATCAGGAGAGTGAGATTGAGGGAGGGGATTTTTTATAATGGATGAAATCTAAGTGTGTTCTAATCCTGATAGCAGGGATCTAGAAGATAAAGTTAAGATACAAATGAAAGAGTAAGTAACCATAGGTTACTATCGCATAAAACGCAGAAGAGAATGGTGTCTGGAGAATGTGGATGATTTTAGATTAAAAAGCCAAAAAACCAAAAAAAAAAAAAAACCAGAAAAGCTAAAGAAGATGAACCTGAGCATAGCGTTGGAGGTTTCACCAGCGGGAGGTGACACCTGTGGGTTTTTTCTCTGTGAATTTGGAGACCAGATTGTTTCCTGATGGTAAAAAAAGAAAGTTAGAGAAAGGGAATGCCGTAAGAGGTTTGAAGAGCATGACACTGGGCATTTGTGGCAAGAAAAATGCAGTTCATTTTGGCTCAGGGTTTGATCTGTGGGAAATTAAATTGGGAGGAGAAATCAGGGCAAAACTGTACGGGCATTGGCTATAAAGCTCAGCATGCCTGCCCTTCAGCTTCTGACTGCCTTACTGGAGAAGAAGTAGGAAAGGAAATGTAACCAAAAGCTACTTTTTTTAACTTAAATAAAGGAGATCCTTTTTTTTTTTTTTTTAACGCCTTTATGCGTCTTGGTTGTGCTAAGGGAGAGGAAAAGCTCTTGTCTTTCACTCTGTGCTATTTCTGGACTTGAGCGAAATCCTTGGAAGAAAGGAAATCACAGAGCGCCTCTTGTTGCAAAAGTACATAGACCACCTCACATCTCTGCATCATCAGTGGATGGAGATGGTCCTTATCAATGTCCGTCACAGATGATCAGATGGTACCATCACAACAGCTGGAACAGAACTTAGAGACCATTTCATTCATTGACTGCATATCCCAGCTCCCAAGGCACTGCTGGGAAGTGAAAACCCACTGCAGCCTGCATCACAGGATCAGGGTTCTGGAGCACTTTCTGTAGGGTGTGAAAAAAGATCACTTAAATCCTGTCTTCCTCATTTGTACAAAGGAATCTTTTGATTCGTCCAATTTTGAGTACTTTAAATTGCAAGTGTTGTTAAATCGCTGCTTTTATTCCCAGTGCAGCCTCCAGTCAGTCATGTTTTAGCCATGACTTTCTACAATATACAGTTCAAAGAATTTTCGTTGGCCATCTTATAGCAACTTCTTAATTCTTCCAATCAATTTAGTGCCCTTCTCTTCATCCTATTAAGAGGTTATATCTATTTTGAAACATAATCAAACACATCATCCAATCCAGGAAAGGCAAACATGGTTTGGGAGAAATGTAGGATTCTGTTTTCTATTTTCAGGCTAACCTATCTCCATGTCTTTCAGTCTACAGAACAGCTGTAAGCTAGTGTCTTCAAGGGGACTATCTATTATGTCTCCAAGGTATCATTTTTACTGTCGTTCTTTGACATTCCCCCCACCCCCCGGGAGCCTTCCTTTAACATATGTACACTGAAAAATACAGGTAAATAGTCAACCATATCTTTAACCTGACTTTGGGAAATTATCTCAATATTCCTGGTCCTGAAATGCAAAGAAATAAAGTAAAAGAAAAGCACAGTCATAAGTCCAATTAGCATCTTGCTCTGCTCCTGAGCTTTACCTAGCTGACACTGACTTTGCAGGGAATCATGAGGAGAGTAACTATAGAACAGATGCCTGTTTGTTTGCACATATAAATATGCGCAAGATCATTATTAATTTTTTAAGACAACACACGGGCACACACATTCTATGGACTGAAATATGCAAGTACGTTCTGGGCAAAATTTGAATAGTGGTTGTCTCACCAACCCCTTATTTTTTGCCCCCCAACAAAAGGTGATACTTGCAATGGAATAGTCTCAAACATTTTTTTCTGTCATATCTAGAGATCCTTTTATGTCAAACTACACAGTTTCAACCCTAGAGGAGACAGACTTACTGTAAAACGGCATATGCTCAGTTTGAGTTATTAATTTAGCCCCAAATTTCAATTTCAGGCAGCCTGAGGCTAGCCTCCCTAGTTTCCAATGCTCTAATCATCCAAAAGCCCTTTGTGCCCCCTATAACCTTTGGCTACCTCATTACCCTCTTTTGCATAAATATGAGCATCAAGTAAATGAGTTGGAGAGAAAATGGAGCAAAGCAATGCATGAGACAGCCTGGAAGGGGTTCTCTACACCACCCGCAACTTGGTGACAAACCGGTCAGCATAACGTGAGTGCCAAGATAATAAGTGGGAACGCTCTTTGTGGCTGCATAATTTCTAGCACATCTTAAAGAAAAAAATCTCCACCCGACACTGTGTTCCAAAGTTACTTTTTTTAATGAGCTGGTATGTGTGAAATATTAATCCTGACACATAAAAATGGAACCACCGCTGACAAGGAAGCCCAGTGTGGTTTTTCAAATCTTTATTATTTTTAATTCTTAGTTTTTGTATGCATATCATGTGATCTGGAGACATAAAAGATGCCAAAATCCAAAACTACAAATTCAAAATGTTCAGACCAATTGAGTGAGTTACATTTCATGGTTTAATCACAGCAGGATTTTATGCATGCACTGATTGAGAGTCTGAAAATCCCTTCCTTTTGGAGAACAACATACTTTTGCTGCCCCATAATTTCCACATTTATTCTTGCAAATAAGTAGAAATACATAAAGATATGAGTCCCATCTACAGCTGATATTTTTTCTTCTTCACGTGACCCAAGCATGATATTTAGTCAAACTACTAATCACAAAAGACAGTTGAAAGAAAACACTGAAGAAAAGAAACTCTAAAATAGTCTTTGGATTCATTGATCTAATTCCACCTTATGGAGATGTGTCACTTGGGAATGCTTCTGGTTGTATGTCTAAGAGTGGAACAAACAGTACATATACTATATGATCTCCTTTAAGTGATCTAGTGGTAGACACTCCTGGGCTGATTGTTACTTCACTAGGGGCAATGGCATTGTTTTCACCATTCTAGCTACTCAACCTCATGTGTGTGGTCTCTTGACTGCATGACAGCTACCAAACTCCTTCTACAGTAAAGTCAAGGCAGGACATAGGAACTGGGAAAGGCTTATTCCTAGAAAGGGTCTGTCTTTTTATGCTGGAAGTGAAGTCCCCGCATCTTCCACACCACACTCTATGTCTCGTTGGCCAGAATTGGACCTTGAGCCCATACCTAGGATGATCACTGGACCGGGGGATGGGATCGCCACGCCTGAGTTAGACCAAGCATGGTTCATCCCCAGAACTAGGAACAGGGCTGACTTCCACTGGGATAGAGGGCCTCTTTCTATCTTAAAAATCAGGAGTCTGTTGGCAGAAAATAAGAGAAGGTGGCTCTTGGGTAAACAACTGTGTCAGCCACACAGGGTAGGTATTGTGTCTCCAATCACTTGGACTGTTAGGCAGTTCTTTCCTCCGTGGCATACTGGGTGTTTGCCTTCACCCAGTAACTTGAGCTTGCAGTTCACTCCTGGCAGACCTTGGAGTTTCACAACCAGGACCCTCATTCTCAAGACTTCCATTACTTAGATTATAACATCAAACGCCTTTTCACAACGTGTAGCAATCCTCTCCCAATCAGCACTCACCGATAGAGCATCCAGGGGATGACGCTTGAGGCTTCTATCAACTTATCCTCTGTAAAGTTTTTCATAAGCGTTATTTCATTTTACAATTAAAAGAAAGAAATTGCAATTTAGGCAAGACCTAAACTCAGGGGAGGAAATTGGCTTGCTTGTCCAAGGTTAAAGAGCTGTTTTGTTACAGAGGTAAAGCTGTGGTTATTGGAGAGTTCACAGCAAATAGAATGACCTTATAACTTATTATCCTGATTAGGACATTTTAAAATTTATTCAAGTACAATTGATTTACAATGTCATGTTAATTTTGATTGGAATATTTTTTTATATTTTATTAAAGTATAGTTGATTTACGATGTTGTGTTAATTTCTGCTGTACAGCAAAGTGATTCATTTATACATATATATATATACATATATTCTTTTTCATATTCTTTTCCATTGTGGTTTATCACAGGATATTGAATACAGTTCCCTGTGCTATACAATAGGACCTTGTTGTTTATCCACCCTATATATACTAGTTTGTGTCTGCTAATCCCAAACTCCTGATCTAACCCTCCCCCTCACGGCCCCTTGGCAACCACAAGTCTGTTCTCTATGTCTGTGAGTCTGTTTCTGTTTTGTAGATAGGTTCATTTGTGTCATATTTTAGATTCCACATATAAGTGCTATCATATGGCATTTGTCTATCTCTTTCTGACTTACTTCACTTAGTGTGATCTGATTGGAATATGTTTGAAAATAGAAGAAAGTGCTTTACTGAATTATATCAGGATAACACGTGTAAACAAGAATTGTCCTAGGAAAATAAGGACATATGGTTGCCTGAACTACAAACTATAAAAAATAAAAGCTTACAGAAAACAAAACCTAAGAGGGACAAAATCAAGAAATAGCCAATTGAAGATTCTGGCATCGATGTTCACTTTCTGTGCTCCAATTCTATCTCTAAGAAACTATTTCCACTACTGCTGCATGTACAAAGTGCATCTGAATTGCTTTTACAGAGTGTAACTCTCCATGTAAGATTTAAGTCAGGGATGTTCTGGCTTTTTTGTTCTAGCAAATCTTGTTTATCTGCCTCTCCCATCTCCCCAGCCTCATTCTGCAGGACAAGCTTTTAGGGAGGGGAGGTTTCAACCATAGGTTGAAAAGAGCTTTAACCACTGAAACTGTGGGAAGCTTGCACCATGGATCTGAAAGAGATTTTAAGAGTTGTGTTTGTGCTGGTTCAGTGCGCTCTGGGGAAAACTCTCTGGGCAAAAAATTGGCACTTGAGCCTGACAGGATAGTGGGAAGATCTTTGTTCAACTTTATAGAGTGTGTTGAACTATTTGGGGGTCTTTAAGGAAATCCAGCTGGAAGGGAGCTAGCGAAGAGCCTCTATCAGGTGTGATTCAAGAAAGATCTAAAACTTGGGGGGTTTTTTGTTTGTTCGTTTTTTGTTTTTCATTTCTCACTGACTGTGTAAGTGAAGTGAAAGCTTTTGGTCTTCTGGTTGCTGGGGAAATGGGGAGGGGATGAAAACATCTAGTAGTCTGACTTCCTGGAAATGCTGGAGAAAATCAAAGGTACCGGTGCCAAAGGCAGCTCTGAATCAGACTGTCCAGGATGGAAGTTGCTGGCTGAGGAGAGGCACGTGCTCCAAAGACAGAGGGATGATTGAGCTCTCTGGTCACGTTCACTCTTCTTATGACTGTAGTGGCATCTCATATTCACGCCAGCCCTGACGGCAGAAACGGGATGCATTGATCGGAATGGTCCAAGCCCTCCGTGGTCCTGCAGGGATGGACAAACACACTTAGGGCTCTGAACAAGCCTGCCGGATGCTTCACATGCTGCTTCCCTGCTCCTCAGCCCCTGATTGATGACAGAAGGTGGTCGGAGGGGAGAGGGAGGTGGTGGGGAGGGCCTCCGGTGCTCCAAAATGGGCCTAATTCAGCATATTAGCCTAATGAAGTCAAAAAGTTAATTTGTAGCTGCCAGCTGTTGAAAAGAAGGTTATAAAGCTCCACAGTCCTGCACAGCCCAGTGGGAGGAACACTGAGGGAGAGCGAGACACACAGACTTTGAATAAACACAATCGACACAGTCAGCTGAGAAAAGCCGGCAATGGCCAGGTGGCTTCATGGAAGAAGAGATAATGGAAATAATGACAGCGGGTGGCCAGAGCTCCAATGGGGAGAGAAAGGAATATTTCTCTGCCCTGGCGCTGGATCTAATCCCTGGCTTACAGCACGCTGTTGGCAGTTGGTGCCAGGCTTAGAGGCCCTGTTACTACACGGATAACAGTCAGTGTCAGTTCTTGGTTTCCAGCCTCCTCTGGCAATTTATATTCAGCTCTCTTATTCTCCTTTTTTTTTTTTTTTAAATCCACCAACTCGACACTTTTTTAAAGCTGGCTCATTCCCTGCACTGACTCAGGAAATATGCATTCTAAGACAAAGGCAAATTTGCAGGTGTCTTGTAGGAAAAGAGAGCGGGTGCTTTCCTAGCTCCTTGTTATGTCCAGGGCACTATGGCTCTTGGACTTATCATTCCCTGTCTCCATGGAAATCCTACTGGGCATCTAGGTGGAGTCCTACACAAAGCAATTATCCACCTTATTTTTGACCCTAGAGAAAACACAAGTGGTCTAGGAAGGTAGTAAGTGCACTGTGCTTCACAAAGTCTACAGGGGAAGAAATTAAAAGAAAGCCTGCTTCATCTGTAAAGATGTATTTTAAGTCTCAACCCCTTCACAGCATTTGGTAAATATCAGTAAGAAAGCACATCTCCTATTGTATTGAGTTTATGTGTCTATGCATGTTTCCCTCTAGTATATTACCATTTCCTCCAGGGAGTTCCAAGTGCCTGGAATTAAAAAAGAGGTCTGAATAAATATCTACTGAATGATTTAAAAGAATCTCTTTAGATGTCTCTGTGTGTATAAGCCATCCCAATCAACCCTAGTCCTTACTTTTTACTACCTTCGGATATGGAAAGCTGTTCACAGCATATGTTTGAACACTTAATCATCCACAGAAGTTGTTTAATTGCCTTGTATCCTCCTCTGCCCTGAATACTGCTCCTTAAGAGAGTTGCAACACATCTGAATGCCTATTTAACTGTCCTGCTGTCTCTGGACTGAGCTTGGGTCTTAACCTTAGATAAGAAAAATGCTTTTCTTAAATCAGGGACTGGTCCTATGCAAAAAGATTACCCCCTTGCTTGTTGGAAAGTTATGTAATGTTGTGGTTGTAAAAGTGGGTCTTAATATCTGGCTGGTGATTAAGTCTATAATTGCCCACTCAGTGCAGTGATTTAGGAACTTGGTGTTTAGGCTTTTTCGCTGGGGTGAGAGGCTCCACCAGCTGCACTGCTTGTAATGGCAACTGAGAGTTTCATAATGCTTAGATCTGGCCGGGACTTGGTCTGTTTCAATTCATTAAGTCCTTACCACACTCCACAGTGTTGATGTTCTCATGTGAACAGTGAGAATGGTCATCATTTTACAAGAAAGAAAAATGGGGTTCAGAAAGGTTGAGTAAATTAGCCATGTGTGCATAGCCTGTAAATTGTGAAGCTATCGTGTAAGCCCAGAACTATGTAGGTTCTAAAACCCCATTATATCTATGTTTTCTAATCTGGGGCACAGGACTCCTATTCCCTCAGGCCAGTGAGATGTTAATAAACTTTGTTAACTTGGGGTTTAGTTATAGTGATCATCTACATGAAAAAACATAGGCCTTTTTATCATCACTTTGTCCATCTACATAACCATGTGACTTCAAAGTCCGAGTTTCTGAGCATATTCCTGCCAAGTGATAATCAAATAATGTCAGGGAACACCTTACAAATGAGTATTTTACTTTGATTTAAATAGGGAAAAGGAGTAAACAAAGGGAGCCATCCCAAGCCTTGCAACTTCATACACCTGAAGCTGTACCAAAGCTGTCAGGACCACAGGCAGATGGCTGGCCCACATCCTGCAAAGATGCCCATCTCTGTGTATCAGCACAGTAACGTAAAGTAGTACTAAAAATGAAATGGTGATTATTTCTGCCTAGCAAAAATTGATTATTTGAAAGTAGATTTCAATAATGCAGCAATGCTACAATTACCAGGATCTGTAATTGAGTAAGACAACTCTACAAAATGAAATTTCATTAAAATTTGCAATCCTGAATTGATTGGTGGCAGTTTTAAGTATGTGGTCTGATTAACTTGAGCTAGCCAACAATACCTTAAAGGTATTAATACTCATTTGTAAAACACAATTACAAATTAACATTTTTTGTACTACTGAAGTAAAAACACTGAGAGAAATTAAATTTAGGCTCAAACTTGAGGCTATATCATTCAGTCATTAAACCAAATGTTAGTAATTTAGTTTCATCAAAATAGCACCATGCATCATATTAAATTAATGTTATTAATTTGAATTTTATTGATTTTACAGTGTTGCTTCTATATTTAATTTATAAACTTGCTTTGGTTTTACATGGGAGTGATAAACATAAGAAACCTATTAAGTTATACATTAGTATATATCAAGTTACATTTTAACAAAATCACTAAAGTCAGTACTCAGGTTTTACAGTAATTGTATTTTTCCTTCAAAATAGATTCATAATACTCGAGTTTGAGAGAGATTGCACTGCTTCCCTTAGGAAAAAAACAAATAAGCACTGGAATCTCAACTTGAAAATGAAGCAAACTGAAGAATGTTATGGATAAACTATTATATCATATACCAGATTAATACCCTGGTTAGAGAAGTCACATTTTAATTTATTTTTAAAGAGATCCAATGATAAAGATAGCATTTATCATGCTATCCTCTTTCTGTAAAAAAATTATAATATATGTATATACACACATATGCATACACACACACATATACAAATGCATAAAGAGATACATATAAGGCTGATCACCAAAATGCTGATGTGGTACCTTAGGTGATGAGATTTTAATATCTCTTATTTTTCTTTTTTTTTTTTTTTTAAGTAGAGAGAAGGATTATTTATTTATTTATTTATGGCTGTGTTGGGTCTTCGTTTCGTGCGAGGGCTTTCTCTAGCTGCGGCAAGCGGGGGCCACTCTTCATCGCGGCGCGCAGGCCTCTCACTATCGCGGCCTCTCCTGTTGCGGAGCACAGGCTCCAGACGCGCAGGCTCAGTAGTTGTGGCTCACGGGCCCAGTTGCTCCGCGGCATGTGGGATCTTCCCAGACCAGGGCTCGAACCCGTGTCCCCTGCATTGGCAGGCAGATTCTCAACCACTGCGCCACCAGGGAAGCCCTTATTTTTCTTTTCATATTATATATGCCGTTCATTTATTTTTCAAGAAGCATAATGGTTGAGGGGGGGAGAGGGGAGCCAGTTTCATTGTGGAAAAACTAAGCCAAAAAGTGAAACATAAACATCATATCTATGTTATGTTCATGATTTTAAGATCGTATCTGCATATGAATAATGGTTGGGAAGGAACCTCGGATGTTGAAATCAATATGGAAAGGTTGAGCAGGTGAGAATAGTGTTTGTTTTGTTACATGTAGATTTCTATTAATTTTTCTGTGCCATTATAAAAACAAACACTTATTTCAAGGGCTATCGCAGAGAGAAAGGAAGTAAGGGCGGGAGGGAGGAAAGGAATGATTAAAAAAATGAAGCAGAAATTGGATTCCAGAACAGGTTCCCCAACTGTAAGTCCAAAGTACTTTTCATAAATAACTGTTATTCGTTCAATAAGCGTGTATTGAATGTCTGTGCTGCTGTCGGTATCCAGAGACCAAAATCCCTGCCCTCATGGGGCTTAATTGCAGTGGGGAGAGGCATGATAGGCAATAGTAAGTTATATAGTACATTAGAATCCAGTGTTCTACAGATGTAGAGAACAAACGTATGGGCACCAGGGGGGCAAGTGGCGGGGGGCGGGTGGTGGTGGGATGAACTGGGAGATTGGGATTGACATGTATACACTAATATGTATAAAATGGATAACTAATAAGAACCTGCTGTATAAAAAAATAAATAAAATTCAAAAAATAGATTCTTCTGCTAAAAAAAAAAGAAAAGGAATCCAGTGTTCTATGAAATAAAATAGCTGGGAAAGCAGGCTTGAGAATGAAGGAGGAAGGGGGATATAAAGTCTTAAGCGGGGAGCTCATCGGTTTTTGCGTAAAGGTGAGACAGTAAGCCAAGTGGCGAGGGAGGGAGCCCTGTAGATATTTGGGAGAGCGTCTGGCAGGAGGCATCGCCAGAGCAAGGGCCCTATGACAGGAGAAATCCTGATGGGTGGCAGTGCCCATGCGGAAGCTCAGGGGCCTGGGGTGGAGTGAGGGGAGGACGGCAGGAGGTGAGGTGAGACCGATGGTAGCAGAGGGCAGGTGTCACAGACCACTGCAGGGCCTTTGGTGTTCACTCTGAGGGACACGGGAGCCACTGGAGGTTGGAGCAGATGAGTGACATGAGCGGATGCTGCCCATCTTAGCAGGATCACTGTAGCTGCTGTGCTAAAATTAGACTGGGTGACAGAGGCAGGGTGGGCACAGGGCTACTGCGATAATCTACACGTAGCAGTCAGGATCCCAGAGGACGCTGTGGCACACTGAAGTGGGTTATTTGAAGAATAGTTTAGTAAAGGGACGATTACAGAACAGTGGACTGCATGTTGGGAAACCACAAGGAATAGAGTATTTGCTGTTACCACCCTCAGCTTGAAGGGATGAAGGAGAAAGTTGTCACAAGGACCCAGAGATGGAGAGCGATGCCTAGAGTGAGACGCTTGATGTCAGCTGAGCCTTTGCTTGAGGGGTAGAGCCAGGCTGCACGGACCCTGCAGGTGCCTGCGGAATACAGATGCCAACCTTCTCTCCACTCTCCCTCTCATTCCTTGCCGATGTTTCCCCATTGACCAAACCCAATGGAATCCATTAGGCAAGCGGAATCCTTGATACAGTCCAACCATTGGCCCAATCTGGTCCACCACTGGTTTTCATCAAGAAAGTTTTATTGAAACATAGCCATGCTCATTCATTTTCTTATTATCTACAGCTGCTTTCAGAGCACAATAGCAGCACTGAGTAGTTGCAACAGAGACCATTTGTCCTGCAAAGCCTTAAACATTTACCATCCAGGCCTTTACAGAAAAGGTTTGTCGACCCCTGATCACCCCCACCAATTTGCCTCCAGGGTAACAAGACAGAAAGGGTGGTAGATAGTGGACCATGAGTGAAGGGAAGCTAGCTAGTGCCTCAGGCACAAGGTAATGATGGCTGAGATGTGTTCTATGTTCCAGTATATGGTCTATTTTGGTAAATGCTTCAGGAGCAATGGAAAAGCATCTTCTATAGTTTGGGGAAGTATCCTATAAATGTCAACTATGACAAATTGATGGTTAGCAGAGGAGATAGTGAGAAATAACGGGATTCTGGAATTATTTTGATGTTGGACCCCACGTGATTACCAATGAGTTGGATCTGGAGTTTGAGGGAAAGTGAGGAGGCCAGGATGCCTCCAAGGATGTTGGCCTGAGGTACGGGAAGGCGGGCTTGCCCCAGATGAGGTTGACCACAAGAGGAAAGCGGTTGATGAAGGGGTAAAGACAAAGAACTCAGTTTGGGATATGTTAAATTTTACATGCCTGCTAAACATCCAAGAGGCAGTGTCTATTGTTCAGTATACAGGTCTGAAGTTCAGAGGCAAGCCCTGTATTAGAGAGATAAATTGGGAGTCATCAGCATACAGATGATATTTGAAGCCCTGAGCCTACCCAAGACCACTATGGGACTTAGTGTAGACAGAGGAGACAAGAGGTCTAAATCCCACTCCCGGCCATTTTAAGAGCTTTATACATAATTCATGCTCACAATAATCCCATGATGTCACTAAGTTATTATCCCTACTTTATAGATAAGTCAACTATTGTTCAGAGGTCAGGCTAGTCAAGAGTCATGCTACTATGAGTATTCCAATTAGAATTTGAACTTGACTCCGAACTTCAGAGCCCATTTGTTGCCCTGTAAGGTTTGCCATGTCACAACCCCAGGCAGGACCCTCAGGGTCTGCTACTCCCCAGCCTCATTTCTTAGGTTCTCCCTGAGTCTCTTGGTGTTTTTTCTGCTCCAATACACACCTTCTGTGAGTTCTTTAGGCTGTCGACTGAAGAACTGAGTGTGAAAGGAAGCAGAATTAATGAAAAGAAACAAGGAAAGGAGGAGAAAGATAGAAAACAAATATTTGGTTACAATAGCATGCTCTCTAACTTACAGTAATAATGCTAATTTTTATAACATGACTATTAAAACATCTGTGAAGAGTGGTTCCAAAATGTGTTTTCATGGTCATTGGATGAGTGGGTAGTTTCTCAATTAAGCTATACTACAGGTGAAATCAATTTGCATGTAAATGCAATACACACATATACACAAATATATATATACTGATACCTCACCCCAAAAGGCACTGAAGGATGATAATAATACCCCATTATACATCAATACGTAGAGTCTCTATAGTTGAATTGGTAAGTTTTTAAAGTTATGACATCAGAATCGATTTCAGCACTGAACACTTTGGAGATTTTTTACTATTTAAGCTAGAAGTATGAGATCCCTCCATGACACCAGAGTGTGAGGCCAAGTATCTAACATAAATGAGATGATAAAGTCAGAAAACCAAAGGGCATTCTGTTCAAAAGCAGTAGAACCAACACAATGTCCAATACCTAGTTTTACTGCAGGATTCAGTAAAGTACGAAGACAGTAAGGTTTCAAAACAGAACTTTGTCAGTCAGTTACTCATAAAGACATGATGTGGCTCTGAATATAACGTCAAACTTCCTCAAAAACACCTGTGGAAATATCTAAGGAAGCCATTCTCCATTCATCAGTTCTGATAAACTTCTTCATTCACCTTCTTATTAACAAACAGTTTAAATTGAAAATAATTTTGGGGGGACTTCCCTGGTGATCCAGTGGATAAGACTACGTGCTTGCACTGCAGGGGACATGGGTTTGATCCCTGGTCGTGGAATTAAGATCTCACATGCCATGCTGCTCAGCCAAAAAAAAAATTATATTTAATAGACTATCAACTAAAAAGAAAGCACAAACGAACAATAAGAATTGTATAGTGGTTCAGATGACCCTGTGTCTCACTGAATATAAAATTCTACAATTGCTTATGATACTGTCTTTTCTCACCAATTTATATACAATGTAACCCATACAATATAATATAAATTATATATATTATATTTTTATATTATAATTGTAATATAAATGTGGTTTGATGACAGTTCTGGAAAAGTTGCTCCTTGGCCCCTTAGCCAGAGTAATTAAATTAAAGGCTAGTCTCACACTTTATTAGAGTTTCTACAGGAAAAGCATGTTGATAGAGAGCATGCTATGTGTTAGGGGCTCCTCTCTCTTTGCACATAGGGCTCCCTCAATCAGCATCGGCCTGTTGCAATAAAAGAAAGTCAGCCAGCCAAACTCTGCCACCTCCACTACAAAGATATATGAAGACTTCTTCCTCCCGGTCACCAATTTATACTCACCAGGCACATAAGACTCCATCCAAGGCTCTCACGCCCAGGGTCTGGGTGGGAGAAAATGATGGTTGTGCATTCACCTGTGCCCCGCCAGCCAGATTGCGTGAGGAGAAGTCAGCGGAACTGCTCCAGGTCCAGCTGCTTGGGCTGGTGTTGAAAAATGTTGAATAATCAAATTGCCCATTTCTGCTCAATTGCTCTAATTTATTATCCCAGGCATTCTGAATGCTAATGAAATCTGCCTATCCTGCCAGCCCATGTCACTCTACTTTATGATCTTATTAAAATCTCAGCGTTCCTTAGCCCAGTGACATCAGGTAGAGAGTGGGACAGTTGCCCTCCTGACTCTGGTGTGGTTCAGACACCCGCCCTGATACCACTAATGGCTGAATGATTTAGACCCAATGAGCAGCCTTGGAGTGATATTTTTATACCCCGTGACAGGATTATATAACTTAGAGAAAGGCCATTAGTGAACACAAAGGAATAAGCAGGAGGGGGGAAGCAGGTGAAAAATGGGCAAGTAAATCTTTGGATTTGCCTCTTCATAATAAAATGCCCTTCACATGTAGATTTAATGAGCTGGTTATCTCACCAAAAGGGAAGGGGGAAGCTCTCGCCCGGGCTTTCCAGCTTTCCTCAACATATACCCAATTACAAAGGGGAGATGAAGTAGACAACGGATGCCTAGCTCTTCCTAGTTCTGGGTGGCATTGTAGCCAGAATACAGCCCCGTGGGAACGATCAGCAGTCCTCGGATCTCAAGACGGTGACTGGGAGGGGACCCCGGAGTTCATGTGTGTGACCCAAATATGATATAAAACTAATGAACTGTAGGCCGTTTAGGCTTTCACTGTGCTTGCCAGTTCTTTGTATCCGCTTCATTGACATAGAAATAACACCATTTCCCTAGCAGCATATGGTGGGAGCTATTTGACAGAGAGGCCTAAAGCCATCTGACCCCAGGGGTGTTGCAAGGGTTCGGGCCCCCCCCCGACAAACCAAGATTCTCCATTTCAGTATTAGCTATGAAAACCATGTGATATGAAAGCTTCCAGAGAAAAAGTATCACTGCCATTCAAGTGTCACTTGAATGGAAAGTATCACATTCCATTCAGCAAGTACATGCATTTTGTTTCCTCCTGGACGTGATTTGTTTGTCAAAGAAAGATAATATATTTGACATTTATGTGCACATATTGCCATTTCTCAAATTTCTATGTTTTTTAGTTTTAGAGCAAATATTCGCCTTTGTTTTAGATGAGGCTCATATATAAAGCTGTGTAGTTTTTATTGTAAATGATATCTAAGTAATATATTTATTTGTGTGTGTGTATGTATAAGTAATAGATAAAACTCTTTAATGCCCCCTAAGCTCACCGGCTTATGGGTCCTAAATCAGATTCCTGTAGTCATCAGACCCTATGTCCATAATATCAATAATCTCCCCTTGCTGAATAGCTGTTCATTGTATTTCTCCAGGTGTTCAAAGACAGTTGTAAATAGGACATGGAATTTGTTTGACCTTTATTTGGGCCCTGGACTATACCTTGGCTCTTCTTGCCAGCCCACTATGCTTTCGTGCTTGCCCCAGGTGATACCACCTACACTCAAAACGGGCAGTGCCAGTCTTCTGGCTTTCCATCCCCCCAGCCCTCCTCACACTCCCTATTCGGACGACGTGTGCGCCAACCAGCGGGCCACCTCCCTATTCACAGACCTCTGGCCTTCTGTGCTCACCTCCCTACTGTTTGGAATTTTTATCTCTTTCGCCACATGTCTGATGTTCATCTCCTTCTGGCTTACAGGCAACTTCCTTCTTTTCTAGCATCGTCATTTTTACTGAGGACGTGGGTGATGGTTAAGCAGTAGGGCATCTCCCAGCACAGGTGCTTGCCACCCCCTGCAAAGGACACAGTCAGAAGTTTAACACAGAGACCTCTCCTACCAAGGGAGCTGAGTCACCTTCAGGGTGCTGAATTGAGATGCTTTCCAACGTAGTGTACTCAGAAATACTCTTCCCTACAAGTTGTGCCCCTATTATTGGGCCAGGCTACTTCCTTCTTTATGCTGATGGTTTTTTCCTCAAAGGTCTGTAGTGCCTCCCTGCAATCTGGTTTCTCTCAGGCTCTATTTAATTTCTCATAAATATCTGTACTACACTGAATACCAGTTGTGGTCAGGGTTTACATTCTTACCCATTGGCTCCTTGATCCCAGGCAAATCATGGGTTGTGGCTATTCTTAGGGGTGCGGCTTAAGAGAATGTTTCCTTAACTCCACACTCTTGCACATCCTAGATTGAGCTGTATCCAGCTGGAAGCATTACTAGATGGAGAGAGGGCATAGAATAAAAGCAAATAGAGCGAGTGAGCCTAGAAGTAGCTAGTCTTGAAATTAAATGTTTTATCTGGACAGTCACTAAGTGATATATTAAGATCCAAGATAAACAAGGGGAAATGTGATCATGTTAGCTGTGTGATGTTAAACCTTAACCTAATGATCATGTCAATATTGACTTTGGGGATGTTGCATTCTCAAATTTGTCAAATTTAACCAAAAAAAAAGTGACCAAGGGAAATACAGGTTGTTTGTTTTCACCTGAAGATCCAACTTTGTTTAATATGTCTGAAGGTACCTAGGTGGATGCCAGGAAAGCAAAACTGTTTCAATGTTAGACTTTCAGCTTTTTCATTCTACTAACTCACTACTGGAAACAACACTGCCATAGAAGGAGAAAGACAGGATACGGCATGAGTTCTTACTCAGTGGGCCACAATCAAGGCCCCATGTCTATTTCACATCTTCTTGAGTGGCTCTCTGTGTGTAGAGGTATGTTTGTGTGTGCATGCATGAGTGTATTTGCGTGTATTTGTGTGCACGTGTGCTTGAATCATCATTGACATTCACCCATGAAGAGAAATCTTCAGAGAGATGAGACTAATAATTGTGGCCTTTAAAGTCAAAATCCATTTTATTTTGCCTTCCAGAGGATGAGGTGCCATAAATGTTACTGTCTTAAACCTGACTAATACTCCCTCCTTTGCTTGGTGCTTCAACAACCATATAGAATCTTATGGTAGAGCTGGGCAGGATGAGTCTGGAATAGGAGGAGCTACCTTCTTTTTTTTTCTTTAACATCTTTATTGGAGTATAGTTGCTTTACAATGGTGTGTTAGTTTCTGCTGTATAACAAAGTGAATCAGCTATACATAAACATATATTCCCATATTTCCTCCCTCTTGCATCTCCCTCCCACCCTCCCCATCCCACCCCTCTAGGTGGTCACAAAGCGCCGAGCTGATCTCCCTGTGCTATGTGGCTGCTTCCCACTAGCTATCTATTTTACATTTGGTAGTGTATATATGTCCATGCTACTCTCTCACTTCGTCCCAGCTTACCCTTCCCCCTCCCCGTGTCCTCAAGTCCATTCTCTACGTCTGCGTCTTTATTCCTGTCCTGCCCCTAGGTTCTTCAGAACTACTTTTTTTTTTTTTTTTTAGATTCCATATATATGTGTTAGCATACGGTATTTGTTTTTCTCTTTCTGACTTATTTCACTCTGTATGAGAGACTCTAGGTCCATCCACCTCACTACTCTAGGTCCATCCACCTCACTACAAATTTCGTTCCTTTTTATGGCTGAGTAATATTCCATTGTATATATGTGCCACATCTTCTTTATCCATTCATCTGTCGATGGACACTTAGGTTGCTTCCATGTCCTGGCTATTGTAAATAGTGCTGCAATGAACATTGTGGTACATGACTCTTTGAATTATGGTTTTCTCAGGGTATATGCCCAGTAGTGAGATTGCTGCATCGTATGGTAGTTCTATTTTTAGTTTTTTAAGGAACCTCCATACTGTTCTCCATAATGGCTGTGTCAATTTACATTCCCACCAACAGTGCAAGAGGGTTCCCTTTTCTCCACACCCTCTCCAGCATTTGTTTGTAGATTTTTTGATGATGGCCATTCTGAACAGTGTGAGGTGATACTTCATTGTAGTTTTGATTTGCATTTCTCTAATGATTAGTGATGTTGAGCATCCTTTCATGTGTTTGTTGGCAATCTGTACATCTTCTTTGGAGAAATGTCTATTTAGGTCTTCTGCCATTTTTGGATTGGGTTGTTTGTTTTTTTTTGATATTGAGCTGCATGAGCTGCCTGTATATTTTGGAGATTAATCCTTTGTCAGTTGCTTCATTTGCAAATCTTTTCTCCAATTCTGAGGGTTGTCTTTTTGTCTTATTTATGGTTTCCTTTGCTGTGCAAAAGCTTTTAAGCTTCCTTAGGTCCCATTTGTTTATTTTTCTTTTTATTTCCATTTCTCTAGGAGGTGGGTCAAAAAGGATCTTGCTGTGATGTATGTCATAGAATGTTCTGCCTGTGTTTTCCTCTAAGAGTTTTACAGTGCCTGACCTTAAATTTAGGTCTTTAATCCATTTTGAGTTTATTTTTGTGTATGGTGTTAGGGAGTGTTCTAATTTCATTCTTTTACATGTAGCTGTCCAGTTCTCCCAGCACCACTTATTGAAGAGGCTATCTTTTCTCCATTGTATATTCTTGTCTCCTTTATCAAAGACAAGGTAACCATATAGGTATGGCTTTATCTCTGGGCCTTCTATCCTGTTCCATTGATCTATATTTTTGTTTTTGTGCCAGTACCATACTGTCTTGATTACTGTAGCTTTGTAGTATAGTCTGAAGTCAGGGAGTCTGATTCTTCCAGCTCTGTTTTTTTTCTCAAGATTGCTTTGGCTATTTGGAGTCTTTTGTGTTTCCATACAAATCATGAAATTTTCTGTTCTAGTTCTGTGAAAATGCCATTGGTAGTTTGATAGGGATTGCATTGAATCTGTAGATTGCTTTGGGTAGTATAGTCATTTTCACAATGTTGATTCTTCCAATCCAAGAACATGGTATATCTCTCCATCTGTTTGTATCATCTTTAATTTCTTTCATCAGTGTCTTATAGTTTTCTGCATACAGGTCTTTTGTCTCCTTAGGTAGGTTTATTCCTAGGTATTTTATTCTTTTTGTTGCAATGGTAAAGGAGAGTGTTTCCTTAATTTCAGTTTCAGATTTTTCATCATTAGTGTATAGGAATGCAAGAGATTTCTGTGCCTTAATTTTATATCCTGCTACTTTACCAAATTCATTGATTAGCTCTAGTAGTTTCTGGTAGCATCTTTGGGATTCTCTATGTATAGTATAATGTCATCTGCAAAGAGGACAGTTTTACTTCTTTTCCAATTTGTATTCCTTCTATTTCTTTGTCTTCTCTGATTGCTGTAGCTAAAACTTCCAAAACTATGTTGAATAATAGTGGTGAGAGTGGGCAACCTTGTCTTGTTCCTGATCTTAGTGGAAATGGTTTCAGTTTTTCACTACTGAGAACAGTGTTGGCTGTGGGTTTGTCATATATGGCCTTTATTATGTTAAATTCCCTCTGTGCCTACTTTCTGGAGAGTTTTTATCATAAATGGGTGTTGAATTTTGTCAAAAGCTTTTTCTGCATCTATTGAGATGACCATATGGTTTTTCTCCTTCAATTTGTTAATATGGTTTATCACATTCATTGATTTGCATATATTGAAGAATCCTTGCATTCCTGGAATAAACCCCACTTGATCATGGTGTATGATCCTTTTAATGTGCTGTTGGATTCTGTTTGCTACTATTTTGTTGAGGATTTCTGCATCTATGTTCATCAGTGATATTGGCCTGTAGTCTTCTTTCTTTGTGACATCTTTGTTTGGTTTTGGTATCAGGGTGATGGTGGCCTCATAGAATGAGTTTGGCAGTGTTCCTTCCTCTGCTATATTTTGGAAGAGTTTGAGAAGGATAGGTGTTAGCTCTTCTCTAAACGTTTGATAGAATTCACCTGTGAATCCATCTGTTCCTGGGCTTTTGTTTGTTGGAAGATTTTTAATCACAGTTCAATTTCAGTGCTTGTGATTGTTCTGTTTATATTTTCTCTTTCTTCCTGGTTCAGTCACGGGAGGTTGTGCTTTTCCAAGAATTTGTCCATTTTTTCCAGGTTGTCTATTTTATTGGCATATAGTTGCTTGTGGTAATCTCGCATGATCCTTTGTATTCCTGCAGTGTTAGTTGTTACCTCTTCTTTTTCATTTCTAATTCTATTGATTTGAGTCCTCTCCCTTTTTTTCTTGATGAGTCTGGCTGATGGTTTATCAATTTTGTTTATCTTCTCAAAGAACCAGCTTTTAGTTTTATTGATCTTAGCTATTGTTTCCTTCATTTCTTTTTCATTTATTTGTGATCTGATCTTTATGATTTCTTTCCTTCTGCTAACTTTGGGATTTGTTTGTTCTTCTTTCTCTAATTGCTTTAGGTGTAAGGTTAGGTTGTTTATTTGAGATGTTTCTTGTTTCTTGAGGTAGGATTGTATTACTATAAACTTCCCTCTTAGAACTGCTTTTGCTGCGTCCCATAGGTTTTGGGTCATCGTGTTTTCATTGTCGTTTGTTTCTAGGTATTTTTTGATTTCCTCTTTGATTTCTTCAGTGATCTCTTGGTTATTTAGTAGTGTGTTGTTTAGCCTCCATGTGTTTTTATTTTTTACAGATTTTTTCTTGTAATTGATATCTAGTCTCATAGCGTTATGGTCAGAAAAAGATACTTGATATGATTTCAATTTTCTTAAATTTACCAAGGCTTGATTTGTGACCCAAGATATGATCTATCCTGGAGAATGTTCCATGACCACTTGAGAAGAAAGAGTATTCTGTTGTTTTTGGATCGAATGTTCTATAAATATCAATTAAGTCCATCTCGTTTAATGTATCATTTAAAGCTTGTGTTTCCTTATTTATTTTCATTTTGGATGATCTGTCCATCGGTGAAAGTGGGACATTAAAGTCCCCTACTATGATTGTGTTACTGTCGATTTCCCCTTTGATGGCTGTTAGCATTTGCCTTAAGTATTGAAGTGAGGAACTACCTTCTTTACCATTGCTGCTGGCCCCTTTCTTAGCCTATCCATTCCTCCCTGCTTCCTCTGCCATAGAGGAAAATGTATGCATAATCCAGTCACGCTACAATGTGGGTTATTCAAATTGTTCCTTCTATTAAACGTGCACATATTTTCAAAGAAGGTCATCAGGAGAACTTAACAGCTAATAGGAGGAAAGGAAGTGTTGAAAGTAAAATCCAAAATATCAATAAAGATAGTAAGGTAGGCATTTAAAGGGGTGCAAAGAGGGACATGCTGCCATTCCTCCAAATTCCACTATGGAGGCTATCAGTTCCTTTGCCAACATCGATATGCTGGATGGAAAAAAAAAAAAAATGGAGCTGATAGATTGTGAGTCTGACTCTATTGAGAGGTTTTCCAGTTTTGGCAGAGAGCTTAGAGATAAAGCAGTGACATATATCTTAAAACAAAACTACACAAAGGAAAAAACTAAGGTGATTGTCCACTCCAGGTAAAACAAGTCGTATAAAAAGACAATGCAATATATTGTCTTTCTCAGCTCAGCTGTAAACACCAAATACTTATTTAATTAATAAATATATTGGGAAGATAGAGGTGGTGGTAAAAGTTGTGTGGAAGTTTGGTGTAAGAGTTAAATCCTCATCTTTCATCAATGGAATTTTAAAATGTCTAAAACTGAAAATTGAAGAAATAGCAATAATATTTAGAAACATGGAAGTAAAGAAAAGAAAATTAAATGAGTTTAAAGAAGCTGCCTCCACTGAATGAATGATTGGGAATGAGTGTGTAGGGAGCTTCTGTTTATCATTAGAATAATTGTTGCAGATCTTTTTCAAGTACCTACATGTATTTTGATAAAAACTAGGTTAAAATGTTTTCGAAAGGCCTCAAGGCAGGGAAGGCAAGGGTTTCCATTTACAAAATATGCTATAGTTCCAGAAATCCAGACCAATGGAAGAAAAAGGATTGTGTTTTCCTTGTGTCTCTTTTTAGGAGTGAGGAACGAGAAAGCCCCTTGCAGTTCTCTTCTCATATCATAATGTCTAGAACTGGTCAGCTACCCATCTTTAAACCAGTTGCTGGCAAAGAAATGAGATACCATGATTATCTTGGACTAATCAGATATTAGCCTTGGGTTATACGGGGGAAGGAGGAGGAGCACCCAGATGCAACAGATGCCCTGCAGGTAAGGAAGAACAGAGCAGAGTCAGTTGGGTTGTCAACTAAAACCATCTGTTGTCAATCAAAAAAGTTTTTATAAGACCCCTCCTTCATTGCCTTTTCCTTTTTGTTTTTGTTTTAAATCAATGGAGAAATGCTGGAAGGAGTAGGATATATTTGGAATCTTACAATTGTGAGCATATAAGTATCTGATGTTATGGGCCTTGGACCTTTACTCATAATGAAGGAAAAGTGTCACATACCTAATGCCAATAGGCCTACATCTGGAACTGTGTGTTATTCAGTTTTCTCTAGTTTGACAAAGGGCATCTGCCTTTTTTTTTTTTTTCCTGGTTATATATTGGTTCTCAGTGTTTATAGAGTTAAACAGTCCTATGATTTTCACAACTAATATTAGTTCACCAACTGCTTGAGGTGTTTAAAGGATGTGTGAACCACTCAACTGTGATATGTAACTCGAGAGGATCTTGACTTTTAAAACCACATGCTTCCAGGTAATGCTTTGCCAGAAATGATGCTGAAAACTGGGCCTCTGTGCATTGGTGCCGAATCGAATCTCAGAGGCAGAGTTTTGGGTGAAGTAGAAAAGAATAGCTTTATTGCTTTGCCAGGCAAATGGGAACACAGCAGGCTCCTGCCCTTGAAAACTGTGTGTCCCAACCCGGGAGGATTTGGTGAGGAGTTTTATAGCAATGGTTCCAGGGCAGAATTGCTGATAAGATTAGGGTGTGTGCAGGGCCTGCACTCCTTTAATTTGGTCAAAGGTAATCTCTTGATGAGCTTCTCTGGTTCCTTTAATCTGGCCTCAGGTGGGCTTCTCTGGAATGAAGAATGCTGACATCTTCCACTTGTTGGGTTTTCGTTCTATAAAGAGCTCAAAGATATTGTTATGTGTATCCCTTGAGGTGGAACCAGGACCCTGTCCCAAGGCTGCACTATTCTTTCTTGGCTACTCCTCCCTTTTCTCTGCATTCCCTCCCTTCCCTGATTAGCAACTGTTCAAATCTGTCCTTTAGAACTCAGGGAAGGTCATGGAGGCTGGAGTCTGTTCCCTACAAACAAGGAATGGGGGACACAGAAGGGCTTCCATGCCCTGGAGCCCCACAGGGTCCTGCTCGGCTTCAGAAACCGCACTTCCTAAAAGACCAGGCCTGTCCAGGATAGTTGTGTATGCAGTTGCATGGCTTTGGGGCATCATTCGCTGCCTAGGCTACACAGCACACAACCTGTGTAGCTATGCTCAGTGGCCCATGTGAAGGCCATCTTTTAGAGACTCATTGTAACCAGTGAGTGCTAACTTGAAGGCATGCTTGACAGTTACTTGATGCAACATAGAATTTTGATAACAGGCTCAAGGTTGGGTAATAATGCACATTTATTGTAAATATTTTGGAAAATATTGAAGAATATCAGGAAGTATATAAAAATCCAAGAGGATCCCACCACCCAGAGATGACACCATTAATGGTATTAGCATGTTGAGGAATTTCCCTCCTGATCTTTTAACTGTGTGTATACTGCAACACTGGAATAGGAATTTGTAACCTGCTTTTGTTTTTTCTAGATCTACATGAATAGTTTTCAAGTAGTTAAAATCTCTGACAACACAGCCTTAAAAAAATAGACAGAGCAGAGAGGAAGACAGCCTGATAGACTGAAATTATCCAAATATAAAATGAAACTTGAAATTGAGGACGCCCAAGAAATTCACCTCGTAACTCAACTCATTACGTATCAGTATTAATCATAAAAATAATGGGGTAATGCCTCACTTAGGAAATCAGATGTCAGGCGTCATCGACCATCTGGAACAGAAGAATGACATTTTTCTGAAGAGAGAGAAATCCAAACACAATATACTGACTGTGTAAATGATTCTGTTTCATGAGGTCTGTAGAGATGCTTTTCTTTT
Source organism: Balaenoptera musculus (assembly GCF_009873245.2). Taxonomy (NCBI): domain Eukaryota; kingdom Metazoa; phylum Chordata; class Mammalia; order Artiodactyla; family Balaenopteridae; genus Balaenoptera; species Balaenoptera musculus. The sequence goes on along the minus strand of NC_045805.1, from coordinate 28,423,663 downwards.
TATTATCATGTGCTATATGTATACTGCATTTCTTTTAGTAAACAGAAATTAACTTCTGTGTATATTATATGGTTGTCTCAGACCCTCTTAGTGTTCTCTTACACAGATGATGGTGGGGATATCAATGATGTCTCTAAATGTTTTTCATAGTATCTGATATATGCTAGGCATTCCATAAAGTATATTTATTTATTTAATTTTGTATATACCATCCCAGTACTCGCAGCTGTGCTCAGTCACCCATGTGTTTTCAGGTCTTTTAAAAAATATATTATTAATACCAAGTCCTTACAACAGTCCAATAAGCAAGGTGGATCTCCTGACACTTCCATTTTGCTGATGGAGAAGTTCAGGTGCTAGGAGGATAAGTAGAATTTATAAGATTATGTTGTTGGCAGGGCGCATGGGTGTGACAGTAATCCAGGTTCCGCGGCCTCTAGCTGCAAGACGTGCTTGGAACTATAATGATCTCTACACGCAATACAAGACTTAGGACAAAAATTGTCCTTAGCCCTAATTTCACCCCAATATGATGCTCAATTTTATGTTATTAAAAATATAACTGTGTTAGAAAGCTCTGCCTCTACGTCATAGAGGTAATAATATCTTTAAATTATACCTTGGAGCCACCAAACAGGAGAAAGACAACCATGGTGAAATTCCTGGGTATTCTGTGGGCCTCATGATAATAATAACAACTAACGTTTATTGAGTACTTGCTGGATGCCTATCACTATGCCAGGCACGCTATGCAAGGCAAGATACATCCTCTTAGCAGGTCTTTAAATAAAACAAAACCTCATGGAGGCATGCACTATTATTTCCCCCAAATTGTAGAAGAGAAATAGGACTTTTAGAAAGGTTAAATAGCTTCCCCCAGGTGAGACATTTAGTAAGTGGGAGGGGATGGGAACTCAGATGGAGGTTTTTTCAATTACAAAACCCAGGGTCTTGAAACAACTAATTTCTAGTTCTTCCTGCCTACTCTATTTCTGTTAAGCAACATCCCCACTAAAAATGCTATTTAGGTTCAAATTTCTCTGCTAGATTTCCTGAACCTTGTCTTGATTTTCCACTTTTTTTGAGACACAGTCATCTAATCTTCATGGATTTGCTCTACAAAAGCTAACGAAAACACAGTTCAGGTGTTTTTAGGTGACCATCCACCTCCAAACCCACTCTCTAAAAACTCAATAGTTCTTCATTTACACTGACTTTACCCTGCTCTGATCTAGTCCTGTTAAGCTGTTACTAAGGTGAAATGAGGATCTGCTTACTGTATTCCTTGTGATATTGTGATTTATAACAAAAATAGTATATATCAATATTCGGTCTTCGTCCTGGTTTCTGGCACAGAGCTGCTAAAACCTTTGAAATTTCCTATGATGAATGTGATAAGGTGCCTTTTGTTACGTTAACGAGGCTACCTCTGGAAAGCACCTAAGGCTGGGGGCTGGTTATCAGTCGAGCCTACCAGGTGATTAGAGCATTGGAATTATCAGCGCCATCCCTGACCTCCTGGGGGCAGGGGTGAGGGGCGGGGAGGGGTGGGAGGGACTGGAGGTGGAGTTCAATCACTATTGGCCAATGACTTCATCAATCGTGACTACGTAATGAAGCGTCCATAAAAACCCAAAAGGAGGATCTGTGTTGATGAAGACTTGGAGGCTGGGGGAGAGTGGCTTGCTCAGAGAGAATACAGAAGTTCTGCGCCCTTTCCCCAGACCTTGCCCTGTGCATCGCTTTCATTGGGCTGTTCCTCTTCGTAACAGAAATAAGGTACGAAAAATGTTTCTCTAAGTTCTGTGAGATGCTCTGGCAACTTAATAAACCGCAAGGAGGGGGTCATGGGAACCTCTAACCTGTAGCCAGTTGGTCAGAAGCCCAGGTGACAATTTGGGCTTGCGATTGGCATCTGAAATGTGTATCGGGTTGCAAGGGTGGAGGTGGGGCGTCTTGTAAGACTGAGCCCTTAACCTGTGGGTTCGGCCTTGAGGTAAACTGTCGGACACCCAGCTGGTGTCAGAGGATTGCATGGTGGTGTGAGGAGAAACCCACCCACTGGAATTAGTGTCAGAATTGAATATCCCTCCGTGTTGGATATTCCTTGTTGGGCGTTGCAGCATTTTGTGTATTGTGTATTTTGTGTATTATTGTCCTTGGCTTAATATTGGGCTTCTTCTCTGATGGTCACTCTTGCTCAGATAGCTTGTACTGCTGGATTTTGTCTACCATGCAGCAGACAGTGTTAAATTCTTTCGAAAATCTACTGTTCCCCTGCTACCCCAGGTTTCCTTTACCACTACTAAATTTGGTAATTAAAACAATCATCATTATCCTATCATAAGAATTTCCAGGTTCGCATTGAAAGAAACCCCATGTATACAACTTCCCCTTTTAGGTAGGAGTTCTTGCCTGAAACTTTTAAATTTTATTGAAGTATAGTTGATTTACAATGTTGTATTAATTCCTTCTGTACAGCAAAGTGATTCAGTTATACATATATATATGTTCTTTTTCATATTCTTTTCCATTATGGTTTGTCACAGAATACTGAATATAGTTCCCTGTACTATACAGTAGGACTTCGTTGTTTATCCGTCCTATATATAATAGTTTGCATCTGCTAATCCCAAACTCTCATTCCTTTCCTCCCTTATCCCCCTCCCCCTTCTTGCCTGAAACTTATTAACACTTAATGTCTCTGGCTGTACCTTAAGCAGATCTGAGAACCTAAATAGGCCCCTAAGGCTCATACCTAAATTAGATTATCAACCTTACCTGGGCAAAGACAGGAATGAAAGTACCTGAGATACCCTGAGAGGCAGTTTGAGGGACTGTGTAGTTGAGAGAAGTCAAAAGAAAAGTTACAATGACCACAAACTCCAGGCAAGTGTTTCATAGGGTCAAGATATACCCACCCAGTTAATAAGAAAGGGATAGTGTGGGACGCCTCTCTCCAGAGCCCCTTATTTCCAGCCATCAGGAGAGTTCCATGAAGCCATTTTATTTTTATCACTTGACTAATCTTTGCAAATATCTTAAAATCTCTTTTTTCAAGTATCATAAAATTGGGTGTGACAGAGGGCAGAACTCTGAATCTGCGTTATTGATAGACTAGCAGCAAATCAGTAGAAGTGTATCATTTTTTTTCCGATTTAGCTGCCACCCATTCTTAACTAATATATAGATGGTTTAAATAACAGCACATAGAATCAAAGAACAAGTGGATTGAAATGGTTCAGAGAAAGATCTATCTTTCCTCTCTTTACTCAGCTTGTCTGATTAATCGGAAAATAGAACTACCCATGATTTACTTCTATAGGACTCCATGATTTCTTCCAGTTGTCTGCAAATGTGAGCAGTGATTGGATTCTGGGAGATGTCATGATGGCCCATTTGCACCTGCTAGGGTCTCAAAGGTCTAGCTTCTACAGAATAATCCCGCAAAAGCCCCAGGGGAGGTAGTACCCATGTTGCTAATGGAGATAGCTGGACCTTGGAGAAGTGACATTCCCAAACTGTGGTTAGTTTCCATCTATTTTGTTTAAAATTAATGGCTGAACACTCTCAACGCATTCTTGACTTTCTGACCCCCAACTTTCTCCTAGATGAACCATTCAGTGGTGTGTTTAAGCCTGTACAGTTGACCCTTAAACAACACAGGTTTGAACTGTGTGGTTCCACTTATACTTGGATTTTTTTTCAATAAATATACAGTTGGCCCTCTATATTTGCGGGCTTTGAATTCACGGATTCTCAACCGACCGTGGATGGAAATTTTCATCCACGGTCGGTTGAATTCACAGGTGCAGAATTCGTGGATACAGCAGGCCAACTATGGGACTTGAGCGTTCGTGGATTTTGGTATACCTGGGGGCTCCTGGAACAAATCCCTTGTGGATACAGAGAAACGAACGTATTTGCAATGACCAGTGATTTTTACTGGGGAGATGATTTTAATATTAAAAGAATCACTGTTGCACTAAAGGAAAGTTAAAACTAAAACAACATTGACAAACACAATGTCAACCTTGTGGCAGCTGGTGGGTATTAGGTAATTAATGTGGTCATTGTCTCCCAAATTAAAAGTTAAAGAAAGGGAAGGGAAATACATCCAAAATCTAGAGTAAATTGATAAAATTAAACATGATACACTTGATTCTGACCACTTCACTCTTTTCCCCACTCTCTCCCCCGCCTCCCCCCACAAACAATGTGGTTGCTTCTAATTTCTGAACTACAAATTCCAGTTTCTAAACTACAAATAATTCACACCTCTTCCAGTTACCAGCCCAAATCCCTACCCCCTCCTCAAAGCCTCACCCAAAACCACTTTTTCTATGAATCTTCTTGCTCCGAATTCCCTTTCTCTGAGTCCTGTGTCATACACATTTGCCTTTACATTCGGTTACCTCTTATTCATTAGAATTTCCAAATCCTTTCTTTACATTTCACACATTCTAGTCATATCTCCCCCGATAGACTGCATGCTTCTTGAGGGCAAGCACCGTATCTTATATTTCCTCTGTATTTCACAAAGAACCTAGCACAGGTGGAAAGAATATAGGTGATTTTTGGTGCATGATCCAATTTCTTGCATAGCTCATGTCTCTTGATTAAGACTACCTGAGCATTCACCTTCTGGGGCTTGAAATACCTTTTTCAAATAATTCAGAACAGAGATATGTTTGATGTATGATGGGATACTCGGTTGTTTTTGTTTCTGGTTTATAGCTCCATGTGATTTTAGGCAATTTATTTTTCTTGCTGCTATTCCAGCTCTTACCTGTCTCAGCTCCTACAGCCAGAAGTAATGTTACATCATTGATCTGACTTGGATTGAATCTTCTGTGTGTCGGAAAAAGCTATCTACCCCTAGAATATTTTTAATCAGGTTTAATACATGTAACAAATCCTAAGAACATCATGTAGATTGGGGATAATTATAATTTTAATTGCATCTGTAAAAGTGGGCTTGGCATTGAGTGTGGTGGGAGAAGCATGTAAAACCTCAGCGTAAAGATGATCACACAGTTAATCTTTGGTCTCTTGCTGGTTTCTGCTGCGCTCAATCAAGATTAAGTGTATTGACATGATTGGAAAGCTCCTTTTCGCCCCATTCTTTAAAGAGAACAAACACATTGCGGGCATTCTACTTCAATTAGGCACTCAGTCTTTCCTGCTACCAAGAATTGCCTTTGCCATGGAAATCTTTTTCTTTCTATGAAAATGTCTCATGGTCTAGTCGCGTATTAGTTGTTTTTCTTTTTTTTCCCTCTTTCTTTACACAGTAAAATATAAATATAAATTTTAAAATGTTAAATAGTACTTCCAAACGTATACTGAAAAATAAGTTTTCTTTTCCATCCTATTCAGTCCTAATTCTCGCTACCCTGAGGAAACCCCTTTCAACTTTTTAAGCTATTCTTTTTTTTTTAATTTTTAAAATAAATTTATTTATTTTATTTATTTTTATTTTAGGCTGCATTGGGTCTTTGTTGCTGCATGTGGGCTTTCTCTAGTTGACGCGAGCGGGGGTTACTCTTCCTTGCGGTGTGTGGGCTCCTCATTGCGGTGGCTTCTCTTGTTGAGGGGCACAGGCTCTAGGCTCGTGGGCTCAGTAGTTGTGGCTCACGGGCTCTAGAGCGCAGGCTCAGTACTTGTGGTGCACGGGCTTAGTTGCTCTGTGGCATGTGGGATCTTCCCAGACCAGGGCTCGAACCCGTGTCCTCTGCATTAGCAGGCAGATTCTTAACCACTGCACCACCAGGGAAGCCCCCTATTCTTTTATATTTGCTTCTGTATTTGCAAATACTGTTTCTATACTATTCTTTCTTGCATTTTTTAAAGCTGTATGTATTCTCCATTGAATGCCTAGTAGGAAGCATGAGAAACTAGCTCTTTTAAATATTTAACACACCCACTCACACACATACAGAATGATATGCACATACAATGCAATCACATTCACTCATAAACTACTCTCTCTATATAGTTATTCTCTTCTTCCAATGTACTTACATCACATTTTTCTTGTGAGATCAGTTTTATATTACTAAGACTATGAAACATTCACAGCTGAACAGTGTCGTACATCCCAGTCACATTTTCTTTCTTGGAGAGTAAGTCCTTCTTGAGATCCCCTCATTATCACAATTTAATTTTGCTTAGTTCTCTCTGTATCAATTACAAATTTATCTCTACAGTCTCTAACAGATTTGACGATGTCCCCTGAATATATTCAAATATATTAGGTATTTTATCTGTTTTGTTTTCTTACTGGAGTTATTGCTTCTGGAACCCACAGATATTCTGCTCCATTTTTTAAAAATTGAGATATAGTTGATTTACAATATGATACTAGTTTTAGGTGTACAACATAGTGATTCAAAAGAGATGATACTCCATTTAAAGTTATGTATAAAATAGTGACTATATTCCCTGTGTTGAACAATATATCCTTATAATTTATTTTATACCTGCTAGTTTGTACCTCTTAATCCCGTACCCCTACCTTGCCCCTCCCCTCTTCCCTCTCCCCACTGCTAACCACAGGTTTGTTCTCTGTATCTCTAAGTCCGTTTCTATTTTGCTATATTCATTCGTTTTACTTTTTAGATTCCACGTGTAAGTGATAATATACAGTATTTCTCTCTCTCTGTCTGACTTACTTCACTTAGCATAATACCTTCCAGGTCCATTCATGTTGTTGCAAATGGCAAAATTTCATTAGTTTTTATGGCTGAGTCACATTCTATTGTGTGTGTGTGTGTGTGTGTATGCACACATATATATTACATCTTCTTTATCCATTCATCTGCACATGGACACTTAGGTTGCTTCCGTGTCTTGGTTATTGTAAATAATGTTGCTGTGGGGCTTCCCTGGTGGCGCAGTGGTTGAGAATCTGCCTGCTAATGCAGGGGACACGGGTTCGAGCCCTGGTCTGGGAAGATCCCACATGCCACGGAGCGGCTGGGCCCGTGAGCCACAACTACTGAGCCTGCGCGTCTGGAGCCTGTGCCCCGCAACGGGAGGGGCCGCGATAGTGAAAGGCCCGCGCACCGCGATGAAGAGCGGTCCCCGCACCGCGATGAAGAGTGGCCCCCACTTGCCTCAACTAGAGAAAGCCCTCGCATGAACCGAAGACCCAACACAGCCAAAAATAAAAAAATAAAAAAAATAAAATAAATAAATAAAGTAGCTATAAAAAAGAAAAGTGCTTTAAAAAAAAAAAAAAAAAAAAAAAGCCAGCACCTTCATTTAAAAAAAAAAAATAAAATAAAATAATGTTGCTGTGAACATTGGGGTGCATGTATCTTTTCCAGTTAGTGTTTTTGTTTTATTTGGATATATACGCAGTGGTGGAATTGCTCAATCATATGGTAGTTCTATTTTTAGGTTCTTGAGGAACCTCCATACTGGTCCCCATAGTGGTTTCACCAATTTACATTCACACCAATGGAGTACGAAGGTTCCCTTTTCTCCACATTCTCACCAACATTCGTTATTTGTGTTCTTTTTGATGATAATCATTCTGACAGGTATGAGGTGATATCTCATTGTGGTCTTGATTTGCATTTCTCTGATGATTAGCAGTGTTGAGCATCTTTTTATGTATCTTCTATGGAAGAATGTCCATTCAGGTCTTCTGCCCATGTTTTAATCAGGTTGTTGTTGTTGTTGTTTTCAATTGAATTGTAGGAGTTGTTTATATATTTTGATATTAACCCCTTGTCAGTCATAACATTTGTAAATATTTTCTCTCATTCAGTGGGAGGTCTTTTTGTTTTGTTGATGATTTCCTTTGCTGTGCAAAAGCTCTTAAGTTTAATTAGGTCCCATTTGCTTGTTTTTGCTTTTGTTTCCTTTGCCCTAGAGACAGATCCTAAAAAATATTGCTAATGGTTTATGTCAAAGAGTGTTCTGCCTATTTTTCTTCTAGGAGTTTTATGGTTTCCTTGTCTTGCATTTAGGGCTTTAATCCACTTTGAATTTATTTTTGTATATGGTGTTAGAGAATGTTTAATTTCACTCTTTTCCATGTAGCTGCCCAGTTTTCCCCGTACCACTTACTGAAGAGACTCTTTTCTCCATTGTATATTCTTGCCTCTGTTGTTGTACATTAATTGACCATAAGTACATGGGTTTATTTCTGGGCTCTCTAGTCTGTCCCATTGATCTATGTGTCTGTTTTTGTGCCACTACCATACTGTTTTGATTACTGTAGATTTTTAGTATAGTCTGAAGTCAGGGAGCATGATACCTCCAGCTCTGTTCTTCTTTGTCAAGATTGCTTTGGCAATTCAGGGTCTTTTGTGCTTCCATTACAAATTTTAGAATTATTTGTTCTAGTTCTGTGGAAAATGCCATTGGTATTTTGATAGAGGTTGCAGTGAATCTGTAGACTGCCTTGGGTAGTATGGTCATTTTAACAATATTGATTCTTCCAATCCAAGAACACAGTGTATCTTTCCATCTGTTTGTATCATCTTCAGTTTCTTTCATCAGTGTCTTATAGTTTTCCGAGTTCAGGTCTTTGCCTCCTTAGGCAGGTTTATTCCTAGGTATTTTATTCTTTGTGATGTGTCTGAAGCACAGCAGTCATCCTAGAAGTTTCATCATCCTGTGAATCTCTTTCACTTCTCTTGTTTTCTAGATTCCAGATTTTTCTCTTTCTAGTTTTCTCTCTTGTTTTCAATGTGCATATCTCCCTGGATTTCCCTAAGAATGGAAAATTTTGAGACATTTTCTGTCTGAAAATGTCTTTTTCTATCCTCTAATTTATTTAAAAAAATTTTTTGAATATCCTCTAATTTGTTGATAGCTTGGCTAGGTATAAAATGCCAGGTTAGAAATCATTTCCCTTATGATAGAGAAGTCCAGTGAATTCCTTTCTGATGTCCTTTTGTCTTTTTTTTACTCTGGGAACATCTAAGAACTTCTGTTTCAGGTGTTGTGAAATTTCAAAGTAATATGTCTAATTGTGGATCTTTTCTTTTATACAGTATTTCACAAGTCTTCTCAATTTATTTCACGGTCTGCAATTTGAGTTGTGTTTTTTCTCTTTTGTTCCTTTGGCAGTTCTTTTTAATGTTTTATCTGCTTTGTCTGTAATTGCTATTCTTTGAATACTAATTTCCAAGTTTAATTCCTTAATGTATCTCTAATTTCTTGTCTAATTTCATATGTTTTGTTTGAGATTTGATGTTTTCTTAACCATTAGGTTGAAACTACAATTATTTCTATGGGTTTATTTTAATTTTGGTGTCGTATTTTTCATTCTCAGAACTGTTTTGTTCTCTCTGATTTTTTTAATAGAATCTTTCATGTTTCATAGTTTCATTTCTTATTCCTCTATAAAGATTAATCATAATTTTTAAAGTTTTCTTTTTCTTTTTAGTCTTGATTTTCTTCTCCATAGATTGTCTTTTCTTATTGTTATTCTATACTCTCTTTCACTTTTGGTGTTCCTCTTTTGGTATCTTGAGGCTTTCATCAAATGTCTGGTCATCAATGATTTTCTGTTCATATTTTAAAATGAGGCAGGCACACACACACACAAACACAGAAAACCCTACTCAAAAGCTCTCTGAATGGGCAGGGCTTGTCAACTGATAAGCTTCATGATTGGGTAATCAGGTTGCCCTTGCCTGTCTTGTTTGAGGGCCTCCAAATGTCAGCATCCAGTGTTCCTTTCTCTCAGCCTTGTCCAGTTCCCCATCGAGGAATCCACCAATTTCCTCCCTGGGTGATATAAGTATTGTAGGAGGGGAGTGGGAGGGGTATATGGCCATCCCACTATTCAATATAGTCACTGTCACTCTCACTGTTCTAAGCATGGTGCACACTCCTTTCAGTAGCTGTACATGAACTCTTTTCTTTAATGCTTGTTTGTTTCAGCTTCTTCAAAGTAAAAGCAACCTCTGTGTGGTGGGCACAGGGCAGCCAACTGGTGTGATGGGGAAGGTATCCAGGAGTCAACCTGCAATTGTTAAATCCTGTTTTAGGGGTTGTTTAAAGCCAATCCTGCTTGCTGATTACTCTGCATCCCCACTTTTACTCTTCGTTCACTGTGTATCACTACTCTTAGAATAGTACTTGACACATATTAAGCACTCACTAAATATTTGTTGAATTAATGAAATAAATGACTTTAAAAATGCTCAGCAATCAGAGGCAACAGTTATAATGTATTATTGTAGACTCCTACTTGATAGGTCCAGAGTTCAGCTTCTCAGATAGACTACTTCAATTACCACTCCTCTACCCAGAGTAATTTCTCCTTACTGCTCTTTGATCTTTTCTTGTTCTTCCTGTCTTTGGGGATTTATAGCCTATTTATTCCTTTGCTGTCATTTCTGTAGGCACTGGAGATAGGAGAGATGGAGAGTAATATGTATTTAATCTGCCACATAGATACATAGATTTTCTGCTTTAATTTTGTCATAATTATGTATATATTTAAATATTTCAAGCATCGATAAAATATAGAAAATAACATACGTATCCACATCTTTGAAAAGTCTTATAATAGTCATCTTTGCTTTGGATTTCTCTCTCTTTCTCTCCCTCTTTTATTTATAAAGAACCAAAAATCACACAGATGTATAGTTAAAGTCTCTTAACATTCTTCAATTTCAGTCTTTTCCATCACTCCTCAGAGGCAGATACTCTAAACTCAATTGGTATAACTTATTCCCATCCATGTTTATATCTTAATGTCCATGTATATACCCCTAAGTAATTTGTGATTTTATCTTGCTTGTTTGAAAGTCTGTGTAAGTAGTGTCATGCTGTATTTATTGTTCCATAAATTTTTTTCACTGAACATATTTTAGTGATGTATACATGTTGATGCACTCATTTTAACAGCTGTAAGGTGTTCTGTGGGTATATTCTATATCCTTTATTTATTTTTTAGATTTTTTTTGATGTGGACCATTTTTTTGTTGTTGGAGTATAATTGTTTTACAATGTTGCGCTAGTTTCTGCTGTACAACGAAGTGAATCAGCTATACGTATACATACATACCCTCCCTCTTGAACCTCCCTCCCATGCTCCCCATCCCACCCATCTAGGTCATCACAGAGCACCGAGCTGAGCTCCCTGTGCTATACCACAGGTTCCCACTAGATATCTGTTTTACATATTGTAGTGTATTTATGTCAAACCTAATTCATACCACCCTCCCCTTCCTGCCCTGTGTCCACATGTCTGTTCTCTACATCTGTGTCTCTATTCCTGCCCTGGAAATAGGTTCATCTGTATTATTTTCCTAGATTCAACATATATGCGTTAATATACGATATTTGTTTTCCTGACTTACTTCACTCTGTATGACAGACTCTACGTGCATCCACATCTCTACAAATGACCCAATTTCTTTTTTATGGCTGAGTAATATTTCAGTGTATATATGTACCACATCGTCTTTATGAATTCATCTGTTGATGATCATTTAGGTTGTTTCCATGAATTGGTTATTGTAAATAGTGCTGCAATGAACATTGGGGTAATGTGTCTTTTTGCATTATGGTTTTCTCTGGGTATATGCCCAGTAGTGGTATTGCTGGGTCATATGGTAGTTCTATTTTTAGTTTTTTAAGGAACCTCCATACTGTTCTCCATAGTGGCTGTCTCAATTTACATTCTCACCAACAGTGTAAGAGGGTTCCCTTTTCTCCACACCCGCTCCAGCGTTTATTTTTTGTAGATTTTTTGATGATGGCTATTCTGACCAGTGTGAGGTGATAGCTCATTGTAGTTTTGATTTGCATTTCTCTAATGATTAGTGATGTTGAGCATCTTTTCATGTGCTCTTGGCCATCTGTATATCTTCTTTGGAAAAATGTCTATTTAGGTCTTCCACCCATTTTTTGATTGGGTTGTTTGTTTTTTTGATATTGAGCTTCATGAGCTGTTTGTATATTTTGGAGATTAATCCTTTGTCCATTGCTTTGTTTGCAAATATTTTCTCCCATTCAGAAAGTTGTCTTTTTGTCTTGTTTATGGTTTCCTTTGCTGTGCAAAAGCCTTTAAGTTTAATTAGGTCTCATTTGTTTTTCTGGTCTTTTAATTTATTAATTTATTTATTTTTGGCTGCATTGGGTCTTCATTGCAGTGCGCAGGCTTCTCAATGTGGTGGCCTCTCTTTGTTGTGGAGCATGGGCTCTAGACGCTTGGGCTTCAGCAGCTGTGGCACACAGGCTCAGTAGTTGTCGTTTGTGGGCTCTAGAGCGCAGGCTCAGTAGTTGTCGTTTGTGGGCTCTAGAGCGCAGGCTCAGTAGTTGTGGCTCAGGGGCTTAGTTGCTCCATGGCATGTGGGATCTTCCCAGACCAGGGCTCAAACCTATGTCCCCTGCATTGGCAGGCAGATTCTTAACCACTGAGGCACCAGGCAAGTCTCAGGTCTCATTTGTTTATTTTTGTTTTTATTTTCATTTCTCTAGGAGCTGGGTCAAAAAATATCTTGCTCTGATTTATGTCAAAGAGTATTCTTGCTATGTCTTATAGTGTCTGGTCTTACATTTAGGTCCTCAATCCATTTTGAGTTTATTTTTGTATATGGTGTTAGGTGTTCTAATTTCATTCTTCTATATGTAGCTGTCCAGTTTTCCCAGCACCACTTATTGAAGGGGCTGTCTTTTTTCCATTGTACATTCTTGCCTCCTTTGTCATAGATTAGGTGACCATAGGTGCATGGGTTTATCTCTGAGCTTTCTATCCTGTTCCATTGATCTATATTTCTGTTTTTGTGCCAGTACCATATTGTCTTGATTACTGTAGCTTTGTAGTATAATCTGAAGTCAGGGAGTCTGATTCCTCCAGGTCCGTTTTTTTCCCTGAAGACTGCTTTTTGGCTATTCAGGGTCTTTTGTGTCTCCATACAAATTTTAAGATTTTTTGTTCTGGTTCTGTAAAAAAAAAAAAAAAAAAAAAAAAAAAAAGAAAGAAAAAAGAAAATGCCACTGGTAATCTGATAGGGATTGCATTGAATCTGTAGCTTGCTTTGGGTAGTATAGTCATTTTCACAGTATTGATTCTTCCAATCCAAGAACATGGTATATTTCTCCATCTGTTTGTGTCATCTTTGATTTCCTTCATCAGTGTTTTATAGTTTTCTGTGTACAGTTCTTTTGCCTCTTTAGGTAGGTTTATTCCTAGGTATTTTATTTTTGTTTCAATGGTGAATGGGATTGTTTCCTTAATTTCTCTTTCTGATCTTAGTTATTAGTGTATAGTAATGCAAGTGATTTCTCTGTATTAATTTTGAATCCTGCAACTTTACCAAATTCATTGATTAGCTCTAGTAGCTTTCTGGTGGCATCTTTAGGATTTTCTATGTATAGTATCATGTCATCTGCAAACAGTGACAGTTTTACTTTTTCTTTTCCAATTTGTGTTCCTTTTATTTCTTTCTTGTCTGATTACCATGGCTAGGACTTGCAAAACTATTTCGAATAATAGTGGTGGGAGTGGACATCCTTGTCTAGTTCCTGATCTTAGAGGAAATGGTTTCAGTTTTTCACCATTGAGGATGATGCTTGCTGTGGGTTTGTCATATATGGCCTTTATTATGTTGAGGTAGGTACCCTCTATGCCCACTTTCTGGAGAGTTTTTATCATAAATGGGTGCTGAATTTTGTCAAAAGCTTTTTCTGCATCTATTGAGATGATCATATGCTTTTTATTCTTCAATTTGTTAATATAGTGTTTCACATTGTTTTGATTTGCATATATTGAAGAATCCTTGCATCCCTGGGATAAATCCCACTTGATCATGGTGTATCATGCTTTTAATGTGTTGTTGTATTCTGTTTGCTAGTATTTTGTTGAGGATTTTTGCATCTATATTCATCAGTGTTATTGGTCTGTAATTTTCCTTTTTTATGATATGTCTTGTCTGGTTTTGGTATCAGGGTGATGGTGGCCTCGTAGAATGAGTTTGGGAGTGTTCCTCCCTCTGCCCTATTTTGGAAGAGTTTGAGGAGGATGGGTGTTAGCTCGTCTCTAAATGTTTGATAGAATTCACCTGTGAAGCCATCTGGTCCTGGGCTTTTGTTTGTTGGCAGATTTTTAATCACAATTTCAGTTTCATTACTTATGATTGGTCTGTTCCTATTTTCTATTTCTTCCTGATTCAGTCTGGAATGTTTTACCTTTCCACGAATTTGTTCATTTATTCCAGGTTGTCCATTTTATTGGCATAGAGTTGCTTGTAGTAGTCTCTTATGATCCTTTGTATTTCTGAGGTGTCAGTTGTAATTTCTCCTTTTTCATTTCTGATTTTATTGATTTGAGTCCTCTCCTTCTTTTTCTTGATGAATCTGGTAAAAGGTTTATCAATTTTGTTTATCTTCTCAAGAACCAACTTTTAGTTTTATTGCTCTTTGCTATTGTTTTCTTTGTTTCTATTTCATTTATTTCTGCTCTGATCTTTGTGATTTCTTTCCTTCTACTAACTTTGCTTTTTCTTTGTTCTTCTCTCTCTAGTTGCTTTAGGTGTAATGTTAGGTTGTTTATTTGAGGTTTTTCTTGTTTCTTGAGGTGAGATTGAATTGCTATAAACTTTCCTCTTAGAACTGCTTTTGCTGTGTCCCACAGGTTTTGGGTCATTGTGCTTTTGGTGTCATCTGTTTCTATGGTTTTTTAAATTTCCTCTTTGATATATTCAGTGATCTCATGGTTATTTAGTAGTGTATTGTTTAGCCTCCGTGTGTTTGTGCTTTTTAGTTTTTTTCCTGTAATCGATTTCTAATCTCATAGCGTTGTGGTCGGAAAAGATGCTTGATATGATTTCAATTTTCTTAAATTTACCAAGGATTGCTTTGTGGCCCAAGATGTGATCTATCTTGGTGAATGTTCCATGTGCGCTTGAGAAAGTGTATTCTGCTGCTTTTGGGTAGAATGTCTTATAAATATCAATTAAATCTATCTTGTCTATAGTGTCATTTAAAGCTTGTGCTTCCTTATTTATTTTCTGTCTGGATGATCTGCCCATTGGTGTAAGTGGGGTGTTAATGTCCCCCACTCTTATGTTACTGTTGATTTCCCCTTTTATGGCTGTTAGCATTTGCCTTATGTATTGACATGCTCCTATGTTGGGTACATAAGTATTTATAGTTGTTATATCTTCTTGGATTGATCCCTTGATCATTATGTAGTGTCCTTCCTTATCTCTTGTAAAAGTCTTGATTTTAAAGTCTATTTTATCTGATATGGGTATTGCTACTCCTGCTTTCTTTTGATTTACATTTGCATGGAATATCTTTTTTGATTTCCATTTGCATGGAATATCTTTTTCCATCCCCTCACTTTCAGTCTGTATATGTCCCTAGGTCTGAAGTGGGTCTCTTGTAGACAGCATATATATGGGTCTTATTTTTGTATCCATTCAGCCAGTTTGTGTCTTTTGGTTGGAGCATTTAATCCATTCACGTTTAAGGTAATTATTGATATGTATATTCCTATGACCATTTTCTTAATTGTTTTGAGTTTGTTTTTGTGAGTCTTTTTCTTCTCTTGTGTTTCCTGCCTAGAGCAGTTCCTTTAGCATTTGTTGTAAAGCTGCTTTGGTGGTGCTGAATTCTCTTAGCTTTTGCTTGTCTGTAAAGCTTTTGATTTCTCTGTTGATACTGAATGAAATCCTTGCTGGGTAGAGTAATCTTTGTTGTAGGTTCTTCCCTTTCATCACTTTAAATATATCCTGCCATTCCCTTCTGGCCTGCAGAGTTTTTGCTGAAAAATTAGCTGATAGCCTTATGGGGATTCCCTTGTATGTTATTTGTTTCTTTTTCCTTGCTGCTTTTAATATTTTTTCTTTGAATTTAATTTTTGTTAGTTTGATTAATATGTGTCTTGGTGTGTTTCTTCTAGGGTTTATCCTGTTTGGGACTCTCTGTGCTTCCTGCACTTGGGTAGCTATGTCCTTTCCCATGTTAGGGAAGTTTTTGACTATAATCTCTTCAAATATTTTTTCAGTTCCTTTCTCTTTCTTCTCTTCTTCTGGGACCCATATAATTCGAATGTTGGTGCATTTAGTTGTTGTCCCTGAGGTCTCCGAGACTGACCTCACTTCTTTTCATTCTTTTTTCTTTATTCTGCTCCTTGGCTATTATTTCCACCATTCTATCTTCCAGGTCACTTATTCGTTCTTCTGCCTCAGTTATTCTGCTATTGATTCCTTCTAGAGTATTTTTCTTTTCAGTTATTGTGTTGTTCATCACTGTTTCTTTGTTCTTTAGTTCTTCTACATCTTTGTTAAACATTCCTTGTATTTTCTTGATACATACCTCCATTCTATTCCCGAGATTTTGGATCATCTTTACTATCATTACTCTGAATTCTTTTTCAGGTGGGTTTCCTATTTTGTCTTCATTTGTTTGGTCTTGTAGGTTTTTGCCTTGCTCCTTTATCTGTAACATAATTTTCTGTTGTCTTTTTTTTTTTTTTGATCAGTGGGGCTGTGTTCCTATCTTACTGGTTGTTTAGGCTGAAGCATCCAACCCTGGAGTTTGCAGGCAGTTGGGTTGAGCTGGGTTTTGCTGCCACGATGAGGACCTCCAGGGGACCCCACTCCAATTAATATTCCCTGGGGTCTGAGGTTCTCTGTTAGTTCAGCGGTTTGGACTCAGCACTCCCACCACAGGCGCTCAGGCCCAACCCCTGGCCCAGTCGCTTGGGGGTTCCTCTCATCCCCTTAGGTGTCCAAGGTCCCCCACCAGCACTTGGTAGGTGCCCTAGTTGTCTGATGTGGACTATTTCTAAAGTCTTTTATGAATTTGTTACAATATATATATATTTTTTTTAATGTTTTGGTTTTTTGGCCATGAGGCATGTGGGAACTTATCTCCCCAACCAGGGATCGAACCCACACCTCCTGCATTGGAAAGCAAAGTCTTAACCACTGGACCACCAGGGAAGTCCCCTGTATCCTTTATTTTTGTCTTAGATTAAAAGCTATCATGCAGCACAAATCAAGTCCTTAAAGCTCATTGCATTCCACCACTACAAAGAAGCAGCATAGTTTTAAGAGCCTGGACCTTGGTGTCAAGTAGATCTGGATTCAAATCTAGAATCTTTTGTTTACTAGCTCTGTAATTTAGGGCAAGTTACTTAACCTCTTGGGTTTTGGTATCATCATTTATAAAGTTCAAATACTAAGTAGTGCAGATCGAGTCATTGTGAGTGTTAACTAAATATGTAGATTTCAGTACAGTATTTTACAATATTATGTAGTCAAATAATGGAGCTGCTATTATTATCATATTATATGGCCAACAATTCATTGACTCAAAATCTTAGAATTATTTTAGTTGAGTTCTCTTTACAAAATCCCCTCCAAGTAGTAGTCTGGCCTCTGTATGAGCACCTTCAGTTACTTGAAATTCTGAGAGTTCATCCTAGTTCTAAACAGCTCTGTAAAAATTATGCTCACTATAAGGAATTAAAAAACAAAACAAACAAACAAACAAAACCTCTCCCTGGAGTTTCTGCAGAATTGGTCCTATTTCTACCACGTGGGACCAGGCAGAACAAATCTAATCCCTATTCCATATGACAGACTTTGAAATATTTGAAGACAAATATCAAGTCCCCTTGAGTCTAATTATATTGAAAATGGAAAAAAAAAAAAAAGAAAGAAAAGGAGGAGAATTGGTTCATGTCAGTGATAGATGAAGCCTCACACCTTGAAACAGGTAGAAGAAGAGATGAGTACCTTAGAACTTCCCCTCTACTAGTTGCTCCAAAATGAAAAGCTGTCTCCAGAACCTCCCTTTGAGGAAATCTTGTAAGCATTATTGAAATTCTTTGTTACTACCTTTTGGAGACTTACCTTGACGGTAATAACATAAGTGCTACCAAATGGACTGGGAAATAATCTTTAAACATATCTTATTACCGGAATGTTTATTGTCATCTATTGTACTTTAAGCCTGAAATGGATAATAATAGGAGATGCTCTGTTTTTACAAGGCAATAATGTGGTGTCTGAGCAGTAAAACTTTATTGTGAGGGAGATAGCAGAGTAGGTTAGCCCAAAGCCTGCCTCTCTGACAAATGTAGACCTGCTAACCCTCTAGAGGTGTGATCAGTCTCAGAAAGTTTTGTTAACAGATTTAGTTCTTCTTCCTACTTCCCTACTTGAGTTTCTGACTTTTATTCCAGGTATCGTGTTCGAAACATGCACACCTATCATCATATCTTCAACTAAAACCACTTTTAAAACTACCCACTTAGATAAAAATGTGGAGATATGAAGACTTCTGACTGAACCCTAGGACTGCTCCTGTCCCCCAGCTCTCAGCAGATTCTCAGCCTGTAGTTTCTCCTTTCAGATTTCAATGCATCTGATTGTGTCTTTTCGACAGGTTGTCCCTCCTTAGGGTCTATAATGAGAAGCTAAGGCAGGAGGTGTAAACTATAGCCCTTGGGCCAAATCCAGCTGGTTACCTGCTTATGCACAACTTGAGCTAAGAATAGTTTCTTTACTTTTTATTTATTTTTTTAAGGTTTAAACATTTTACTTACATATTTATTTATTGAAGTATAGTTGGCTTACAATGTTGTGTTAATTTCTGCTGTACAGCAAAGTGATTCAGTTATATATATATGTACATATATATACATTGTTTTTCATGTTCTTTTCCATTATGTTTTATTACAGGTATTGAATATAGTTCCCTGTTCTGTATAGTAGGACCTTGTTATTTATCCATCCTATATATAATAGTTTATATCTGCTAATCCCAAACTCCCAGTCCATTCCTCCCCTACTTCCCCTCCCCTTTGGCAACTAGAAGTCTCTTCTCTATGTCTGTGAGTCTGTTTCCGTTTTGTAGATAAATTCATTTGTATCATATTTTAGATTCCACATATAAGTGATATCATATGGTATTTGTCTTTCTCTGTTTGACTTAGTTCACTTAGTATGATAATCTCTAGGTCCATCCATGTTGCTGCAA
This sequence comes from Balaenoptera musculus, assembly GCF_009873245.2. Lineage (NCBI taxonomy): Eukaryota > Metazoa > Chordata > Mammalia > Artiodactyla > Balaenopteridae > Balaenoptera > Balaenoptera musculus. Next base: position 28,404,691 of record NC_045805.1, on the reverse strand, counting down.
ATGGCATTATTTCATTCTTTTTTAACTTTAAAAAATTTTATTTATCTGTTTTTATTTTCGGCTGCGTCGGGTCTTCGTCGCAGCATGGGGGATATTTTGCTGCAGCGTGTGGGCTCTTCATTGTGGCACGCGGGCTTCTCTCTAGCTGTGGCGTGTGGGTTTTCTCTCTCTAGTTGTGGTGCACGGGCTCCAGAGCACATGGGCTCTGTAGTTTGGGGTGTGCAGGCTCAGTAGTTGTGGCACATGGGCTTAGTTACCCCGCAGCATGTGGGATCTTAGTTCCCCCACCAGGGATAGAACCTGAATTGGAAGGTGGATTCTTTACCACTGGACCACCAGGCAAGTCCCATTTTGTTCTTTTTTATGGCTGAGTAGTACTCCATTGTATATATATGTACCACATCTTCTTTATCCTTTCATCTGTCATCGGACATTTAGGTTGTTTCCATGTCTCAGCTATTGTGAATAGTGCTGGTATGGACATAAGGGTGCATGTATCATTTTGAATGAGTGTTTTGTCCAGATAATATGCCCAGGAATGGGACTGCTGGCTCATGTGGAAACTCTATTTTTAGATTTGGAAACAGTATGGAAAACTCCATACTGTTTTCCACAGTGGCTACACCAACTTATATTCCCACCAACCGTGTGGGAGGGTTCCCTTTTCTCCACAACCTCTCCAGCATTTGTTATTTGTAGACTTTTTAATGATGGCCATTCTGACTGGTGTGAGGTGGTACCTCACTGTAGTTCTGATTTGCACTTTTCTAATAATTAGTGATGTTGAGCATAAGAATAGTTTTTAAATTTTTAAATGGTTGCAAAATTTTTTAAAATCATTCTTATGTGATTCATAAAAATTATATGGAAATCAAGTTTCAGTGTCCATAAATAAAGTTTTATTGCAACACAGCCACACTCACTTGTTTAAACATGGTCTGTGACTGCTTTCTTGTTAGATGGCAGAGTTGAGTAGTTTTAGCAGAGACCTTGTAGCCTACAAAACCTGATGTTTACCCTCTGATTTACCAAAATGGTTTGCTCATCCCTGGACTAGGGAATGAAGATCTGGTTAGTGAGAGGAGTCAAAAATCTCGATCTAAAGGAAAAGAGAAAAAAAAATCTGAGTGGTGCCTTGGGAGGGAGGGACTTACCCAAAACAAAAGTGTCAACAAAGAGAGCATGACACTATTTGCATGTTTCAATGAAAGTCATGAATAAAAAATGACCAGAATCTTTAAAGATTCCTTAAAAGCTTATCCCAAGTTTAAGCAGCTCTATGAAAATTATGGTCCCTAAAAGGAATAATAATTTTATAAAGTCTCCCTGTATTTTCTGCAGAATTTATCCTATTTCTACCTCTTGGGACCAAGTAGAACAAGTCTAATCCCTCTTCCATATAACAGAGTTTCAAATATTTGAAGACAAATCTCAAGTCCCCCTGAGTCTAATTATATTGAAAATGGGGGGAAAAATAGGAAAGAAAGAAAAGGAGGGGAATTGTACATGTCAGTGATGAATGAAGCCTCACACATTGAAACAGATCCCCTACCCCACCACAGGCTCACCACTTTATATTAACTATGAAAAACAATCCTCAAATTCAGGATTGGCAACTGCTTAGATTTAGACAAGGATGGAGATAGGAGACTTCTATTTTTCCCTAGTGCCTTCAGATGTTGAGTTATTGATGTTGGTGACAAAGAAGGGATACAGGCCTGCCAATCATTTTCTGTCCTTCAGTGCAGAAATAGCTGATCCTTTCTTCACGGTGAAATGTGGAGTAAGTCTTTCCAGGAGCACACATACTATTTGTTTTAATGCAGTGGCTCTTAGATTTTATTGCTCCTAAAGATCTCAGGGTAAGGTTGTGGAAATGCAAGATCAGTATGATTATTAATCTCTAGTATTCATTCTAAAGTGATTGTGAGATTCAATATGAGGTGTACGACCCAGAAACCTACATTTTTAATAAACACTCTAAGTGATTCTACTTCAGAGGCCTCATACTTAGAAAAATACTGCTAAATTGCCTAGATGAAGAAAACAAATTTAAGTTGCACCCTGGTTCCAAACTCATTGCCTATAAACTTTTGTATTAAAATGTCCCTAGGTACATTTTAACATGGTTACTCAGACCAAAACCTTGGGGTCATCACTGATTTCTTCCTTTTCTTTCCCAACATCCATCCATTGTATAAGCACGTTCTGCCAGCTGTACCTTCAGAATATATCCATAATTCAAACTCTTCTCATCACACCTAAGCAACCACTTTGAACCAACCCACAATCATCTCCACTCCCCATCCTGCAACTAAGGGTAATTGTCTTGCATCTACCTTTTCGTCCCTACAACATATTCTCAAGCCACGCCAACACTGCTCAAATCCCTCAAGTGTCTTCTCACTTCACATGATTACAAGCCCAAACCTTGTGAGATCATATTTGATCCACCCCCTGACTTCTCTGAGCTCATCTCCTCCTACTCCCTTACTCAGACTGCTCCAAGCCACACGGACTTCCTTCCTGTTCTTTGAATAGGCCAGCATACTTCCACCTCAAGACTTTGGAACTGACGTTTCCCCTGTCTTCAGTCCTCTTCTCTCAGGGATGATCTTGATTCATTTGTCACCTCCTTCAGCTCTTTAGTCAAAAGTTGCCTTCTCAGTGAGACCCTGCCTGACAACCATATTTAAAAATACAACTCGAATCTCACCCCCAGAAATCCCATTCCTCTTTCCTGTGTGTAACTTACTCTATATCTCGTTTTTATTCTTTGTCTCCCCCTCCAGAAGAATGAAACCTCTGTGAGAGTGGGGTACTTAGCTTTTATTTATCATTGTAGTCCACTGCCTAATGTAGTGTTTCCCTGATAGTAGGCAATAATAAATATCTTAAATATTTTTAAAATATATCTTTTAAAATAAATAAACCCAACATTTGGGTAAAGCAGTGAGCCAGTAAAAGGCACAATTAAATGGTAAGTTGTGTTTCCTTTTTTTGCCAAGATTGTAAAGGATGATAAAAAGAAATGATAGTTTGTGCCCATAAAAGACAGAAGAGAAGTATTAACCTCTTTCAGGGATGATAATAAATGTAGAGTTGACCTTCGCATTTTATATAATTTTTCACTTATGATGTTGTCAAAATACATTCATATTGATAATCCTTCCCAAAGTATTTGGATTTTGAGAGCAGTGATGCTAGGAGAAGAGATCATCTCTGTTTTTCTGGGCATTTTAATCAAATTATTTAACCCTAGGTATCAGCAAAGATGAAGGAACAAGTATGGGTCACTTAGAATTTTTTACCTGCATGTCTAACAATAATTTGGTCTAAAAATATTCATTTCAGATCTTTTATCATTGACAGTAAGTGTGCAGTTCTCATTCTGTTAAAATACCTGCATAGCATTTACTAGAATATAAAGTTATTTTTCACATGCAATATTTCTTTTGATCCCTGCTGTAGACATATATGGGAAGTGGGACAGGATATTCATGATGCTGATTTTACAGATGTGGAATTTGAGACTCAAAACGTAAAATGAATTGTCTGATACTCCACTGGTAGGCCTGAGAGCTAGGAGTAGAATTTTCTTCAGATAGTGCCTTTTTTAAAATTGAAGTATAGTTGATTTACAATGTTGTGTAGTTAGTGCCTTCTTAATCTACTCTGGGCTCTGTCCATGTAACTTCACAGCATCTCATCCATGGCTGGACACCAAACACTCACCTTTTTTGAAAGGAAATATAGATTGAATTTTTCTCTGAGCTTAAAGAAACCAAGGTTATTTGATACAAATCATTAAATTGTTTGTAAAGGTGCCTCCAGGTTTTAAAAGTGGTCTTTATAAGACTGAACAAAATAGAACTCATCCCCATCAGTTTTAAGGATGCATTTTTAATTAGTTATAGAGGAACTTAGTTAAATCAAGCATTCAGAGGCAAGAATAAAAATGTTAAAAAGGTTGCCATGGGTTTATCATATGTTTGGAGATAAGAAATTTTGCAAAATGCAAAGAAATGGGTTGATAGATGAGAAAAAATAAAAGATAATCTGGACTAAATTAATTTAAGATGGAGGACCCAATTTATTTCATATATTTCTTTAGAAAAGTGAATCCAAAATGTGAACTGTGAGATGTTACTACATGCTCATTAAATGGGAGTTAGTAGTGATATATATTTGGAAAATGTTGTAGACAATAGCCTTGGCTGAGTGATTAAAAATGCACATTAGCATAACTTCTTTCTTCAAGTTCCCTACTTACAAAATGTGAACAAAACTTCATTGGTTGCTAGGGGATTAAATGCGTGAATCCATGTAAAGTGCCTAGCACATTGAAAGTATTCAGAAAGTGTTGATTACTATTATTATGCAAAAACCTTTGAGAGGTCTCACAATAAAGAAATGTCTAAATGTGATGAACTCAGCTTTTCCCAAACATGGCTAACCATAGGGTCAGTACCTAATAACAGCATAGAAGTTTGGAAAGTGCTACTGTAGAAAATCCAGTGGGTCCTAAGGACTAGAGGCATGAAAAACAGTATGACAGCCTCTCCTGAATAACATGCTTATTATATATTTATCAATGCTAATCTTCCTGTTTGAAAGCTTTCCCTCCTTTATGTTTTTAATTATTTTTTTATTGAAGTATGGTTGATTTACAATATCACGTTAGTTTCAGATGTACAACACAGTGATTCAGATATACAGTTTTTTTCAGATTCTTTTACCTTATAGGTTATTACAAAATATTGAGTATAGTTTCCTGTGCTATACAGTAGGTCCTTGTTGATTATCTATTTTATATGTAGTAATGTGTATATGTTAGTCCCCACCTCCTAATTTACCCCCCACCCCCCATGCCTTCCCCATTTGGTAACCGTAAGTTTGGTTTCTATGTCTGTGAGTCTCTTTCTGTTTTGTGAATAAGTTCATGTGTATTTTTTTATTCCACATATTGATATAAGTGCTATCATATGATATTTGTCTTTCTCTGTCTGGCTTACTTCACTTAGTATGATAATCTCTAGGTCTATCCATGTTGCTGCAAATGGCATTATTTCATTCTTTTTAACGACTAACATTCCATTGTGTATATGTACCATATCTTCTTCATCCAATCATCTGTCAGTGGACATCTAGGTTGCTTCCATGTCTCCCCTCCTTTATTTTTTTTTCCCTCCTTTATTTTTTGTCTCACAAATTCTTACTCATCTCTGATGGAGTAATTGAAACCATGACCCAAATTCTCCACCCCTTTCTGTATCCACACTCTTTGCACTGTGATTTTGCAGCAATTCTCATCAAGAGGTGGATTCTATTTCCCTATCTCTTGAATGGGCTGGTCTTGTGAGTTACGTTGGCCATGAGAATATTATAGAAATGGTGGTGTTTCAAGACTGGGTCTCCAAAGACTTGACATGCTTCTCTTCCTCTGCCTTTACTGTGAGACATAGCCAGCCTCACCTATTGGATCATGAGACACATGGAGCAGAGCATAGTTGGTTCTATTCTAGCCAAGGCCCAGACATGTCAGGAGTCCAGTCTGGAAGAGCCAGCCCAGCTAACCTCCCTGCTAACTGCACATACATGAATGAGTCCAGCTGAGATCAGCCAAGCCGGGAGCAGGTCAGTAGGACCCCCCAGCTGACCCATAAACTTGGAAGAATAAGAAATGTTTATTTTAAGCCACAAATTGTAGGGATTTTACCAAGTATTATTGAAAGAGCTATATTAATACACCATCTTTAAATCTTAGCCCAGTGGCAACTTGACCATGTAATGTTCCCTCACACAACACACCCTGGTCTCCTCCCCCCATTCTCCCTTAACAATCTACACTCACCTCTTTCATTTGATGGTATGATAATCTTCTGGATTATCAGAGTGTGAGCTTCTTGAAGGTCAAGGCAATGTCTTTCATGTATGAATGCCCAACTTGTAGAAGAGGGGTTGGCACATACAGGTGATAGTGCCCAGGTAACTCTTTGATGTTGAAATTGTGAACACTGTCATGTTTTTAAGGCCCTTGTGTTGTTTGAAAACCAGGAAATGGGTCATCTCACTGATGCAGCATCTATTCTATGCCATATTACTATCATTTTAAACAAAATGTTATTTGTCTTCATGATAGCTATCCTTTTAATATGGATTTGCCTCATTCTTTCTCTCCTCAAACCATTCTATATGGGTGGAAAATGGGACCTTAGTAGAGTTTTTTTTTTTTAAGCTCATTGTATTAAGCCTTAACGTTTATATTTGAAAACAAATTTCATTTCACTTATTTTAGGGATAGTTTAAGACATGGTTTTTTTTTTCTTAAATAGCTTTCAGGTATCAGAACGACACTAAAGTTGAGTACATCTTTGGCCCTTGTTGTTACTTTACTATGTTTATGCAGTTGGTCCTCTGTATCTGTGGGTTCCCCAACTGTGGATTCACTCAATCAAGGATTGAAAAAGCTCCAAAAACCAAAACTTGAATTTGCTGCACACCAGCAACTATTTACATAGTATTTACATTGTGCAGTTGACCTTTGCATAACGAGAGGCTCAGGGGCTCAGTTGAAAATGTTTAACTTATAGCCGGCCCTCTGCATCCATGGTTCTTCTGCATTCACGGGTTCAACCAATCATGGATCATCTAGTACTGTAGCATTTACTACTGAACAAAAACCATGAATTAAGTGGGAGCCGCACAGTACAAACCCATATTGTCCAAGGGTCAACTGTACAGATATTATAAGTAAGCTAGAGATGATTTAAAGTATACAGGAGAGTGCGCGTAGGTTATATGCAAGTACTACGCCATCTTATATATGGGACTTGAGCATCCACAAATTTTTGGTATCTCTGGAGGTCCTAGAACCAAGCCCCGTGGATACCGAGGGACAACTATATATAATGAACACTCTAGGACATCTCTGTTCAGAACCCGAACTCGCCAGTGACAGGTGGAGATGCTTTTATCACTACACTATTTCTTGAACATTTACTTTGTGTCCAATGAGCTTGATATGATCATCTCCTTTTAATGATAGTTTCTTGGCCAAGGTCATGTATCCAGAGAAAGGCAGAATCCGGATTATTCCCCCAGACTGTGCTGATCTCAAACACATCTTGTTAACTACTATGCATACTGCCTCTCTAAAATAAGACAAAACCTAACACTCATTGGTTGCTTACCAAGTATTATGTAGTGCGCTAAGGGCTTTACATGTATTTTTTTTCCCCGTTTAATCTTCAGACTTTGGAAAGAATCTAAACTTCTATTATCATCGCTGTATTATAGATAAAGTAGAAATGCCAAGTGTCTTGCTTGATATCAAATGCTAACTGGTAGAGTGAGAATTTGATCACGGACTCTGTTATCTATAGAAAATGCTAAATAAATATTTTTTACATGAATGAGTAACCCCTATCAGAGTAAGTTTGATCAAATTCTAACAAATGAATGTTGGCTACATCAAACAAACCTAGATTAGCCCAAAGTAGCTTTAATCCACTCAGAATTAGTTCTTAACTAGATAAAACATTTTTGTAATTTTTAAAAATTATTTGGAACAGTTTATTACAGGTTGAAGCTGATCTGTTAAATTTTCATCAGGATGAGCTAGTTATATCTGGATCTTTATGCCAGTCCACAGCCTTCACCTAGTTAAAACTTGTTCTGACCAACTCAGATTGGATTTATTTGCTCTAATGATACAAGTAATTCTGAAATTTTTGGTGTGGTTCTGCCTAATCATCCTAATTTACCTAGGTTAAGTTAATTAGAATCACTTATCGTTCTATCAGTAACTTAAATACATTTTAATCAGCTTGAAAGCGCTGCCTACCTTAAAATGTCAGAAAGAACAGTTGAAACCACTCAGACCCACTTTGTCATATTCATACCCATTCCTGCTAAGTCCCATCAGATGATCCCCCAAAAGTTGAGGAAATGTTGCCTGTACTCCTCCCCTCTTAGAGCTCCATCACATACACTAGCTCCATCATACACATAAAGGTTTTCAGAAATCTAGAGTATCTAGAGAATGATATTTCATTTTATTCTGTAGATTTCCAACGTGGGGGAAAAAACCTGTTACCTTTCTGTGAAAATGGTTTAAAAAACCAAATTTGGAAAACACTTGGTTTAAGCCAACTTTTGACCTTTTCATTGATAACCAACTAGTTGAAGCAGATCAGAAACCATCTTCTAGTAAATCATACTGTTTAAAATGGCTCCAACGAGTTGTAAGTAGTTATGATCGAATTCTTGGGAACTTTTGGCATTTTAAAAACCATTCAAAACAGATTCAGTCTGTGAAGATGTATTTGAAATGTGCAGCAATGTACTTATTTTCTTAACGTCTTCCCATGGAGAGGCAGAACACTTTCTAGAGTGTCTGTAAAAATAATGCAGGCATTTTGAGGAAAAAGATGAATGGTATCCCACTTATGGTATGGCGGGTATCTCAGAGTATACTAAACTATATCCCAAGGATAGTGGTGTGTGTGTGTGTCGGAGTGGAGTAGGAATATTTAGAAGATCATCTCAAAAAAAAAAAAAAAATCATCTCATCTTTGCTTCCATTTGCCTCATTTTAAACTCCTTCTTGAGGACAGAAGGAGAAATTAGGTTCAATATATAGCAGGTATTAGGAAATTGCCCTTGATGTGAAGGGCATTCCAGCCCCTGGCTGACTGTGGCAGGAGGTGTGTAGAGGGGATCCTCATTGGCAGTTCAAAGTTCCACTCGTGCAGTATCCTAAAATGTCAATAAAAGACTCTTTATTCATAAATAACTGATATGCAGTAATTTACGTCTGTACATTTATCTTGAAAAGTCTGTAATCATCCAGTTTTTTTTTGCAAACTCTACATAAAACATCCAAACCGTCCATTTTTGTTCAATACAATATAACACAGCTGTTTGGCATTACCAAATATATAGGTATATATATTTATAGATATGTACATGTGCTGAAAAAGAAGCCAGTGCAGCCTTTTCTAAGAAGTCCATCCAAGTATTTACTGTACAACATTCAGAATTTACATTGATAATACAAGGCACAAAAAGTGTGGTATGAAGCCAAGGCCATGCTTTATTCAAACTCTCTCCTCTGGTTTGTTCACTCCTTCAGCTTCATGTCAAATTAAGTATTCAGTTCTGCTTTTTTCTTTTTTTCGGCTTTGAACACATCAAATGAAAGTTGAGGGTGGAATGGGTTTGAGATATGAGTCACTTGAAAGAACCACCCTCCCCATCCCCGACACACACACACACACACACACACACACACACACACACACACACACACACACACACACACACACACACACACACACACACACACACACACACACACACACACACACACACTTTCCCAAAATAAACAGAACAAAATGAAGTCTGTTTTTTAAATTCTTCCATACAGAAATGGAGGTAAACCATTACTCATATATATATATGTATATTTTTTGGAGTTTGGGTCAGGAGAATCAGCGTTTTCCTCTAACTGCTTATATTTGCAATATTTCTAGGTCGAGACTTACTGGATTGCATGCACCAATTAGATACAATTCTGAAGAATGGGAAATGTTAAGTCAGTCTTTATTCCAATTTAGAAAGGGAGAATACTGTTTTCCTTACTGGAAAATTCCCGCAGATGGAGTGTTTCCCACCTTCTTATAGAGAAGTTTTGAATGGGAGTGGCCAGCATCATGTAGGGCAGGCCTTGGAAGGTGTTTCTGATTGAAATATTTTAGTCACCCTCTGTTAAGGCTTAAATGGAAGCCTCCTGCTAAGGGGTGAATCTCCCTTCAGTATCATCAGAGCTGCTAATGGAGGGGTATTAGAATTATTAGATCTATTTCTGATTGCAATATCTGTTCCAGTAATGGGACAGCAGGCATGATATTCTGCTTACAAACTCTCCTCAAATATCACGATTCAATAGAATCACAGTCAAGTTTCTATCCTATATATCCAATTTTAATGGAATTGTATAATTTGTCCATTTTGGATGTAAGTAATGCTTGAGATAGGGAAATACTTTTGGGGTGAGTACAATTTGAAGCAAAAGGACATTTTCACTGTAATCATGCCTTTTGTAAAATTATTTGTCACGCATTTCCATTCATGCAAAGAACTACATTACCAAATTTAGTTATATATTTTCTAATTCAACTTTTTTTTGGGGAAAAAAAAGTACCCCTTGCTGAACTCAATAATAGGGATGGGGGGAGGAAATTTTTAAGCTTAGGCCTAAACATGAAGCTTACTGCCTTTTTCATCTTTGGGTTCAGATGGAGGGTGGGTTCTAAGACTTAGAGTTTAGTGTTACTGTCTTAAATCCACCTCGTGAAGACATTCCAAATCCATGATCTTCACAGAAAAAGGAAAAATCAAAGTAGCTGCTTCAAAAACCACAATTATTCTATGTGAGTTAAATTTCCTACTTCAGATCACAGTACTACACACTAGTGACTAACGGCCAGGTCTGATTTCCATCCCCTTTTCTCTTTTGAAAAAATCACAGCATACAAATTGCCATCTCGATTTTGTTGATGAGACCGGAGCTGGGGATGTGAGGAGTCCATGGTAGACACTGGCTCTCCTAGAATTACTTTTGCAAAAAACACCACATGCTGTCAACACAGCCAAACAGCTTTATAACTGCAGCTTTTGAAAGAGTTTGGAAAGTAAAAACACAAAATATGCAACACATCTAAGATTAGTAACATTTTCACTTTGTGACATTTGACAAAATACATTTTTGCTTGTAGTTCAGGAAAATTCTATGCAGACGAAACAGTGGAAACGGCGGAAACGGTGGCCATTCAGCGTTTGGCTAAAGCATCGATTTTGCAAATACAGTGCTATGGTAGCTAACACCAGAGGGATAAGAAAATGTGTCACTATCTGTAGGACAGTATATTTTGTTCTCCCATTTGCTGTGGATGTCACCCCTAGTCCAGTCAATGGGAGTTACCAAGGATTCAGAACTCTGCAATGTTTCATGAGGAAACTTAATGAAAATGAGCCACACAATGGGCCAGAAAAGCACGTTTCTCAGCTCCTTCACGGTTCCTGTGACCTTCGGGGTTCTGGAACAAAGACCCTCGAGAGAACTTCACCTTCAACACATCTGACTCAACACCTTTACAGAGGGATTAAGAAATTGAAGAGAAAATGGCAAAAAAGGAAAACCAAAAGCACATCAAAAGATTCTGTAATGTTTTGAAATTCACAGGTAGATTGGCCAGACGTTTGACAAGTGGAGAATACCATCTTCAACCAACTATCTTTTTAATATTCTACCTTTGCTTATCAATTCGGATGTTGAGAATGTCTATCAAGGGAAACAGCTGCAATAAATCCAGAACTTTTAATCCAAAGAGAACCCTGTTTTAGTGATTGGATTTCATATCCTCTCTCAAAGTCAACTGAAAGGAAAATGACAAGGGGTGTGGCAAAGGAGAACACCTGCAGCTGAAGATAAAAATAACAAACAAAAGGGAGAAGTTCCCCTCATTAAGGAGAACTGTGTCAATTCCTATTCATCTCTTACAAAAAGGCCGGTAAAATTTTTGTGGGAGTACATCTGAATTTTATGAGACTTCCTGCACCGGTAAGGGAAGTTTGCCTTTAAATCCAGAGAGAGAGCTTCCTTTTGGCTTAAAGGATTTTTAATGTAAACTAGGAGGACTGCACAAGCGACATTGTAAAAACTGTAAATTAACTTTATGAGACTGCAGTCTGGTTAAGCTGGGAAGGGCACCATTTTGGTGGCATCCTTTTAAGTCATGTTTAAAGCAGGACTATTAGACTTAAATGCTTCTGAGGACTGAAAGATTTGGCATTAAGTGGGCTATTCTGTAAAAATTTTAAGTAACCTACCAAGTATGAAAGACCACCTTTAATTTCTTTTTTCATTTTGCACTAGGACAATAAGACTTCGAAAGTAAGCACTTAGGCTGATGAGTAAATCTCTTTCAAGAGAGGCATTTGTGTTGTGATATGAAAATATTAAAATTGAACCAGGGTTTAGGTTACAGTGAGTAGCACAAGTTCAAGTGCCAGCTAAGTCCATCTGATCTGCAGTTTCATACTCCCTGCCACACACACACACACACACACACACACACACACACACACACACACACACACACACACACACACACACACACACACACACACACACACACACACACACACACATACATCTTGGTCTGTAAATCTCAAAAACATGGGTTCTCTTTGGAATTCTTTTGTAAAATACTGCACAATCCTGACATGCAATAGCCATGGAATCTCAAGCTGTAGAAAACCTGTACAAATCCTACGTAGAGTCCTAGCAGAAATAAGTAGGAGAAATGTAAAGAGGAAACAAAATGGACTGAAAGATGGATTTGAACCTTGGACTGAAATCCGAGATGAATCATGTTCCTTTGCTTCCTTTATCACTCCAAGTGATATGGTGATCAAGTGCATTTATTTATAAAACCCAGGCCAAAGAAAAAAAAAAGAATAAACACATGGGAGGAAATTCTAGACAGTCAGGGATTGATAATAAATTCTTATCTTAAAATAATCTGGATAGATTCTAGGGGAAACATTAACATTTTTCATCTGTTTTAAAATATAAAAAATATATCAAAAATCTAAAAAAAATCTGTGTGGATTCACAGAATAGATAAAAACAATTATAAGGCCAATTAGAAGGGAAGAGGAAAAAAGGATAGGATGTTTAAAACAAAAATCCTCCAAGATGGATAACAACATATGCTCTCCACTGTACTTTCTGTAAGTTCCTATTCAACAGTTTAATGTAGATTCTTTCTGCATACCACTCATGCCAATCAACCCTCTGGTTTATTCTGGGTGGACGACCATCTACTTCCACTTCTATCTCAGAAATTATATCCCATCATTATGTTAAATGATTAACACTTTGATGCTTTCTGTCTTTTGCTCCCTAGAAGGAATAAAAAAGTAGAGTATACTAGCAAAAAGGGTATTTTCCTGATCTAGTTATGGTATTTTGAAAATATGCTCAACAGTTCTAAGAGGACTTGTTTGTTCTGTATAATATGCCTTTGGTTCCTGAGAAAAGGAAGATGCTTTTTGAATTTCATGTAGCAAAGCCTTCCATCAGTTACAGGTGACCTTATATACCACACATTCATTAGAGAGAATGGCCAACACATTCAAGAGTTACTTCTTCAATGCCTTACCCAGGATATAAATTCAACCTATTTTTTTTAAGTATTTTTCACTTAGGTGGAGATTCACATTTTTTTAAACATGGGATCTACAAAAACGTTGTTTAAAAAGTTGATCACATACCTACTGCCAAGTACTCCCTACCTCCCCCATTCCCTGACTATTTTTATTCTAATGGAGCCAACCTCTAAGTAGCTAATCAACTTTGTGGTTAATCTAGGTCCTTGACTTTGGTTGTCCTGATTCTGGACAGCTAATTAAAACATCCACCAAAAGATAATCAGGAGCAAATCTGTTCATCTGTAATCTACCAGGACATCTTGTCAAAAATGATTAAATAGGATAAAAGATGGAGTGAAGTGTTAAGATGGGGGTCATGTACTATCCGTGGATTTCAATTCTCCACAGTATCACTGCCTCTCATTTAAAATGTAAAATAATATATTAATGGTCCTGGAAAGAAAGCATACTTGGTGAGGTTGAATTATCGGAGCTTGAAGGCTCCTTGAACAATGCATATGGTTTCTGAGACATTGTGGTAGAGGTATTCCTCAGGTCTATGTACTCGGATATCATTTAGAGCAAAGACCATCTGCTAATTTCCCAAGAGGCAAAACAAGGATGACCTATAGCCCCATGGAGAGAGTCTGTGATAACATAGTACCAAAAGGCTAGAAAATTCAAGAACTGGATTGTGAAGGACAGTAAACCCCCTCATCCCTTCATAACAACTGTACTGGGGAACTAAATCAACACCTGCATCCTAGAATAACAGCTTATTTGAGGCCTATGGCATCTGCAGTTCATGTTTCCTTGGACCTGATTTGACCTCCCTGGTCTCTAAATCTGTATGATAAGCTGTGTTCTGATAGCTTTTGCAATTTGCGTGGCTTAGCTGGGAATAGAGATGGTCCTGCTTTGAGTTAGAAAAAAATAAATTTCCATATTGAAAAGTCTATGCTCCTTGAAACCTTCCCCCTAGTGTAATGGGTAAGGAAGGGGAAGAAAGAATGTGGATAGATTTGGTCCTTGGAGAAAATGAAGGAGGGGTAGGTACGCTGCTAGAGCTAGCTTGTGATCTCTCTACCTCTTGATCTTGTTTCCATTAAGTGGCTAGGATAGATAGGGAATTGGTGCTGGTGTGGTGTACTCAGATTCGAAATTCTAAATGCCCTCCTTGACGCTGTTGAAGTCCTACAGATGGGTTGGCAACCGTGTTTCACTTCTAAAAGTCAGTTGACAATGATTGCCGGCATCCCAGATGCCAGTTGGTAGAAAACTCAGGCAATCTGGTGCCAGAATCAGCTGGTCCTTTGGGGCACATCATTAAAAATCTGTTGCAAAACATGCACTTATTCAATCTCTGCCTTCCCAGCTTTGCTGTAGCTCATCTTGTCCCACAGTTACTTCTATCTAGATACGCCCTCGCTTTTATCCTTGCCACTCCAAATCTGAGAAGTTCCTCAACTGTGAACCGGAGTGTGGCTTCAGAGGAGACACATATATTTAAGAGAGCTTGTACTTTTCCCTATTAACATATTTTACCTATATAAAATGCAGTTTCTTCAATCAGGGATGCTCACTGATTGTAATTGAAGGCTGAATTCCCCAAATGCCACTGGGCAGAAAGCCGCCTCTTTCTTTCCCCTGTAAAGCAAATGTCCCGAAGTTGGCCATCACTCTCTCATGAGAGGAAGTGGAACTAGAGTCCATTTTGCCTGCTGTAGCTGAAGTCGGCTTCATCGAGCTGGGATTCCTTAATGTTCGAGAGTTTCGTGTGTGTCCTCCCAATCTCTTCAAGGGCACAGGCCAGGGAGTCAAGGTCACCATCATGCTGATGACGAGCTTCCCACAGGTTCAAAATGACAGCAGACGGGCTACTTTGTGTAGCAAAATAAGATAAATTCCTAGACAGAGAGTTAAATAAACAAAATGACAAAATAAAAATAGAAATAAAGGAACAAATACAAATCACTATAAGGGAATTAAAAATGAATTGGAACACATATTATTAAAATAGGAATAAAGAGCTCCACTAAGGCAGGTCTGGGGACAGTCCAGTTTGTATCCCAACACTAAACTGAAACTGTACTTTGGAGGGTTACCAATGACCTTCTTAATCCTCCATGTCTTTTTTAGTCCTCACTTTCCTTGAGTTGTGTGTGTATACATGTATGTGTGTTTCTCTCTTGAACACCCTCTTGAAAAGCTCTACTTCATTAGCTTATGTGATGATATAACTCATTCCTATGTTTATTTTTCCCCAAAATATCTGACCCCTCTTTATGTCTCTCATGGTAAACCTAAGGGCTGTCAAGATTTTATCTGTGTCTTCTTGGGCTCATATACTAAATGGAGTAGTTATCAACTCCAAGTGGATAGTGTCTAAGTCGGCATCTCCTGTCTTGTAGGTTAATAATGAGCTAGTCACAGATCTTTAAATGACCTTGGGACTGCTCCAGTTAGATATAGCTTTCCACTTCCTCAGACTTGGTGCATCAGGAATCGATATACTCTCCAGGCCTCCATTGGCCCCCATTCTAACTATAACAAATATCCCAGTAATTACAACCATCCTTCTAATCTCTCACACTAGGACATTTATTTCTGAGTCTTCTCTTTGTTTCTTTCTTTTTGACAAACTCATCAGCTTCACTCTTCCTCTCCATTCATACTATTAGTATTTAATTTATGCTCTATCATTTTATGACTAAATTCCAGCAGAAGCCTTATAGCTCTTTATTTCTCCAAACTCTCTAATATACCTTGTGTTCTATTTCATAAATCATCATGTATCTACTTCACTTGTTTTCAGTGCCAGCCTTGGTCTGGCCTCAAACTAGCTCTGGTAATATATATATTTTTTCCCTCAATATTCTTTTCTCCTTTGAGACATCAACACTGACTTAGGTAATACTTTGTTCTTGCTTTCATCCAGTGTATTCTGTTCACTAGGAAATGCCCACTTTCCCCTCTGTTTATCAAGATCCTATACTCCTACAATGCCTGGATTGTAGATAATTCTCATGTCCTCTTCTCTCAAAGTAATTTATTTCCTTTCTCAACTCTTTTTATGCTTCTGCTTAAATTTTCATGTGAGTAAAATGCTTATATATTCCATGTGTGTGACCTCTGCCTTCTCAGTGTGATTGCAGACACCTGAAAGAGAAGGGTCATAGCTAATCATTTTCTGATTCTACAACAGCACTTATAATACTGTGACAGGTATTTATTCCAT
Source organism: Balaenoptera musculus (assembly GCF_009873245.2). Classification (NCBI taxonomy): domain Eukaryota; kingdom Metazoa; phylum Chordata; class Mammalia; order Artiodactyla; family Balaenopteridae; genus Balaenoptera; species Balaenoptera musculus. The sequence continues at coordinate 28,388,232 of NC_045805.1, read as the reverse complement.
ATCCATCAACTGAGTAGTTGATTGCTAGGAGCTTGTTTCAGATGATATAGGATCTTCAGGGAAAACAAATGATAACCTTTTGGACAATGACTTTGCTCTGATGAAGACTGAGACAACACAGAGGATTAAAAGGTCACAGTTTTTCACAGGTACTTTTGCAGCAGGGATAGAAATGTCACCTCTGGTAAAATTCTGATGAGTTGAAAAGATTTTCCAGAGTCAACCAAGAATTGCCTATTTTGAGGATGGTACAACTTTCCATCACCAGACTCAGCATATAATCACAAAGCAGACTCATGTAGCCAAGAGCAAGTGGAAGAGAAGCTTAAAAGACAAGCTTTTAAGGGCACGTTATCATTTACAAGCAACATACACACATAGTAATTCTGAGTGAATAAAGTGCTATTTTATTCAAAGGTCTTACGACACTACTTAAAGCTAGTTGGTTGCCAAATAGCACAAATATCAGGGTACGATATATGCTTTCCACTACATCTGAATCTTTCACTGAGAGATGGAGAAGGCCAGCTTAAAAATATTCTCTCCAGTTTCTTTTCCTTTTATCTTTCCTTCCTTCTCCCCATCGCCAGCCCCTCCATAGCTGGCCTTGGAATCAAATATAGTTATTTCTTTCTACACTAATAGAAATGGCAAAGCAAATGTTGCTTCTGTAGTTGAAGGGATCCTAGTTCCTTTTATTCAAAACGTTGTTTTGAATACTGCCACTTCCTTTTAGTTGTAGGGAGCTGTTTGTGGGGAAAGCTGCTGTTATCTCCAGGTCTGTAAATAGACTGGTACACCCCAACCAATGTGCAGGCAGAATACAAAGTGGAGGAATAGCTGAGAAAAGAGGCAAAAACTGAGAGACTGTGTGAGTGGATTCTGGGTGGGCTGTGTGATAATCTCTTTCCATGTAATTTGTGAGAATAATGACCATTGACACACATTGTTTCCTGGAGTGGGGAAATAATTCTTTATGCTCTCCATTGTTATTTCAAAAGAAAAATAATGCTGGCAAGCACAACAAAAAGAAGCACAGATTTCTCATATTATTGAAGGTTTATATTTTGTATTTCCTACTGAACCACAATGGACTAGTTTCTGTTGGAGTGACTGGATCCTTGTGATCCTATTAACCCCAAAGCTACCCTTTATTCTATACCAGGGGTTGACAAACTATTTCTTTAAAGGCCCAGACAGCAAGTATTTTTGACCGTAGGGGCCACATCTGGTCTCTGTAGCAGCTACTCAACTTCGCCATGGTAGTGGGAAATGGCCATAGACAATACATAAGTGAATGTGCATGTCTGTGTTCCAGTAAAACTTTATTTAGAGACACTGAAATTTGAATGTCATACACTTTTCACATGTCACACCATATCTATCACTCTTGTTTTGTTTATCCTCCTGAAACCATTCTAGCTCTGGGGCTATAGAAAAGAAGGTGTTGGGCCGGATTTAGCCCCTAGGTCATGGTACTGACCACGTTCCATGTTGTCTTACAACCCAAACTAGATTTCCAGACATAGTAGCCATTTCAGAGAAGATGAGATTGAACTTTCATTTTGTGCTGCATCTGAAAATAAGCACCTAGAGGGTGAAAGTTGCTGGGTCCTCAAGCTACACATGTCCTGCCCCAAGCACTCTGAGACCTTTATCCTTGGTAACGTTTGGGGAGCTTTGACATTTCAGGACATGAGAAGAAGATCTGGGCATGAAAACGCAAAAACAAAACTTTAGGAGAGGCATACAGACTATGTTTTGGAGGTTGTGATGAATCTTTGTCCCAACATGCTATTCAAAATATTCATGAATCCAGTTGCAGTGTGAAGGTGTTTTAAGTGCACCTGCCTAGAGGAAGAAGAGCAGAGCTGGAGGATGACTCTTGCCAGCCACTTGGTTCTGAGAAGTCCTGCAAATGCCCTGATTTGTAGACTAGGCACCCAGGGCTACAGGAAGCTAAATGATCAAAGAGGCAGAAGTAGAACTCTCCCTTGGCATGGATCTCTGAACATACTGTAGCAAGTGAAATGTGCTCCCCAAAGCATGTTCCAGATTGATGCTCTGAATTTATACAAGTACACTCGGCAACACACACAAATCTCAAATTCCACTTAATTTTAGTAAATACACGTAGGAGCATATCAGCCTTATTAAAAATGATTCAGTCAGCTTTGTCATAAACAGACATCCTATTAAACTACACTTACTTGTCGACACCAGAAGAATTAATAGACAAAAGACACTAAAGTGCTAATGCTATAGGCTATTTCTCAAACTTAGTTGGATTGTTTTACTGCTTACATGTGTGCAAATGCATTATGATTTTTTTGAAAATTGGTATACCCTATACCCATTTGGTTATCTCCATACCTCCCTTTTGAAATTATTTTGATCCCAATCTGTGTGACCCATTTCTCTTCATAATAACGCTGGTGCATTTGGACACCAGCAGGTAAATGCACACACAATTCAGGGAACATTGTTAATACTAGAAAACAGAATTCATAGCAACAGTTGATTTCCTGAGTCTTTGATTTTTTTTTTTTTTTTTGAAATGAATAAAGAACATTTGGCAAAAACAGTCATCTTGAAATTCAGGTGGATGGCTCAAAACAAAACAATGTTTTCCTTTCTCTTTGAAAAATGTTTAAAGAAGTAAATGTTTATTATGCTTGCCTTAGATGCTTCATATTGTTACTTCTTTATGCACTGAATCTTTTGTCATAGCCTTTTCAAATTCTGATCGACTGAGGTAATTCTGAAAAATAAGATTTATTTTTTTGTGGTTCATAAAGATGCTGCATACTGTGTACATAAGATTATTTACTCTCTAAATTTTAAGAATTTACTTTAGAATCATCCTATGTCTTCAGTTTATTTGTCCTAAGTCCTGTAGACTCAGTGACCCCATCTTTTTCTTTGGAACTCTCACTGGAAGAGTCCAGATAAACTAAAAAGCCACATGCTAAGACAGCTGTATAGATTTATCCATGTAAATTCATTGAGTAGTAATAGTTTATTAAGTTTAATTTTGCTTTGTTGAGCCTACATGCTTTCTATTCACCTGAGCCCCTGAGTTGTTTTATTACTATGATTAATTTCTTCTTTCTGAGACTTCCTTATCTGTGCTGTCCCCCAGCCCAATTAAAATTCCATTCTTTATGTGGAAGCCAGGGCAGAATTGGGAACATGAATCTTTAGCAATTTCACTAGCTATCAGAGGCCAACTTATAATGGTGTATATGGGTCAACCACCAAATTTTTATATAGAATCTCAGTTTTCAAAATACATCTTCAAATGAATGACCGTGTTAAACTAATAACGAAAATTAGGTTATTTCGAGAATTTCTGGAAATAGTTATTGTGCCATCTGTTTTCTTTTTTGGGTACAAAGAGGAAGAGAGAATTGAGGACCATGATAAAATTCCGCCATATAAGTCTTTATACACTGTTGCAATGCAGGGCTCATTTTATGAAAATGAAAAGTGTCTAGGTGTCCAGTGTGAATTGAAAGATACCACCCTTTCTTTAGTACTTGAAAGTAGTATTCAAATACATATGTCTTAGGGAATAGTAACATCTAAATCCTCAATCAGTTAACAAAAAGATTAGATAACAGTAACGGATGGGGCACAGGTCTGAGACTCTACCTGAGCCCTGGGGACATGCACGCAGGAAGAGCTACCAAGGGCACGTGCACGTGCACTTAAAGCTGGAGTCTGCCTGCTTAGGGTCTTAGTTCTATCTGACTATGTGTGGCCTATAAGGGACTCCCTTTCATTCTGAATTCCAGATAACAAAGCTTTTATCTTAGTTACTCAGGGCCATGCTACCAGGGGGCTGACATGCCTATTTGAAAGCTGTAAGCTCTTCTTTGTAACTAATGGTGAGAATGAATTTCCTCTGTAATAAAACCTAGCAGGGGACCACATCTGCACTGCAGCCTAACATCCTTAGCACAAGAAGACGCCTCATCCCAGGTACATGCCATACTTTCATTCAGAATTTAGGATGTCACCCAGCACTTCCAAGTACAAGGGAGCACTTGCACCTGTAATATTAAGGCAGCAAGTATGTTTATATTCTATAAGCTGTTGCCATTTATATCTAAGTCAACTTTTTTTTTTAAAAAAAAAGCATATTTGAAAAATATCTTCCTGGTAGGTTGGCAGCATAGAAAGTGAAAACTAAGTTAAGCTGCCTATAATAAATTGGGAGACATCATTATAAGAACGGTGCATAGTCCTACTGTATAGTACCAAATAGGGAATTGAAACATAGTCATAATGAAAAAAAATATTAATATCCCCGCTATCATCGTAATTGTCTCATTTAATGAAAGCCTCTTATGTGACCAAAACCAACCCTCCCTATGGTTCTTTAAATGCAAATAGAAGAGAAAAGCCACTTATACTGGATAGCAGTGACTGGACCACAGCATAAGCATTTGGTCCATTCCTCAAGCTTTCCTCCCCAAACTTCATCCTCACTGGGTACTCAACAAACAGCAGAGCAGCTTTCAGGATAAAGCAAGTCTGTTTCATTTCCTAAAGAATAAGCAAAAGATGCTTGCCATTATGTCACCTCTGCCTATTGCCTCCCTGTGCCTTCAAATGAAAGGAAGCTGGTATGGGGAACCCAAAAGGAAAAGATACAGGCAGTTGAAAACATGCTGAGTTCCACTCTGCCGTGCCCTAAACGTGGTACATTAATTCTTTTGGACCAATTAATTTGGCAATAAAATTCCCCTCATAGTTCTTCCTTTTGCCTATTTCATTATCTGGCTCCTGAAAGGGACTAGCAAGGATTTTTCCTTCTTTGGAAAATGTATGTTAGCCCTGGAGCCTTCAGGACCCCCTGTGAGTTGCCAAACAGGAATAAAATCAGTTGTAGACTCTTGTTTTCAATTCTCCAGTTTCATTCCTGATAAGGCTCTGACAATTTCTCATATTTGGCAATGAAAGGCAATGAAAACTGCAAAATCAGATCTCAACTTTTCTTTGAATTGGGATATAGCATAGAAAAATACGTCTCATTTAATGTTCCTCTTCAATAACGTTGAGACATTTTCAGGAATCCTGAGGGTAAAGGAGAATGGCCACTATTTGTTCCAAGAGAAAAGACCACAGTGCTAATCCTGAAGGGGGAAAGGGAGAAATATTGATACCTTTCCTTTTGCAAAATACTCAGTGTGTTTCAATAAAACCTCACAAATAATCGCAAAGAAATAGTTAAGCACTTTATTAAAGGACTCTCTAATGAATTAGGCAAAATCCTTTCCATAATTTCATTTTCTCAAATTATGAAAACATCACATCCAGGGATTGTGACTTTGTCAGCTTTTCCAGGTCTCTTTGAGACAGACCCGTGAAGGGGATTATTTCAGCTATAAAGGGGCTTGGGCATGTCCATCTTTTCTGAAAACTACATTAGCTTAAAGGAGGGAAACCTAGTCCTTCAAAGACCAATGCAAACTCGCCCCTTGTCACCACCCCTGCAGCTTAGAATGGGAGCGCGACTTTGGTTCTCTTGGAGGGATAGAAACAGCTTCTCTCCCTTATTGCCTTTAGGAGAAACACCTGCCACTTATAAACCATATACAGTTTGTTCATGGCTAAACTGGCCGTAGGCTGTTTTCAGATTCGTATTAGTAGGCAGTTTCATGAGTCCCTAACTTAAGCGGAATGAAGCCTAACACCCACCACTTGGCTGTGCTGGGTCCCTCTGGCTTCACACTGAGGGCTCTTCAAATCCAGACTCTGCACAAGTCCATCGGGCCAGAACCAGAAAATCTGATTGGAGCTGTATCATATTTTGCCTCCAAGGATCTGTGTAATGAATGCTATCTTCCTGTGCATTAATTCTCCTTAGAAGAGTCATAGATATTGTTTTTTGGAAATGGCAGCCTCACATCCATTTTTATTATTTAAAGGTTAGGATGTGTTTTCTAGCCTCTAGTCTGCAGAGCCCAGACAGCTTCATTTGGTGTAATCCTAGCAAATCCCAAAACACAAGAGTGAAAATATCTAGTCTCACAGGTCCCTGAGTGACCACCCTTGGTGGTCTGCCTGTGAAGCAGGCATTCTGTATATATTTTGTAATCACTTTCTCTCTCTTTTTTCCTCCTCCTTCTTTCACCCCAAAAGAAAGCTGGCCCCGGGACTTCCACTTTTAGTGAATTCTCAAGAGTTACTCAGAGACAGATTAATAAACTGTCTTGCGACCTTCCTCTGTCCTTTCCCACTGCCCTCTGGCCATTTCACTGTTCCTGCGTATCCAATTAAGAGGGGGGACAGAGGGAATAAAAGGATTTGACCTCAACGTGAGAAGATTCTGCTTCTCATTAGAGGTCCTGGTAAAAGATTTGGTGGAAAAACAAGTTACTGTAGCACCGCTGATCAGCCGTGAAGTTTGAGAAATTTCATTTGCTCATGATTTCTATACCATCACCCAAAAACATTAACATCCAAAATACATTTGAACTAGTTTACCCAGCTGACCAATAATAAATATGTTTCTCTGGCAGTGCTGACGCAGTTTCAAACAAGTGTACTATTACAAGAAACTGTTAATAAGGTGTGGTTTATCTACTCCTTTCCATCTTGGAATCCTTTCTTCCATTTTGGTCACTTCCCTTCTCCTCATCCTCTTGTATCTCATGCACTTTATCCAGCATCTGTTCCCACGGCAACTTGGTCAAGCTGGCTATGTTTTCACAAGGGCTTCTGGAATATGAAAATCATGAGGTCTTAAAGAAGAATGATCCAATAGTAGAATTTCAAGTACTGAAAGACAGGAATCCTCCACAGTGTCAGCCATGTAACCTGCTCTCTTCTGAGACCAACTTTCAAAATCCTTTGACACTTATTCATTTCCATTCTATTAGGAGGCAAGTTTTTAAGGTCAAGTATACTATCCAAAGAAAAAGTTCATGTCATTCATTCAAGACAAATTTCTTGAATTTCCCCGAACTAGATAGTACTATCTAGGTATGTCTAACTGTAATTAAAAAATAAAAAAGTATCATAAAAATACAAAGTGCTATGGAAGTTTAGATATGGAAGATTACTTCTAGCTGAAGCAGTTAGTTGCTGATATCATTTAATTTGTTTAGTTCTCAGCAAAGCTCCCCACTATATACTCCTACGTGATCAAATCTTTATTAGTCCCACCTACCTACCAATCACCTTGTGACCAAGAGCATTGAAGAGGAGAGTTATTGCAGCTGGATTTGTAGAATAAATGTGCAATCTCAGCTCTAAAATGCAGCAAGTATGGGCTCTGAGTAATCGTCAGTTTGCCCAAAGAATCTGTAATTGCAACTGTTAACTATGACATTCTTTGCTAGGCCATGTGGTTTATTTATCATAATCCATATGCCAAGCAAGTTGCAAGGCCACCTGCATTGCTGCCTTAAGCGCACCCACTGACATGTCTCACATTCTAAGCCTTTAACTTCCTATGTCATGTATCTTCTCTCCTATTCAGATCTAAGTAGAAACTTGTTAGGCAAAAAGGCAAATTATCATCAGTGACATTTGCATTTACCGAAAGGAGGAGAACATTTTCACTGGCAACACGATAACAGTGAATGTCTCCTTCCACTCCCTTTGAAAATGCTTCCTTCATGGTTGGAGGGCTGTTGCTTTACTAGCTTTTCACTTTCGGAAATTGAAAGGAAGGGGAGAGTCAGGTAAAGGTGCTGTCACAAGATCAAGGTAGGTGAATTCCCTAATAGAAGACTGACTCTGTGCTTTGTGATCATCTTCCTCTCGTGATCCCAGGGTTGATGAAATCTCAAGCTATCCAACAGCTTTCTTACCCAATAATACCAGCATATTGACAACGTCAGATTTCTGTGTTTTAACATACATTAATGATCACATTAGTGACTGATGATTATGTAGTATAATAAGTACTATATTATTTGTAGCCCTAAGAGAGCAAGACCAGTGATTTGGGATCACACAATAAGAAGTTGTGACAAATTACATCTGAAAATCTCCTTCATCTTTGTCACATAGGTTTCTTCCCATGTAGGAGAAGATACATTTTTGCTACAGTAGTGAAAACGTATAATGAACTTGACAATTTCTGCAAAATGAGAATAAGGATTAGCTAACATGGTGCGAGGTGATTTTCCATCATCTTTCTCTTTTGGCTTTTCTGAATATCTTCGTGGCCGTCTCTGCCGGAACAGCACCAGCTTGCAGAAAGGGACCTTATCCTGTGCCTTAGCTTAGCCTCAGGTGTAACTCTGACTGCAGCAACCGGTCCTATGAAAGTTTTACTAAATGAGAGCAGACTCATTTAAATGAGGGGTCAGCAGACCACGTACTGTAGGCCAAATACATTGCCTCCTTTCGTAAATAATGTTTATTGGGACACAGCCCCGCCTGTTTGTTTAGATATTTCCTGTGGCTGTTCTCACACCGCAGAAGCAGAGTTGAATAATTGCTGAGTAGTTGCAATAGATCATACATGGCCTAACCTATTTACTGTCTCTGGGTCTTTAACAGAAAAAAGCCTGCTAACCCCTAGTTTGAATTGTTCTTACTCCATAATGAGACTACTGTTGGAGAGTTAAGCTAGAGAATAAAGAGGAAGGAAATGCCATTCACTGAAGTTGAATATGGTAGCTAAATAAGGTTTAAAGATCAAACCTTATTTAAATACAAAGATTCCGTGCATTCTAACTTGCTATTAATTGTGAACACTTCAAAGGGACTAACTAACATTTATTTAAAATAGACATTTTCTTAGAACCATGTTAGAAACTTTCCATAAAGTAGGTTGTTTGAATTTTGTATACTAAGGACGTTTAGGCTTTCCTGGAGAGAGGGGTCTTAGGGAGAAACAAAAGCAAGCAAAAACAAGCAGGCACATCAAATGGTTGCCTTTTTTGACCCCGACATTGGAGGGGACAAGCCGTGCTCCTGTGTAGCTATTTACTGCTCATTAGAGCCCAGACACAAAAGGATGCTAGCCTTAGTCTCCCAGTTTGAAATGCGTTTTCCCTACTGTGCAAGGTCAGAAACTGATGGCTTTGGAGGCGGCCTGTGTAGTTCTTGTATGTTTACTGTAAGTGGAGAATAAAATGAACAAGGCAGGAACATGCACGTGCTTCTTTAGCAAATTAATGCCAGCATCCATGGGTAGGTAGATATTTTGTGGCAATTATTTTCTTGTGAATTAAAAATCATCAACTCTTATTGCCAGAATGGATTAGAGAGTTAATGTAGTTTGAATTCTATGAATTGCATCTGTAGAAAAAGTAACATAGGGATGGTAAGTGATGTGTTTGGGCAGACTGGTATTAGCTGCAGAACCAGGGCTGCTGTACAGAGCTTCTGAGTCCCTGCCCAATGTTCATTTTTCTTTCTTTAGACCAAATTCTGTCCTCTGGCTGAGTTTTTCATTCTTGTCCCCAGGTTGATCAGAAAGTGAACCTGACATAGTCATGGTGTTCATAGGTTATACACGACACGTCTCATCCTTTATCAAAGTTGCTGGGAAAAATTCAACCTAATTTTTTTTCCCCTATACACTCAGACATTTTTGTATTCTCTCATTTTCACTATCTGCCTTTTTCAAGAATGTGTTCTTTTTGGGCCTGCCTGTCTGTAAATGCCATTTTCTCTTACAGCCATGCCTTCTCTCTTGATTTTCCTCTCTGAGTCTGACTGCTTTCTAGTTGGGCCCTTCGTTCTTGGATTCTGGATCCCTTTTGAAACAGGGAGCAGCCCTCTTTCCTTTCTTGGCAGACATCTACCTTCCTTTCAGAGAAGAAAGAGTCAGGTAGGATGTCTGTGAAAACAAAGAACAAAAAAAATGGAAATGACAGAGTAAGCCAAACAGTAAGAAAAATAAGGCTTTGTCTCAAAAGAAAAAAAAAAAGTACCAAAGGAAAGGGAAGGAAAAGGGTGCTGGGAAAACTTGTTCTCTTTTCATTCTGGGGTTTGCGGCGTGGGTTAGGGAGAGAGGAGATCCTGTTTGTCAATGCCTTTTCCCCACCAGTCATCCCTCAAGCTGAGCCCTAACTGGCCTCCCCATCAGTGCTGCTCTGAATAGCATTAGCCCTGCTTTTTCTCATCAAAGTACGAGCGCCCACTATGAATCTCTCTATTCCCCTTTCAACTCAACCACAACAGTAGCCCAGTAATGAATAGTGTCGGTTTAAGCAGCAGACTTTTGCTTTTGCTTGTTTAATGCCCTCTGCCTTCAGACCTGAGAGGTATCTCAAACTTCCTTTTTTATATTCACACACCCACTTCTTCAGGCTGAGCATATCCTTATTAGGGGTTAAATAACACTTAAGGTTACCCGATGGGAGGGATGAGGTGTGAGAAACTTGCTTCTTTGTTTCTCCATCACTGTCTCAAGACTCTGGGATCCCTCACCAGCACCAAGATGACAAAGTCTAAACCTCCATTATGGGGGCCCAATTAGCAAACCTGGAGATGGGACCAGGACTAAAGTAGGACTTTTCTGTAACGTCCCCAAAGGCAGAGGGGGGTGGCAGGAAGGGCCACACACTGTGTCATATTTTTGTTCTTTTCCCACTTCCTTGTCCAGACTTCACATGAAATACAGCCAGAGAAATCCATACAGATATCAGGGCCTGGAAACCACGTGGATACACCCGCCCCATTTTCTTTTTCAAGCTCTTTTAGTAAAACCCTCTTTTTGAAGTTGCCCCCAATTACCTGTTGATGCTGTTTTTCTGTGCTAACATCTGCCAGTCTTTGCCTTTGGCATTGGGTGTGTCAAATGTAGCACAAATCCGCTGTCTGATGGAGTAGGGAATTTTGAAGGCTTTGGGGCCAGTCTGTGCAGGGAAAGTGCTGTCCTCTTGTGCGAAGAAAGTGATGGTCTCTCTTTCATTCTGTAAACAAAATAAGGAAAGCAGGATCAGATCTAAGTAGAAGCCTTTCTGATCAACACTTTTATTTTTTTAAGAAAAGTTGTGTTAACACACATGCAAAAAATGCTTGCCTGTTGTGATGGAGTCTATAAAATACACTGACAAGTTCCCCTCTCTTCCAAAATAGTAAATAATGTCTCTAGTAGCCTAGGAAACCGTGTACTGGAGCTTTACCAAAGCCTCTTCCACTCAGGGGAGTCACAATCTTCAGCTTCCTACATCCAAGGAGGTGTCAGGTGAGAGCAGAATTAGATTTTTTTTTACTTCTCAAAAAAAAAAAAAAAAAATCTAGAATCAGTAGGAAGAAGCTACCAGATGACAGATTTCAGTTCACTGTAAGGAGACCTTCTGAGAGTCAGAGCTGATCAGAGAAGAATGTGCTGATCAAAGGAGCTGGCTGGGAAGCCACGTGTCAGGAAAGCTACAAAGGGGACCTGATTGTATGTTGATCATTTTCAAGTGTGTGTTTCTCCCAGGCCTCAAGTGTGATTCTCTAGTAAATATTTTGGCTTTGTTTCAGAATTAAATTGCTTTTGTAAAATGGGAGGCAGCCACGAGTCAGCGATGAGACCTGGACTAGCGAGCGGAGAGCTGCAGGCTGGAGAGCTTCTGCCTGCTGTCTGCCCACTCTTCTGACTTAAGAGCCGTCCAGTGAGGATTAGTTATACATCATAACAATTAGATCGTCATATCCAATGTGAAATCACACATCCCTCCATCATATCAGAATAGTTGCTGAAAGTTTATATGGACTAACAGAATTTTAAGGCTTGAAAGGTAGTTGAATCACTCCTGTGATTATGATGGGATACAAGGCAAAAGGGATTCTGCAAGTCCCTCATCAGTTGACTATGCATTGACGAAGAGAGATTTTTCCGGGGTGGACCTGACCTAATCAAGTGGCTCTTAAAAGAGAGAAGATGCAGCTCCTAACTGGAGGTGTCTCTCCTGCTGGCCTGGAAGGAAGCAAATAGCCACGCTGTGAACTGCTTATGGTTGGGGGCGGGAGGGGGTGAAGCTAGGAACTGAGGGTGTCCCCTAGGAGCTGAGAGTGAGCCCTGTCCGACAGCCAGCAAGAAATTGGGGGCTTCAGTCCTACAGCCACAAGGACCTGAATTTGTCAACAACCCTAATAAATTTGGGGACAAACCTCTGAGCTCCAGATGAGAATGTACTACTGCCACCACCACCTTGACCTCAGCCTTGTGAGATCCTGATCAGAGAACCCAGTTAGGCCATGCTTAGACTTCTGACCTCAAAAAATGTGGGACAATAAGCGGGTGTTGTTTTTTTCTGATAGATTTGTGGTAATTTGTTATGCAAGAGAAGAAAACTAATGCAAAGGGAAATTAAAACACAAATCTGAGGTCGGGTTAAGGGACTAGTTAGCACTGTTTAGACCCCAAGAAACTATCCTTTGCATTAGGAACTTGTCGACTTGGGCTGTCCTTTAAGTCAACACATGCCCTTCCTGAACTGCCCCTGTGAGCTTCCCCTGATGTTTTCCTGACATTTACACATCTCCTTCTGTGGACACCACAGCCATGGAAGCCCTTCTTGGCTAGTGTCCAGGCTCACGGAGCTATAAGCCTTCAGACTTGGTATGTCTTACATCTCCAGAAATCTGTTAATTGAGGAAACTAGTTCATGCAAAGATCTTATTAATTAATGATAATGTGTTTTGTCTTTCTGTAACCATTTAACACAGTTACATATGGGGGGATGTTTTGGAAACATAATGCCTTAACCCAGTATTCCCACAGGGTATCTCAGAAGATGTTCCAAGAAAAAGCAGTCACATGGTCAAATACTTTTTGAGAAATGCTGCATGTTATATCTTACTCTTGGAACTTCAAAGTACATGTTATCAGATTAAACAGATTCTACTTACTGGTTTTAGTTCTATTCCCTTGACTATTATAGAACAACGCTCATCAAAATTCTTCCAGTTTTGGAGGTTAGGATGGACTAACAGAAAAAGTGTGGCTTTCAGAGTCAGAAAGATCTTGCTTTGAAGTTCACATTTCATAGCTCAATGACCTTGGATGCTACAGGACTTCCCTCAGCCTCAATTTCCTAATCAGTCTTTGACATTTTTTATAGACTCCACAGGGGTTATAAACTTTGGTAGAAGTCACCCAGGTAATTGGTGCCATAGCTAAAACTAGAATTCCGATACCCTAATACCTTTACCAGGACTCACTTCACTACATCACCCTGCATCAAGACAAGTACCAAAAATCCACAGAGCAGGGTGGTCCAGAAAAATGCTCTCTGAGTGATATTAGCATTGTGTTTCAAGAATTAAGAGTAGTAGAGCTTCATGGAGGAGGCATTTGAGTTGACCTTGAAGGATGGGTAGCTATTGAGTGAACAGAAATTGATTAGATAAGCAGTTATTTTTGGCAGAGTAGTCAATTCTTTTCTTTTTTTTGTCTTTATTTTATATATTATTTTATACAGCAAGTTCTTATTAGTTATCTATTTTATACATATTAGCGTATATATGTCAATCCCAGTCTCCCAATTCATCCCCCCCACTTTCCCCCCTTGGTGTCCATACGTTCTCTACATCTTTGTCTCTATTTATACCTTGCAAGTCAGTTCATCTGTACCATTTTTCTAGATTCCACATATATGTGTTAGCATATGGTATTTGTTTTTCTCTTTCTGACTTACTTCACTCTGTATGACAGTCTCTAGGTCCATCCACCTCACTACAAATAACTCAATTTTGTTCCTTTTTATGGCTGAGTAATATTCCATTGTATATTTGTACCACTTCTTCTTTATCCATTCGTCTGTCGATGGGCATTTAGGTTGCTCCCATGACCTGGCTATTGTAAATAGTGCTGCAATGAACACTGGGGTGCATGTGTCTTTTTGAATTATGGTTTTCACTGAGTATATGCCCAGTAGTGGGATTGCTGAGTCATATGGTAATTCTCTTTTTAGTTTTTTAAGGAACCTCCATACTGTTCTCCATAGTGGCTGTCTCAATTTATATTCCCACCAACAGTGCAAGAAGGTTCCCTTTTCTCCACACCCTCTCCAGCATTTGTTGTTTGTAGATTTTCTGATGATGCCCATTCTGACTGGTGTGAGATGATACCTCATTGTAGTTTTGATATGCATTTCTCTAATGATTAGTGATGTTGAGCAGCTTTTCATGTGCCTCTTGGCCATCTCTATGTCTTCTTTGGAGAAATGTCTATTTAGGTCTTCTGCCCATTTTTGGATTGGGTTGTTTGTTTTTTTAATATTGAGCTGCATGAGCTGTTTATATATTTTGGAGATTAATCCTTTGATTCATTTGCAAATATTTTCTCCCATTTTGAGGGTTGTCTTCTCATTTTGTTTATAGTTTCCTTGGCTGTGCAAAAGCTTTTAAGTTTCATTAGGTCCCATTTGGTTATCTTTGTTTTTATTTCCATTACTCTAGGAGGTGGGTCAAAAAAGATCTTGCTGTGATTTATGTCAAAGAGTTTTCTTCCTATGTTTTCCTCTAAGTTTTATAGTGTCTGGTCTTACATATAGGTCTTTAATCCATTTTGAGTTTACTTTTGTGTATGGTGTTAGAGAGTGTTCTAATTTCTTTCTCTTACATGTAGCTGTCCAGTTTTCCCAGCACCACTTATTGAAGAGACTGTCTTTTCTCCACTGTATATCCTTGCCTCCTTTGTCATAAATTAGTTAACCATAGGTGCGTGGGTTTATCTCTGGACTTTCTATCCTGTTCCATTGATCTATGTCTCTGTTTTTGTGCCAGTACCATATTGTCTTGATTACTGTAGCTTTGTCGTATAATCTGAAGTCAGGGAGTCTGATTGCTCCAGCTCCATTTATTTCCCTCAAGACTGCTTTGGCTATTCAGGGTCTTTTGTGTCTCCATACAAATTTTAAGATTTTTTGTTCTAGTTCTGTAAAAAATGCCACTGGTAATTTGATAGGGATTGCATTGAATCTGTAGATTGCTTTTGGGAGTATAGTCATTTCACAATATTGATTCTTCCAATCCAAGAACATGGTATATCTCTCCATCTATTTGTGTCATCTTTGATTTCTTTCATCAGTGTCTTATAGTTTTCTGAGTACAGTCTTTTACCTCCTTAGGTAGGTTTATTCCTAGGTATTTTACTTTTTTGTTGCAGTGGTGAATGGGATCGTTTCCTTAATTTCTCTTTCTGATCTTTCGTTGTTAGTGTATAGAAATGCAAGAGATATCTGTGCATTAATTTTGTATCCTGCAACTTTATCAAATTCATTGATTAGCTATAGTAGTTTTCTGATGGCATCTTTAGGATTCTCTATGTATAGTATCATGTCATCTGCAAACAGTGACAGTTTTACTTCTTCTTTTCCGAGTTGTATTCCTTTTATTTCTTTTTCTCCTCTGATTGCCATGGCTAGGACTTCAAAAGCTACGTTGAATAATAGTGGTGAGAGTGGACATCCTTGTCTTGTTCCTGATCTTAAAGGAAATGCTTTCAGTTTTTCACCATTGAGAATGATGTTTGCTGTGGGTTTGTTGTATATGGCCTCTATTATGTTGAGGTAGGTTCCCTCTATGCTCACTTTCTGGAGCGTTTTTATCATAAATGGGTGCTGAATTTTGTCAAAAGCTTTTTCTGCATCTATTGAGATGATCATATGGTTTTTATTCTTCAGTTTGTTAATATGGTGTATCACATTGATTGATTTGCATATATTGAAGAATCTTTGCATCCCTGGGGTAAATCCCACTTGATCGTGATGTATGATCCTTTTAATGTGTGATTGGATTCTGCTAGTATTTTCTCGAGGATTTTTGAATCTATACGCATCAGTGATATTGGCCTGTAATTTTCTTTTATTGTAGTATCTCTGTCTGGCTTTGGTATCTGGGTTATGGTGGCATCATAGAATGAGTTTGGGAGTGTTCCTTCCTCTGCAATTTTTTGGAAGAGTTTGAGAAGGATGGGTGTTAGTGCTTCTCTAAATGTTTGATAGAATTCACCTGTGAAGCCATCTCGTCCTGGACTTTTGTTTGTTGGAAGATTTTTAATCACAGTTTCAATTTCATTACTTGTGATTGGTCTGTTCATATTTTCTATTTCTTCCTGGTTCAGTCTTGGAAGGTTATACCTTTCTAAGAATTTGTCCATTTCTTCCAGGTTGTCCATTTTATTGGCATAGAGTTGCTTATAGTAGTGTCTTAGGATGCTTTGTATTTCTGAGGTGTCTGTTGTAACTTCTCCTTTTTCATTTTTAATACTATTGATTTGAGTCCTCTCCCTCTTTTTCTTGATGAGTCTGGCTAATCGTTTGCCAATTTTGTTTATCTTCTCAAGCAACAAGCCTCTAGTTTTATTGACCTTTGCTATTGCTTTCTTTGTTTCTATTTCATTTATTTCTGCTCTGATCTTTATGATTTCTTTCCTTCTACTAACTTTGGGTTTTGTTTGTTCTTCTTTCTCTAGTTCCTTTAGGTGTAAGGTTAGATTGTTTGAGATTTTTCTTGTTTCTTGAGGTAGGATTGTAGTGCTATAAAGTTCCTTGTTAGAACTGCTTTTGCTGCATCCCAACGAAAACGTGTTTTCATTGTCATTTGTCTCTAGGTGTTTTTTTATTTCCTCTTTGATTTCTTCAGTGATCTCTTGGTTATTTAGTAACGTATTGTTTAACCTCCATGTGTTTGTGTTTTTTATAGTTTTTTGCTGTAATTGATTTCTAATCTCATAGCATTGTGGTCAGAAAAATGCCTGATATGATTTCAATTTTCTTAAATTTACTGAGGCTTGCTTTGTGAGCCAAGATGTGATCTACCCTGGAGAATGTTCTGTGTTCACTAGAGAAGAAAGTGTAATCTGCTGTTTTTGGATGGAATGTCCTATAAATATCAATTAAATCTATCTGGTTTATTGTGTCATTTAAAGCTTGTGGTTCCTTATGAATTTTCTGTCTGCATGATCTGTCCATTGGTGTAAGTGAGGTCTTAATGTCCCCCACTATTACTGTGTTACTGTCGAGTTCCTCTTTTATAGCTGTTAGCAGCTGCCTTATGTATTGATGTGCTCCTATGTTGGGTGCATATATATTTATAATTGTTATATCTTCTTCTTGGATTGATCCTCTTGATCATTATGTAGTGTCCTTCCTTGTCTCTTGTAACATTCTTTATTTTAAAGTCTATTTTATCTGAGTATTGCTACTCCAGCTTTCTTTTGATTTCCATTTGCATGGAATATCTTTTTTCCATCCCCTCACTTTCAGTCTGTATGTGTCCCTAGGTCTGAAGTGGGTCTCTTGTAGACAGCATATATATGGGTCTTGTTCTTGTATCCATTCAGTGAGCCTGTGTGCTTTGGTTGGAGCATTTAATCCATTTACATTTAAGGTAATTATCGATATGTATGTTCCTATTACCATATTCTGAATTGTTTTGCATTTGTTTTTGTAGGTGCTTTTCTTCTCTTGTGTTTCCCACTTAGAGAAGTTCCTTTAGCATTTGTTGTAGAGCTGGTTTGGTGGTGCTGAATTCTCTTAGCTTTTGGTTGTCTGTAAAGCTTTTGATTTCTCAATCGAATCTGAATGAGATCCTTTCTGGGTAGAGTAATCTTGGTTGTAGGTTCTTCCCTTTCATCACTTTAAATATATCATGCCACTCCCTTCTGGCTTGTAGAGTTTCTGCTGAGAAATCAGCTGTTAACCTTACTGGAGTTCCCTTGTATGTTGTCATTTTTCCCTTGTTTCAATAATTTTTCTTTGTCTTTAATTTTTGTCAATTTGATTACTACGTGTCTTGGCGTGTTTCTCCTTGGGTTTATCCTGCCTGGGACTCTCTGCGCTTCCTGGACTTGGGTGGCTATTTCCTTTCCCGTGTTAGGGAAATTTTTGACTATAATCTCTTCAAGTATTTTCTCGGGTCCTTTCTCTCTCTCTCCTCATTCTGGGACCCCTATAATGCGAATGTTGGCAGGTTTAATGTTGTCTCAGAGGTCTCTTAGGCTGTCTTCATTTCTTTTCATTCTTTTTTCTTTATTTTGTTCCATGGCAGTGAATTCCACCATTCTGTCTTCTAGGTCATTTATCCGTTCTTCTGCCTCAGTTATTCTCCTATTGATTCCTTCTAGTGTATTTTCCATTTCAGTTATTGTATTGTTCATCTGTTTGTTTGTTCTTTAATTCTTCTAGATCTTTGTTAAACATTTCTTGCATCTTCTCGATCTTTGCCTCCTTTCTTTTTCTGAGGTCCTGGATCATCTTCACTATCATTATTCTGAATTCTTTTTCTGGAAGGTTGCCTAGTCTTTTTCTGGAAGGTTGCCTATCTCCACTTCATTTAATTGTTTTTCTGGGGTTTTACTTTGTTCCTTCATCTGGTACATAGTCCTCTGTTTTCATTTTGTCTGTCTTTCTGTGAATGTGGTTTTTGTTCCATAGGCTGCAGGATTGTAGTTCTTCTTGCTTCTGCTGTCTGCCCTCTGGTGGATGAGGCTATCTAAGAGGCTTGTGCAAGCTTCCTGATGGGAGGGACTGGTGGTGGGTAGAGCTGGGTGTTGTTCTGGTGGCCAGAGCTCAGTAAAAGTTTAATCCGTTTGTCTGCTGTTGGGTGGGGCTGGGTTCCCTCCCTGTTGGTTGTTTGGCCTGAGGCAACCCAGCACTGGAGGCTACAGGCTCTTTGGTGGGGCTAATGGCAGGCTCTGGGAGGGCTCATGCTAAGGAGTACTTCCCAGAACTTGTGCTGCCAGTGTCCTTGTCCCCGTGGTGAGCCACAGCCACCCCCCACCTCTGCAGGAGACCCTCCAACACTAGCAGGTAGGCCTGGTTCAGTGTCCTATGGGGTCACTGCTCCTTCCCCTGGGTCCTGATGTGCACACTACTTTGTGTGTGCCCTCCAAGAGTGCAGTCTGTGTTTCCCCCAGTCCTGTCGAAGTCCTACAATCAAATCCCTCTAGACTTCCAAGTCTGATTCTCTAGGAATTCCTCCTTCTGTTACCAGACCCCCAGGTTGGGAAGCCTGACATGGGGCTCAGAACCTTCACTCCAGTGGGTGGACCTCTGTGGTATAAGTGTTCTCCAGTTTGTGAGTCACCCACCCAGTGGTTATGGGATTTGATTTTATTGTGATTACGCCCCTCCTACCATCTCATTGCAGCTTCTCCTTTGTCTTTGGATGTGAGGTATTTTTTTTGGTGAGTTCCAGTGTCTTCCTGTTGATGATTGTTCAGCAGTTAGTTGTGAATCCAGTGCTCTCACAAGAGGGAGGGAGCACCTGTCTGTCTACTCCGCCATCTTGAACCAATGAGCCCAGTGCTTTTCTGATATATAAGATGTTCATAAAATAAACCACCTCAGGCTTCTCACTGCATAAAATAGGTTACAAGATATATCATTTTTTATCATGGTATGTAAAATTTCTTCTAGCCTTTAAAAATACAAATCAAGTAGGAATCATTTCTTTAAAAATTTCCTGATTTAAGGCATGGTAATGTCCTTAAAAAGAATAGTAAAAAACCATTGAGAGAGAGAATAAAAGGAATTCTGTACAGGATAACATGGTAATGGTCATTGTAAAATGGCACTAAAGGGTGTTAACATGTGAAAAGGTGGCTTGCCAGTGAAACTGAAAACACAGTGTATCCACGTGAAAAGATGGCAATAGACACAGACAGATGCCCTCATGGCATCTATGATTTGACCAACTCGACCAAGCTCTGTCTTTCCTGTTAAATGGACAGAGTGGTACGATTTAAAGGTGAATAAAGTATTACATGAGACTGACTTGTAAAAATATGTATTTTTTCTACTTACTACACTTTAATAAATGGGCTCCCATGTCCCTTGTAAAGTTTCCAAATTTAAATATTTCCCATGTGTAAGGATGACACTTTATATAAAATTTATGATACGTTCTAAAAGACATCTGGGCCGAGTAATAAGAATCCAGCGGATGCATCACATCTTCTGTTTAAATTAAATATGCAGAGGAACAGTAGATTTTCATGCTCTGAACATAGGAGATAAGGTGCTGCTACCTGGTTAATATGGGAGCTGTAAATCAGTGAGGAATTCCAAGTATTCTGTCTACTTTGTAACAGACACATCATCCCCCAACTTCTACCACTTTTAGAAGAAAGATAAGAGAATTTCTTGAATGGAAAATTTTAACATGCAAGATTCCCATTATAAGTTGTTTCTACCAAAAGATAGATTCTTTAATATTATTACATTAATAAGGAAGGAGGAAATAAATGACTTGGGGATTCTTCCCTTCTGCTCAATATTAGCAAACTTACTTTGCTTTAGTCCACAATACTGTTGCTTTATAGAGTGTCAGTTGGCTATCATCATTAGGTAATGTAGTTGGGTTAAATTTAAGGAGACCAACCTGCTTCCAAAGATTGACACAATAATGGCTACTCTAAAGAACAGAAAAGATATATTACCTTGACCACTGAAATAATTTTTAAATTTGAGAATGATATGAATGGTTATTTGGAAAACCATTTAGATATGAGGCATGAAGGAATATGATGGATGTGGAGCTGAACATAAAGAACCAAATGCCTTCAGTGAGGATGCTCACTGCATTAATTAATTTAAAATCAATGTTTTGTATTATATATATATATACACACACACACACACACACACACACACACACACACATATATATTTTACCTCTCATGGTTCCATTGCTAAAATCTCGAAATATAGTGAGACTAAGGCAATCCATTTTAAAGTAAGGTAGGAAGGGGGAGCTGTGAGCCCAGATATGTGAGGATTTTTTTTTTTTTTGGTGGGTGAGATATTAAAATACATATTTCAAAGATATCTATTGAAAGTTTCAAAAATTTTAGTTCTTTATTATTATTAAACAATGACACTTTATTACTAACTTATTAAAACCACCTAAAGCAGAATCTTTCAGCATAGTGGCCATGAAGTATGATGATCTTTAATAACTGATCTGTTATTCTTGACTCAGTGATTGATATAGACCCATGTCTTGAATATATCCTGCCTCCTCTCTCCAGGTATTCCCACTTTCTCAGAGCTTTATGTATCTTCAGTTTTCTCGAACTGTCTACCATAAAAACCAAGTCAGTTTTAGGGAGAAGAAGATGGTTTTTATCACCAGATATATGCTTTTCCCAGGAATGAAACAATCCCAGGGTTGGAAGGGCCTTGAGTGATCATTCAATCAAGACATCCTTTTGCAGGCAGATCTACATGTAGGAAATAGATTCTATTTGTGAAGATGTATAGAATGAACACTTATTCTAGCCCAACACACAAAAGGTACATCTCATCCTTCTGCAGTCTTGAGGAAAGAACTTCCCAATTTTCATCTACTTTTAGACTCAAAGGCAAAATTGCTGATGCTGTGATGTTTGTCACTTGTGCCTAAGCCCCCAAAGAGAGGGCTTATATTATGGACAAGGCCCATGGTTAGGACGAATAAATTAAACCTCCTCGGTTGAGTTCCTGGAGTGGTACTGAATATTAATCCAGACTTTGGTCTTAAAGTTTAGTATCTCAGCTGGGAACTCTGGCTACCCATCTTATTAGCTCTATGATCTTGGATAAGAAGGTTGACTTCCTGGAGACTGTTACATCATGTAAAATTGTGATGATATAATACTAATCCACAGAGCTGTGATGGTTATATGTGAAAGCACATGAAGTGGTACCTGAAACATAGTGGCTTTCGAAAGTTATTAATTTTCCTCTGACGTAGAAAATGATGGCCAATGAGATTTGCCTAAGAAATAAGAGTTTGGTACAAAGAAATGGGGATGCACTGGGCCAAATTTCAGCAGGGACACTTAAAGCAATTAATTAAATGATCCTTACAGGATCAAACAAGTTAATAAAGCTTCCAAAATGCAGCAGCCTACAACTTAGATTGCTGTAGTCCACCACTGAATGTCTAAATATTATTCTGCCTCCATCTACCAAGAGGTACTGTGATGTCATGTTCTTTAAGGCTTTCCAAAGTGATCGTAAACTTTGTTAAGCATTAGAAAAGGAACTGGAGAGTAAAGAAGGTTATGTTTATTAGCTCATTTTCTTTTCTTTTAATTAATTAATTTATTTATTTTTGGCTGTGTTGGGTCTTCATTGCTGCGCGCAGGCTTTCTCTAGTTGTGGTGAGCAGACTTCTCGTTTTGGTGGCTTCTCGTTGCGGAGAACGGGCTCTAGGTGCGCGGGCTTCAGTAGTTGTGGCTCGTGGGCTCTAGAGCACAGGCTCAGTAGTTGTGGTGCACGGGCTTAGTTGCTCCGCAGCATGTGGGATCTTCCCAGACCAGGGCTCGAACCTGTGTCCCCTGCATTGGCAGGCAGATTCTTAACCACTGTGCCACCAGGGCAGCCCCTATTAGCTCATTTTCTTTCCATGCACTTCAAGGGTTTATTAAGCAAGGAGCAAAGGTGCCAGGATGTGTCAACCTTATCACATTCCTTTCACACAAATATCCTGTAATAGCTGAAATTGATCCTCAATATCTGGGTGCCTTAGAAAGTAAAAACCTTTTAAACCTGGAATTCTTTTGTCGACCTGTTGACAGGTATTTAGGGCAATTTTCATCAGAGGCATCTTATGTCCTGCCTTTTTACTCTTTCTTCTGAAGTGCAGCTCTTCTTAGATTTTCTCTTTTGTTTTAATTTTAAAACTCCCATACGATTTGTATTTTACTTTGAAATAAATTGTCTTAAATATGCCATGACTGTTCAAGAAAGAGACTCTAAAAATATCTTGCCTGAGGTTTCTGGATCTACCTTTCCTATCAGAACTATGTTAGCACATAATGCTAATTGGCAATAACAAATGCAAATATGGTAGAAACATGTCAGTTAAGACAGCTATCAATTTTGAGGCACACTTCTTTGGAAAGCCATCCACACTTTAGAGAAAACTATTTGGGGAATTAGCCACACTCATTTTGCATAAACAGTGAACCGCAATGAGAAAGGAGGGAAGTGATAATGCTTGTAGGCTACAAGTTTTGAGAAAAAACCGCACCTGAAATTGAGTTGTACGGATACAAAATGCATTAAACCTTCTGCTGAGCTTATATATTATTTATATATGTATACGTGAATATATATGTGTGTGTATGTATGTATATGTATATATACACATACACGTTCTAAGGTGAACAATCCAGTATGTGTGTTTTTCTAAACTAGCCAGGGATTGCGTTGGAATTGCTAAACAACGCGTTACCAGCTCCCCTGATTCTCGCCTCAGCTACTCTCTCCCTCTACCCTCAAATAACCATTCAGGAGGGAATGCCATTGTCTACTTGATAAGCTCAAGTCCAGAGCCATGGAGTCATTCAGTGGTTTAGGGCCAGTCCAAAGCCATGGCATTTCAGGTGTCTTTTTGCAAAAGTTCCCAAGTGAATTCTCCTCTGACTCCCATTCTAACTCTGCCCTTCAGTTATATGACCTTGGAGGAAGTCCTATCCCTTTTTGCACTGCTATGTCCTTACTGTGTAGAATGAGATTATTATCTACTCTATCTTATATTATTGTATTGATGAAATCTAGGCTTAATGGAAATGAGGATGTGTAGAAACCCTGATCCTGGAGGGTAAGAGAAATTGTAAGACAATCAGGAACCAAGGCCTTGAAAATGAAATAACACAGATTGGGCAACTGACTTCTGAACAACTAGTCAGAACCGGCAGAAAAGCAGCCCACTGGTGACCTTGTGTCTTCTTAGGGTTATGTGTCTCAGTTCAATAATGAATCACAGTTGATATTCCATGTCTGCCATGAACTGTTAGATTGATTGTGGTTTTGTGTGTAAAAAGCCCTGGACAAATTCCTTCCCCAAAGGTCCCTCCACAGAGCCTATGCTCTGATGGGTTGCGTTTCCCTGCCCCAGTGGGCAGCTCAGTTCCATCCTCAGCCTGAGGAGAAGTTAATTTTCCCTTATCAGTAATGAGGATTCAAAAAGTGAGTGCCTTTCGAAGCTCTTTCATGCTATATGTGTAGCACAACTGAGACAGGTATACAGTCCTTAATGTCCTTTTAGAAACGGGGTCGGGGACATGTAGACCAAGGACTCACCTCGAGGATTGATGTCTGCACTTGGAGGATCTGTTCATGGCCTTTGAGCTGCCGGATGCAGATTTTGCAGGACAGCTGGGTGGTGGTGGGCGTGTAGCGTTCCAGGGAGAAGGCACAGTGCAGGGGCTGCCGGTTACCGCACCACACGCGGGAGAATGGGACTTCCTGCGGGGGAGACGGGGGGGAGAAGAGGGCTATGGTGTGCAGAGCCCGGCTGAGGTGAACAGAGAGCAGGAGGGACCTAATCACAATAATTAGGATGATGATGATGACGGTGATGGCAGGAGAGGTAATTGCCTAAGCGACTCTGGTGGAACTGTTGTAGAAATAATGTTCCAGCATATGCCAAGCAGCACAAAGGTAATTAACGTCAATTCCAATTGATAACATATGAATTCCAAAACCACACTGCAAGAGCTCAGCTTTCACTTGGTGACTCACACAGTTAGCAAGAATACCATCAAAAGTTAATCGTCATGTCTTTCCATGACAGAAATATTCTAGAAGACTCCTATGGGTAGACTCCTAGGATTAGATGCCTACTCCATCCTTCTACCTAAGCCCGGGGTAGGATGATATTTTCTCACTTAAATGAAAATTATGCTGAAGAACTGACTGGCCAGAACTTATGCCCATACCACAAACTCATGCCAAATTGTATAAACATAATGTTGCTAAATGTATCCAGCATAAAAATTATACCTACTGCAGAATCATACACACACACCCCAGAGAGAGACACACAAACACAACAGGCTACCCCAGAACAGTCTAGTTTGCCAACTCCTCATTCATTCAATTCATCCATTCTCAGTTACGTGTACAATGCCTACTAATAACCAGACACTGTACTAGATAAACAAGAAAAGAACAGTAAGAATTGAGGTCTGGTCCCCACTTTCAAGGGACTTATAGACAATTGAGTGGCAAAAGCAATTTTCACTAAATGAGGGGGGAAATTATAAAATCTATACACATTCCCCTTTCCCCCATGACCAGCTGGTGCTTGCCACCAATTGGCTCAGGCACGTGGCTTTACACTAATGTGAAGTAGAGGTCAGTCACTGGTAATCTTCCATCTACTAAAATGTCTTTCATTCCTACTCAGATCAGGCTGTGGTCCTTGGCAATGACCTCCTATTTCCAGCCTATAGTAATCTTCATTCTCCCTTCTTTCTCTTTTCCGCATCCCATTCATTTGCTCTTTCACCTGTTGCTACAAATACAATTTCCCCCAATACTGATGCTGAAAGGCAGCAAAAGATGTATCAAGTCTGGAAGTCTGAGTCTCTGAAGTGTGACTGGTGATGGACTCAGCAGGTGTTTTAAGACCAAAGGCCATGATGAGAATTCAATCTACCCACTTTGAGGAACTATGAGTTACCTAGTTATCCCTGAGCTCCAATCTGTACACTTGTTGGTTTCCTCATTTTCTCTATAGGAAGTCTCACAGACCCTGATTTTGGATACTTGCTGGGGGGGACCAGCAGGGAGGGATGGAGTTTAGATTGTTGCAGACTTGAGTACAAGAGAGCCAGCTTTAGGGATTACGAAGGAACGAACTCACGCGTTAACCCCTACCACACATCCCAGCAAGGGATGTAAGGGTGTCGTGTTTTTGTTTTGTTTGTTCTGAAACCTGAACCAAGGGAAAGGCAGTGGATCTTTGTCTCAAGAAGTAGAGACAAGGACTCAGAGAAGGTCTGTATGTTGACACTGCAGACTTTCATTGACTTTATCCCTGTGCAGAATGTGGGCTGTTCGGAGGCAACTCTCTCTCCACCATCCTCAGTTCTCCCCTACGTGGCAGGGGCTGGAAGCCTGAAAACTACATTTCACAGCTCTCTCCAGCAGGGAGTTCACATGTCCATTCTGCCCGTGAGAAGTACTTGTTTTAAACTTGGAAGGAAGAGAAGGAGCGGAAGCCTCGTCCTCGCTGCTCCTCTGACAGCAGCGAGCAAACCCAGAGGCTTCAGCTGACAGCACGTGTGAGGTTTGCAGGGGCTTCTGAGAACCATCTGCTTCAGGGCTGTTGTGTTTTCCTCAACTCACCAAACTTGCCGGTTTCCTTATATCGCTAGTGGCTTTCTCTGACCTTGGCTCTCCTAGGCTTTCCAAAGGCTTTATAAGCACATAAATCCTTTGATTACATTTCCCCTGGATTGAAATATCTTTTCTTGACCCAAACCATTCTCTAATGAAACACCAGTGGCTTAGAAGAAGTTCTCTTAGAAACTAAGATGAGCTGGGCGGCGCTGGAAGGTTCACTATAGTGGGTTCCACAGAGAGGCTCTCATCCAGGGGAAACTCAGGGAGAAGCATGAAGCTAATGGTCACTAAGGAAGCATGTGGCTGCAGCACCGCTTGCTTATGTCACCAGCAGGACAGCACAGGTCCAACCCACGTTCTTCCTAAACTGAGAGTTTTTCTTATGAGCTCTTCCCTTTCCCTCCTAGCAGCAGCAGGCACTTCGGATCGGTGTGGCCTCCCAGCAACCTTTAGAGGAAGTCATTCCCTAAAACACTCAAAAATGACTTTTCACCTGCACCAAATCCTATACCAGATAAAACAGTAATAATATGTATTTACAAGGTCTGCCGTTTCTCCTTATTGTGTAACCCGACTCTTTTCACGCTGCTCCATGGTTTAGTAAACCACGGGTAACTCTCACTTCATATCTCAGCCTCCAGCTCTTGTGTCTCTGTCTCCTGAACTCTTCAAAACCCCATCTGCTCACATACGCCCAATTGCCATTTCTCTGTGGAGAACCCCAACAGCTGCATCTCTGGTTTTTATTTCATTATCATCCATCACTGACATTATACCCCTAATCAGTAGAAACAATTTTAGTTGGCCTTTCCTTTCTCAGACAGGTCTACCTTTTGAAAACGGATTATCACCATCTCTCTCTCATCGTCATTCTCCTCCAATTTTTCTATCTCCACACATAATCTTCTCTGACGTCATCACAGCTAACTGGAAGTAAACTGCTCGGCAACCTTCCTATCTTCAGTCTCTACTACACGAGTTATTGAGGGGGTTGAGGCTTGACTGGGGAGGAAACAGAAAGCAGTTGATTGGTATTCTTTAGGGAAGAGCTTATGGTCTCTCTTTTACCTGTAATCATGAGTTGGGGGGGGCACTGATGTGACCGCATCACCTGGGAACTCTGCTTTCATTACATGATTCCTCTGCTTGGGGGACCAGAATGGCCCCAGGATGCCTGCGTGATAAACACAGCCCCCTGGGACTTCCCTGGTGGCCCAGTGGTTAGGACTCCACGGTTCTGCTGCAGGGGGAACTAAGATCCCACGTGCTGTGTGGCCAACAAAACAAAACAAAACAAAACAAAACAAACACAGTCCCCTGCCTGGCCTTCAAGGGCTTCTTCCATCCTCTGTCACCTCATCCTCACTCTCTCCAGTCTCAACGTACAAGCCCTCAAACTCACTTTCTTCCCCAAGCCAGTACGTTTTGATAGAGTTACTCTGCACCATCCCCTTCAACAAAAGTAACTATAACAGAGGGCTCCACGGTTCATAGGTGTTTTTGCCTAAATAAGCTAACTAAGGAGGTTTTCGTTTGAAATTTGAGTCATTACAGGGTAATATAAATGTTTGGACTTCAGGGCTCTAGACAGAGCTGAATTCAAGGTCCAGATCTTAAACAAACCTACATTTTTTCTGCAGTAGCTTTGAATCCTTGGTAATGCTTACCTTCCTTAAATTAAAAAAAAAAAAAGGCACTGACCACTTATTGAAAAGTATCTTCTGTGGTGTCACTTGCTAAATTTTGTATATTTTCTCCTGAGAACACTGGAAAAACCCGCCACAGAGATAATGTTTTCTTGCAGAAAGACATGAGAATCGGCACACAAAAAAATTCTTCTCTTTTCTCTTTCCATTCTACTGCACACAGTCAAAACATTTAAAAAATCTGATATTAAGACAGTGTCAAAAGAATATTTTTTAATTGTTGACTTGAGTAGCAGCTGCCGGTAGTGCTCAACAAAACATTTAAAAATAATAGAATTAGAAGCACTGTGATTAGTGTGTTTTCAGGGCAATCATCTTTGCTTTCATTTATTCAAAAAAAAAAAAAAAAAGGCAAAACAAAACACCAAGATGCTCACTGAGCGGAGAGGAATTATGTGGGAAGTAATACAAGAGGACGAAGTGTAGCAAAGTTATGGGGGTTTCAAGAATTCCGGAAATGTTTCCATTTTGAGTCCCATTATAATTAGTTTCCTAGCAGATGGGGACCATGTAAATCATATCCTAGCAGGAGACAGACACTGGGTTCTCCAAGATACATAGCATGCTGTAAGACAGCTGCTTTTATCCTACAGAGGTGACAGCCTGGCTTGGTGTTTTGTAGGATTTAGAAAATAAATTAATATTTTATTGCATACTGTTTATTACAGCTTCTTCACCCCACAGGCAGCAAGGAATAAAGGCAACGATGATTAAGTAGTTCTCAGGTCCCAGTAACCTACTGAGAGCAGAGTTATTTCCCTCTAAAGGAGGGTTGCTAAGTCTTCCAAGGGGACAATAGCATATCACTAATTGTGGTAGAGTCTTAAGAAAAGGGGGCATAATTAATTCTTTATTTTGGAAGGACTAGTGTTGTGGGCCTCATTTTTTTCTTTGAATCAAGGTTAGTGGGGTCTATGGTAACCAGATCTCCTAAGAACTCACATGCCCTTCCCTTTCACCCATCATACCTGGTTTCATAAGCAATAAGGGTTGTAGCCTAGCATTTTATAAATTGTCATCCTCCAGAATCGAAACCAACAAGATTTAAAATCTAGTTGGTCCTAATATGTAGGCTCTCACCACATAGCTCTGGACCCAATCTTGAACTCACATCATTCTAAAAACATCTCTTGGTTGGTGTCTGATAGGGCAACTATTCTATGCACTGGATACCTCCCTGAGAAATTCCACCTTTCCCAGAAGAAAAAAGGAAGGTTTTTTAGGAGAGTAAGCTTTGGGTACCAACTGGAATATGTCACTTCCCAGATTCCTGATTTGAAGTTAGAGAAAGGGAGAGAGGAATAAGAAGACAAGAATACCAGAGGTCTTCTACCCACTGACTTGGAAGATGGCAGAAGATGACAGGAACATTTACCAGTTGAAGGAGAGACCTATAAATGATGTCAGGAGGAGTGAGGTTTTCTGTCTCCACAATAGTGCTCTGTGAGTTCTCATCCACTAAGCCTTAACAAAAAGCCATTCTCTATTATCCACACCGAGTTTGTCAGCGCACATGATGTTCTCCATGAAGTTCAAGCAGGCTGAACACAAACCCTCCCCAGAGTGTGAGAATCTGATGCCTGGAGCAAACACAGCATGGCCATTAAGACAAGCACAACATGTAGGCATATTGCTGGGGGTTCAGTGATCACAGGAGCAAAGAAATTGGTTCTAAGGGTGGCGAAGAGAAAGGAAGAATAGAGCAGAAAGCCATTTGTGGGGAAGAAAAATGAAGTGGAAATGAAAACAGTGGCAAGCCTCCTGGTGCAGAGAAAATTAAATTGTTTCTCAGCCTTCCAAGACTCTTTCAAATTATGCTCAATTACAGAAGGCAAATGCTTATACATGTTCACAACCTCTATGTAATCCAACCTACCCTGGCAGTAAAGCTGGTTGGGTTTTCTTGCTAGCCAGTGCTTTTTGCCTTTGGCTGGCCCTGTTGCATCCTTTGGGGTGGGCAGGCATTAACCCCCACCAAGCCTTTTGTACCTGAGGCTCTCTTTGGAATCCCTGGTGTTGGAATTGTTGTTTAAGTGCCACTGAGAGGTTATGGTTCTTTCATCTGATTTTTTTTTTTTAATCTCCAAGCATTAAACTTAATAGTTACTTTGGACTGAGTCACTTGTACCAGATCCAGTGAAATGATGCCCTTAAATCAATAAAGATTAATACACAGAGGAATTTGCATGACTATCAGGATTTGTTTTAATAATACCCTGAAGTTCAATTTGGACTAGAAACTTTGAATACTGCTTTCTGGGAAACAGAGACACCTAGGTCTAGAACATCATAAATAACACATTTATTCATAGAAAACCTCTCTCCATAAAAAAAAAAATGGTAAAGTTTTCAAAAAAAAAAAAAAATTGTACGGGGCCCTGAGAGAGATTCTTGTTGCTTTGAATGCACTAAAATTATACATAGAGGGGGCAATTCCCAAGGTAATGAGAAATCTGAAAAGTAAATATAAAAATATGGCCTTAACCAA
The DNA here is from genome assembly GCF_009873245.2 of Balaenoptera musculus. Classification (NCBI taxonomy): domain Eukaryota; kingdom Metazoa; phylum Chordata; class Mammalia; order Artiodactyla; family Balaenopteridae; genus Balaenoptera; species Balaenoptera musculus. The sequence goes on along the minus strand of NC_045805.1, from coordinate 28,357,999 downwards.
TTTGAAAATTCTGAATTTTAGAAGTGTAAGGTGTTTTTCTAACTCTCTTTCTAACTTTTTTCTAACTCTCATGGCATGGGCAAGGTTTTTCTCTTTGAGATTTGGCTTATTTCCATTCTGACAAGCCGGTATATCTTGTGCATGGTTTTTAAAAAAATGAATGCTGTAAAGATGGAAAGGTTAAAAAACCCAAAGAGGCATTGACATTTCTTTGTTTTTCAATTTGTGATTTCTTCTTCCCATCTTGCTCAATTCATCTGGCAGCAAGCACTTTATATATTCAGGACAAACTCTCTTGTTCCCATCTGGTTGGCCAGAGTGCTCTACAACTCAAAATTATCACCCTTAAAAGGTTTCTCCCTGACATCCAGTTCATTCGTACTTGAACAGGATTAAAACTGTGTCTCATAATGAACTGATCTGAATCAAAACAAACCCACAAACACATCCTGCTCTAAGTTGTTAAATGACCACCTTCAACCTATCCCGAGTGGCGATTTAAGCAGGAGAGAGGAGAAATGTCACATTACCTGACACACAAGCCCCTTTTTCCCCCACGTGTTAGAAACCCATGGATTTATGACAGTAGGTTTCATTCCCTGGCTGTAGTGCAAACTGTTACATGTCTGTGACAGTTTTGAAATTAAATCCACAGTTTCAAAGGAGGAGGAAAGTCAAGAGTACCCTCACCAGGGCTTGTGATATGCGTGCTGGTTAAAGCAAAGCTATTTCTGTCAGAAACCCATTGGGCCAGTACCTGGCATGCAGTGAATGGTTTAATTCTCCAGAGGAATGGGGGGATATCAAGGACAGAGATCTGCAGACTAAAGGTATTCCCTTTGAAATGCAGCAACTTTGGTTCTTCAAGGAGTTGTCCGCCTTGATGCCTTTCATCTGAAACCACTTCCTATAGGGCAAGAAAAAGAAAGAAGCACAGCAATGAAGTACCCAATTTCCTCCACGTTTTCCTTCCATAGATACGTATACTCCCTCTCATGTGTCTCCCAGGAATAGACGAACAGCATGATGAGCACACTCTACTTTTACGCCCCGCCCCCATCCTTGCAAGGTCAGGGCTAAGGGGCTACAGGCTGCTGAGAACTAAGGATCTGGACACAAAGAAACAATTGTTCTTCATTACTGTATTGTTGAGGCTTTTACACACACTGTGCCCGTAATCAAGGGATGTATTTGTACTTAACCTAACACATCATCATATTTCATGAGAAGGGGAGACACAGCCCCTCCTCCACTCCACTCCTCGTCTGGTTCCCTTGTTTGTCACTAACACAGGCATCATCCAATACTTATCCTTTAGCTCAAAATAAATCTTGCAAAGTGCATGTATCATGTTTATTTGTAGTAATGTTCACAGAAGTTATGCCAAAAGGCCAAGAAAAAATAAGTTGTCAAGTCAGTTTCAGCTCAGGAAAAAAATCAAATTCCTGAGATAAATACTCCTTTATCTTTCACTGACAAATCTTTGTAATTATATCTCATACAAACACAATTCACATACATTCTACTAAGCAAACCATTTAACTGGTTCCAAATTTGTGGCGTTTAGAATCATCTCCATAAGACAAGTGAAATAATAGAACAGATATGAACGCTATAAAATGTCAAACTACTGTAGGGGGTGAGGTTTTCAGTGTTAGTGGAGATGAAAGATTTCCCTAAATCCCCATTTAAAAAAATCACCGTTAATTGACTTATAATTTCCTTGCAGAGCTAGGATAAATAGGAAAACTGAAATCCTTTAATGATGTCCTATAATCTTCCCAGAGTCTAAAAAAGGTTGTTAAGAAGCCAGGCAAATAGGTTTATAAATACAATAAAACTTACATTTCAATTATCAGGGAGTGAAAGCAGCTTCAGAAGTTATCTTTCCCATCTCTTGTTTATGTATAGATTAACATTAATGAAAGTGTTTCTAAGAAGCAGCTTTCCAGCTTTTATCCTTCATGTACACACAAACTGTTAAAGGTTGCTAATGTCTCTTCTCAGGACTAAACGATTCCATTCCAGCGTCATTTTCTCCAGCTCTTGGGATGTGGAAGGGGTGTGTCTTGGGGCCCTGAGTCAGCACTGAACTTGCTGTGATGATGGAAGTGGTCCATACCTGTGCTTTCCAATATGGTATCCACTAGCCAAAGTGGTTAGAGTGAGTAAGGAACTAAGATTTTCATTTTAGTTAATTCAAATGTAGATACGCACACATGGTTGGCAATTACTGTACTGGACAGGGCAGTGCTAGATAATTCATTACCTTGTGGGTCTAAGCGTTGGACATAATAACACAGTGGCCAGTGTCTAGTGAGGGCTGCAAGCAGTGGAAGGAAAGAGGCAGGGTGGGAGGAAAGGGAGTTAATGCCAGACGCTGACTTTAGGTCTTTACAGATGCTGGTCTGTTCCCTCTTTTGAGATTTAATGAGTGTCCAGTGGAGCAGTGCTTGAGCTGGGCACTGGGTGAACAGAAATGAAACACCAAGGAGCTCACAGTCTAGAGAGAGGGTCAGAACAGCAAGCATATGAGTATAATATAGCATCTAACTATTACAAATATGTATATTCCCAAAGGTTAAGGCAAGACAGAGGGTGCCTAACCCAGATGGGCAGAGAGGCCAGGAAATGAATTGGGAAATTAATGGAGGAAGTGATATTTGAACTGAGCCTGGAAGTAAATATAGGGGCTACTCATGGGAAAGGGAAGGAGAGTGCATTCCAGACACTGAATGGGCTCTGCACAAAGGCACGGAGGCCAGACAGAGCTGGGATAGAAGGTTAGGGTGGAAAGTGTATGGCTGGAGGTGATGAATATTATAGGGCAGGGGCCAATCACGAATTCTGCCTTACCATGCTAGGGACTTGTATTTTTGTTTAGAGTAATGTTGTTCGGGTTTAAGGGAGTATGAGAATTTTCTGAGGGTTATATATACTCAAGAGGGCACTCATCTTGTAAACCAAAAATGGAAGCACAGGCTTCTAATCACATTTCCGCATGGTCTTGGGCAAGTCACTTAATCTTTAGGCTTCAGTTCTTTACTTGGGTTTATTCACAGCCAAGCAAAATCATTAGCATGGTAATATACTAACTTCTTTTTGCCATTCAAGGTTAGAAACAGGGACAAATAAGAAATTTGCTTATTCAAACCATATTAAAGCCATGGAATAACAACAGTGTTGACTTGTCAAAGTATATTTGACTGTGGGCTTCCCTGGTGGCGCAGTGGTTGGGAGTCTGCCTGCCAATGCAGGGGACACGGGTTCGAGCCCTGGTCCGGGAAGATCCCACATGCCGCGGAGCAACTAAGCCCGTGAGCCACAACTACCAAGCCTGCGCTCTAGAGCCCGCGAGCCACAACTACTGAAGCTTGCGTGCCTAGAGCCCGTGCTCGGCAACAAGAGAGGCCACCGCAATGAGAGGCCCATGCACTGCAACGCAGAGTAGCCCCCGCTCACTGCAACTAGAGAAAACCCGTGTGCAGCGACGAAGACCCAATGCAGCCAAAAATAAATAAATAAATAAATTTATATTTAAAAAAAAAAAAAAGTATATTTGACTGGGTAGGCTCTCTGAAGTGTATCCCTGTTCTTTAAATCTGACTTGCCTGAAAGTACAGCGAAATAAACCAAGGTCAGGCGATGAAGTGACTTGTTCAAGGCCATGAATTACTTGGCGTAGAGCTAGTCTATTTTAATATTTAGAAACTACATAGCATCATCACACTTGAAGGGAACTTAAGGTACTTAGTGATTTAAAACTTGATTATTTACAGAGGAAAACATGGAGACCCTCCCCCTTACCCCCAAGAAAGTGATTTGCCTGAAGTCACATGGCTAGTGACAGAGCTACTATATCAGTACCTGTTCATGGTCTAGTATTTTTCCTACTAGATTTCCCTGCATTTTCCTATACTATGCTTTATGTTTTTAAGAGTCATGTGAAGGTCAGACTGCTATTAACACTGTCCCATAAGTAATTTTTCATTGGTGCAAGATATATGTAAAGATGACATAAGTCAGTCTGTTTTTCAATAAATGCTGGAGAGGGTGTGGAGAGAAGGGAACCCTCTTACACTGTTGATGGGAATGTAAATTGGTGCAGCCACTATGGAGGACAGTATGGGAAGTTCCTTAAAAAACTAAAAACTGAGCTACCATATGACCCAGCAATCCCACTCCTGGGCATATATCTGGAGAAAAACAGGGTCCGGAAGTATACATGCACCCCAGTGTTCATTGCAGCACTGTTTACAATAGCCAGGACATGGAAGCAACCTAAATGTCCACTGACAGAGGAATGGATAAAGAAGATGTGGTACATATATACAATGGAATATTACTCAGCCATAAAAAAGAATGAAATAATGCCATTTGCAGCAACATGGGTGGACTTAGAGATTGTCCTACTGAGTGAAGTAAGTCAGAGAAAGAAATATCGTATGATATCACTTATATGCGGAATCTAAAAAGAAATGATACAAATGAATGTATTTACAAAACATAAACGGACTCACAGACTTTGAGAATGAACTTACGGTTACCGGGGTGGGCAGGGGGAAGGGTGGAGGGAAGGCATAGTTAGGGAGTTTGGGATTGACATGTACACACTGCTATATTTAACAAAGGATAACCAACAAGGACCTACTATATAGTACCGGGAACTCTGCTCAATGTTATGTGGCCGCCTGGATGGGAGGGGAGTCTGGGGGAGAATGGATACATGTACATGTATGGCTGAGTTGCTTTGCTGTGCCCCTGAAACTATCACAGCATTGTTAATCGGCTCTACTCCAATATAAAATAAAAAGTTAAAAAAGTCAGTTTTTGCCCTGTGGTTATATATACTATCTAAGCCATCCCTGAGATACAGAATGGAGGATATTAGGAATTTTTTAAATGGATAGCCACTTACAATTATCACCGAGGAAAATGGCACCTCTTAAAGATTTCTGCTTTAGGGCCCCCAATTTAAATACAACCATAATTTATTTTTACTTTTTTTTTTTTTTGCTTACTTTAATCTCCACATACTGAACGAACTACATACAATTAACAGTGTCTTGTAACCTTGTACAAAATATTAAGCAATTATAGCTATTTTGTAACAAAACAATTACTTATTAAAATGAAGAAGCCCAATAATGAACTAATCACTGTATTTATATATTTGTAAAGGCACAACTGGTTTCAGAGTGCAAGCTTAAAACCCTCTCCAAATAGGATAAATTGTACTTAACACAGAATTCCCAGTTACGCCCCTTCAACCTATTGTATTCCGCTCAGGGGCTGGGCCTAGACACTGTATTTTTAAATACTTCTCAGATGATGCTGATGTCCACCCGGGTTTGGGAATCAGTGGTACAAACAACTCTGCTGAGCTCCTTCGGAGTCATTCACACGGATGCGTCACCCCGAGAGTGGAATCTGATATCCATCTGATTTTTTCCTATCTGCCTCCTATGTGATAAGGGCCCTTGGCTAAACCTCTGAGTCTACTGTTAAATTGATATCTGTGTTAATTAAAGTAGAAAGTAGGGTCTGGCTGGTTTCTTATATATAAGATGTACCTAAAGGCTATGGTTGGTGGTTTTTCTGTCTCTTCTATTTCATCATTTCACATTGGCAGTTGCTAGTCATCCAGGGCTAGGAGTTGTAGCCAGGAGAAACTTGTGCTTTGTGCCTCACTGAGCCATTTATGTTGATTTAATGAGACAGGCAGCGATATTCAGGTGTGCTTCAGGGATACTAAAACAAGCAGGCTGAATTTACATATTTATGAGCCAAAACTGTTGAACTTAAGTGCGCACACACACACACACAGAAGTTATGTCGCTGTGGTGTTTTCCTTTAAATGCTTTACGTGAACGATATTTTCCAAGGTTGTATTATTGATAAACACAAGAGCTACATCTGGAGGAAATCCTCTGAAATTAGATTCTAAATCTCCATTAATGCCAAGTAAGTAATGAGGACCCAGAGGTACTGAATAGGAGTGCTGGGAGCAGTGGAGAAAAAAATTAGTTGTGGTTTTTTTTTCCCCCCTAAGATAGGGCAAGTGCTTAATTCCTTCCTTTCCCTATGTTAAGGTTTGTTTGAACTATGTGTGTGTGTGTGTGTGTGTGTGTGTGTGTGTGTGTGTGTGTGTGTGTGTGTGTGTGTGTGTGTGTGTGAGAGAGAGAGAGAGAGAGAGAGAGCGAGAGAGAGAATGTAATAAAATACAATAACAAAAACCTAGGTCTTAACATGTTACAACTTTGAAAATATATCACCATTCCTCAACCTTTGGTTTGAATTCATCAAAAGCGCCAATGTCAAACACAAACATAAAATTGTAGCTCTAATTACTACAGAAATACAGGAGCAGGAAGGACAAGTCATCTTTCTCACCTTCAGGCAGATGGCATTTGTATTTTTTTCAAAAAGCCTATCTGAGCGGATTTAATTTTCCATAGAGATGGTTTTAGATGTATTTATTAGAACATAGCTTCAAAAATCTGAAACCAAATTAATTATGTCTTACCAAGGCGCATGAGGCATTTTGTTTTTGTCATTCAAAGAAATTGCTACTAGGATTCAGATGAAATATCCCCAGAGCAAATGGGAAGCAGCCCTGCAGGAGGCAAAGGAGGGCACGGCAAAAAATGAAGGAATGTTTGTTCAAATACTAAAATCCTATAAAGGAATATTTTTTGGTGAGGCTACTATCTTGCCAGTTCCCCACCTAGTTCTAAGAGGACAGGGGAGTTGGGTCTAGAAGCTGCCCTTCTTCCAAGGATTTCCAGTGAGAGGGAGGGTGGGCTTTTAAATAGTGGCGGGGACATAGTTTCCCAGGGAGATGGAAACTGGGTGAAAATGCAACCATGTCCTTTAACCAGGCTTCCTTCTTGGTTACAAGCCCCGTTCTAGCTGGGCTCATATGTATCATTACTTTGAGCTATGAAAGATGTACTACAATAAATACAGCAACTGTCACAGCCACGCTTGGTCTCTATTTCCAAATCACAACAAACATTTTCATTACAGTGATAACAGAGGCAAATTCCAGGGTAGGCAATTTCTGCAGAAATGCTTCATGAAAAAAAAAAACTACCTATGAATTTTGATTAAGAAGTTAGGGTTCTATTCGAGTTATAGAAGGTGAGTCATCACTGCATACGAGATGTTTGGCTCACACCACACAAGTTGTGGGGAGCGAATATTAATGTGTGAAGTCTTTTAGAGGTTCCGAAAGTGTCCTGTTGCTACGGCTTTCTTCAAGTGGAACTGTTTTAGTGGGTTAGTAACTATATATTTCCCTCTAATTAAATACCATATATGAAGCCATGAAAAATATGACATAGATGATTTGGGATATGAAGGACATTTAAATGAACCTGGGGACGAGGTCCTGAACACATTCACTTAGCAAGGTAAAAATCCAGAAAGCAAGATTCCTTTCTTGCACAAAACTCAGAGACTAAGACCGCAGAGTAAACGGTTGTGTTCAGAAAAGCTACAAGTTATGTTCTAATCTTTCTGTGGGCCAGAAAAGTTATTCAACCAAGGCTGATGGTCTCTCGGAAGCCCAGGGGAGAAGCATGCCCTTTGCTGTTCACGACAGCTGTCACATACATCCTGTCAATAACAAGTACAACCCAACTCAACTTTAAAATCAGCTTTATTTGACATAATAGGAGAGGGAAAGAATCACTGGAGGTAATCAGATTCCGACCAATGGGGCCAAAGGTATCTCCACTGGAAAAAACATTTCTCTACAGCAAAATTAAAGAATTTTAAGAAATCTCTCTCAGTGATGAAATAAAGATATTTATATTCAATTCGAGGGAGAATATCAGTTTCTCGAGCATTGATTAAGAAGGGTCTACTACCCAGAGGGATGGATAGTGGTTTGAAAAGCTGTGGTTTGAGCCTCACTTTCATGATTCCCACTGCAATTCAGCTGTTAACAGTTGAGCTCTTCTAGAATCTGAGAGCAATGAATGGGAATGAAAATACATTATCTGCAAGTCCCTTAGAAGAAACTCCTTGGGCAAATGTCTAACTCACTGGTATATACATCAGCAGTGAGACTGTTATTCAAAGAAAATTCCAAACTGGTTATGATCGCTGACTTCCAAGGCAGTTGTGATGAACAGATCGTCAACAGTAACCCTAGTTAGCAGTGGGTTACTCATATGAGCCCAGGAGATTGAAAATCCTCCCCGCCCTCCATGTTTACTCAGCTTTCAAAATCTGGCTGAGTTACTAAACATCCAACTTGTGTGATGGTGCATTTTACAACTATTCAGTGGTGGCAGTAACCTCAATTTTCTTTTTGAAGTACAGTTGATTTACAATGTTGTGTTAATTTCTGCTGTACCGCAAACTTTTTTTTCTTATTAGTTATCTATTTTATACCTATTAGTGTCTACATGTCAATCCCCATCTCCCACTTCATCCCACCACCACCACCACCACCCCCTGCTCTCCCCGCCTGGTGTCCGTACATTTGTTCTCTACATCTGCGTCTCTGTTTCTGCTGCCTTGCAAACCGTGTACTGAAAAGTGATTGTTTATACATATATATATATATATATATATATATACACACATTGTTTTTTATATTCTTTTCCATTATGGTTTATCACAGGATATTGAATATAGTTCCCTGTGCTATACAGTAGAACCTTGTTGTTTATCTATTCTATGTATAATAGTTTGCATCTGCTAATTCCAAACTCCCAATCCCTCCCTCCCCCCATCCTCTTGGCAACCACAAGTCTGTGAGTCTGTTTCTGTTTCACAGATAGGTTCATTTGTGTCATATTTTTAGATTCCACATACAAGTGATATCATATGTCAATTTATTATTTTTGATTACTGAATGTCTGTCAGGTATTTTATCTTGGAGAAATCCTCTTATTAGGGTGTCTCAGAAGCAGATGAAGAGTTTAAAATGCCATTCCTAGGATGAGGTTTAACTGCTTACACTGAAGTTCTTTACAGAATGGCACCCCTTATGAAAAAGGTCCCTTTTGTGAACAGCCAAATATGAAGCGTGCCCTTTATAATGACCTGTGCTACTGAAGAGGTAGTCACGGAAGATCTGGGCACATAGGTTGGCACTGTGTCACCTTTATTGGTTTATATTCAGGATTCGGGTCACTGTATCTCTTCTGTTGGTAAATATGAGTTTTCCAGCTCAGTGTCTTAAAAGCTAGTTCCTGAGGAAAAGCTCTGCATCATGGACTTAATGATCCAGAACTGGAATAGCTGGCATCTGGGATGTCTCAGGAGAGCTATGTATATAGGGGCAGAGCTTACACAGGCACTTCTACATTATCTTTGCTGCTATTAATAAACTTGCACTCTTTGTGAGTAGCTAATTTAAAAGGAATCATGCATGATTAAAAGGACCAAAAATGGAAAGGAACCATCTCTGCCCTAGTAACCCTAAAAATTAATAGACTGTGTGTCCAGGATGTCACGTGACAGCCTGCTGAGAGGTATGCTTTATAATTGTTGTTCCCCAACTACAACCTTCAGGTGATCAAGCACTTTTCTTACTGCTTGCTGTACATCAAATAACTCTTGTTCCTGTGGTTCACGCCATTCTCTTTTTCTGGACATGGTATCCCTTCCTCTTTCGCTCTTAAATCTCATTCATGCAAGAAAGTACCCTGAGGGTCCTCCAAAACTCTTCTCCAATTCCTCTCTTGCCATTGGGTCTCTGTTTTCTGAATCTCAACTATACTTCTAGTCAGTTTTCTCGTTTAGCACACAGTGTTCCTTATGTGTTCATTTAACTCTTCTCTCTTCTTGACTGCCAAGTACCTTGTACCCTCAGCACACTGTTGGACACATAGTAACACAGCTCTTGTTTCGAGAGAGGTTTCCCCATCGAGCCAGTGATGTGGGTTCATTTTCCAGACCCTCTGCGATCGGATTCTCTATTGATACCGATCTTCAGGAAACCCCATGCTTTCATGACACCCCAAGAAGAATTACAGAGAAAAGGCTGACCTGAAATGCACAAGGGGTATTGTCCACACAGTAGACCCTCAAGTTGTAGTCCAGAGAGTTACAGGACATGCAGCCAAAAACCGCAACCTTGAGCTGCTTCACGGCACAGTCTGTGATTGGTTCTCCAGTGAGGGCGTATGTCCCGAAGCTGTCTAGGAGCACGTGGCATGCAAAGGGGTCCAAAAGGCAGTAACAGGATGTGGATTCATCCTCTACCGACATCACTTCCTGTTGGGAAAAGGTCTGTTGAATTCTCTCAGCTTGGGAAATCAAATGTGATTTAACAGTCACTTTGCAAGGACCTGACATTTTTTTCAGAATATTTTTATTGAACTCATTTTCTCAAAATAACTGCCGACATCAGGAACCGAAGGAATGGCTATATTCAGGGTGTTGGGATTCGATTTAGTAGATTATAACAAATGTCACTTTCAAAGTTCTCCAATTTTCAGTTAATTTGTTCAAGGCCAAATTAAAAACAACAACAACAACAAAACAGCCTTGAACATTAATATCAATGAGCAAACTTTTATGTTTTTATAAAGGTCTATTTCTGAAAACCTCTTTCCCTATCCTTAAGGTAATATTTATTTTCTTTCAAATTATTTTTTCCTCTTTCATTCCATCAAAATCATTCACGAGGGACCATTCAATAAATGGTTTGGATAAGACGTATCAGAATATTTCACCCTCCCTGATAAGGTATGTGTGACATGTGATAGAGCATGAATCTAACACCATCTGGATGTAAATGACCATGAGGAAGTGCTGGGAAGAAAAACGAAGATGGTAAAAATCAAGGCAAAGCAAGACGTAATGGAAAAGAGAACAAAACCTGGCCCCTTTATGAAACCCATGGAACTTGACACCCCAGGAAATTTGCCTGTGGTTGTACCACAACTGAATAAATAGCAGAATGCATTTTCAATAAAGAATAGCGATGAGTTTCAAGACATAGCTGGGTAGGGTAAATGTCATCCACTGAAGCAACTGGGAATTTTCTTCTCCACAAGAAACATGATTTTCCTTTTACTTCTTTTGCCTGAAGCACCAACTGGGGAGGTAAGATCCCGGGGCTGGAACAGGTCATTGTGTTCCAGCAAGATAATTCACCTGCTTTCATGCAAACTGACCTCAGACACCAAAGGAATCCCTATCAGACAGATAAATCAGAGGTTTCACTAAGAATAGTCATTCCACTGCCATCTTTCTTTGCTGTGGCCGTGTCCCTTGTCTTTACTCTCCTCTTGTGGATTCTCATTTTGTCCCTTTTATTCTCTCCTTGTACTGTTTCTTACATGTACTCGTACACACAGGGCAAGATAGAATGATTTTCAATGCATTCATTAATTCATGAACATCTATTTAGCAGCTACTCTGTTTCTGAATACTTCAACATAGATTTGTTACAATCCCTATGATGGCAAAAACAGATAGAGTGATTCCTTTTATGAATCCAGCTTGCTTGCCCTGGGCCTCTTCCCTAACCCCACAGAAGCCACAGAGGAAAGTCAGTTCAGACAGGGACATGGCCTGGGAACAAAGGCGGGAGTCACAGTCTTATGTACCAAAGGCAGATACACAGGGTACATGTCTATGAGGGTAATTACAACTGTATTCTAAAATCCAAAGAAAAACTCTGTATCCTCTCTGGCCTCTCTTTTCCATATTCTCTCTCTCTCTCTCTCTCTCTCTCACTCTCACTCTCTCTCTCTCTCACACACACACACACACACACACACACTCACACTCACACACCGTGCCCCAAAACACTAGCCAATACCTCGATGCTGTGAACACTTGCCACCAACCCTCTGAAAAACAAGTAAATGCTCACAAATTTCACAGCTGACTTGTGTGAAGAGAGGGTAAAAGTTAAATCCATTCCACGGGTGGAACCCAAACCCCGTTTTTTAAAAAAGAAAGACTCAGGTCTCACCTCCCACTTGCCCTGCTGGGTCCTCTTCTTTAAATGGATATTCCAGTGCTCAGAACTGACGTCTGCACAGTGGGGTATGGTCAGGGCAAAGGGAGTGGTGACAATCATGTCGGGGGGACCACAGGTGACTTCCGGACTCAGGAGTACCTCAGATCCATCTGACTGGAGGCTGTACGGTTGGGAAAGGATAAAAGAGAGCAGCAGGTAAAGCAGCGGGGCATATGTGAATGAGAATTTAGTTGCAGGTTTAGCAAAATCCTTTCCCGGGACTCCCTCCTGAGTAACACCACCTCCTGGAGGATGGCTCTGCTGGACCACAGCCATCTATCCTGAACTGCTCAAGCACACAGACTGAGGTTGAGCCTAGATTTCAAATTTAGCTTTTGAAAAACAAAATGACAAATGCTTCTTCAGAAATACAGGGCAGAGCAGGAGAAAGCAAAGACCTGGCTGGCGGGTCACACACCAGCTGCTGAATCCTTATTCTCATTGATAACGTTATCAATGACCAAGGCCAAGGACCTCATAGAAATGACCGATCTGGTAATCTTACCATCATCACACTCCTTTCTCCCAACAACACATTCTATAAATATGTTTAATGCTAGTCAGCAACAAAACAAATTATTTTTGTGAACAAAGCAACACTTCAAACGTACCAGGACTGAGTATGTCTCTTCTGGTTTTGAAAACATTTATTTTCTGCCAATGCACAAATACACAAGTTATATAGCAATAGCACAGTAGACAGTTATAAACGGCATAATCAAATACATAAATATATATGTTTCATCTCTTTCCTATTTTAGCTCTAAATTTAAAATCATTCTACCTAAACCTGGTGTTCAGATTTTTCTGTATTGTGAATAATTTACAGTAGGAAGGCAGAGCCACGAAACAGATCAAAGAAATTTAACTAAAAGGAAATAAATACCACCTTACTGAATGCCTCCCTCTTCCATTTTTGTGTCTTTTGTTTTTAATCTCTGCCCCAAAGAGTAAATGGGGTAGTTCACAGGACAGCAATCAATGAGAACCCAGAAGTCTCCTCATTTTCCCCAACTGCTTATATGTTTTTGAACAAGCCGGTTGATTTTCTTCCCCTTTATTTTCACTTGTAAGAAATACACTGATACAGAATATAGTCCATAAAGCAGTTTAGGACTCTCAGACGAACAATGCAACATGAGAGCTAGGACTGGTATTATTACCTAAGCTTTCTCTCATCTCGCCTAGGAAGGACATTTAAGAAATGTCATCCCTGATCAAAAAAGCAACCCTTTGAGCAGGATGGAATCAGTACTGAAAGATACTACCTTGTCTGTGACCTTGTGTAAACAAACAGGTTTTCTGTGAGTACCCCTAACATGTTGTTAATTTCTGAATTGCTTTTGTTGACACTGCTTGTTCCCTCTCCAGTTGGTCATGGCCACACTTTAGCTCATTATCTATAATTCACTGTTGCGATAAAAGGCACGGGGGCCTATAAGCTAGAAGGAGCATCTTGTATCTACTGTATCTAAAATAGACCTGAACACCATCACAGGGTCTTCTTCCCTCCCCAAGAAGCACTGGAGCTGCCTTCCGAAAATTCAGCCTTCCACGTAGGCAAACCAAAGTTATCAATTCTTCCCATACAGGCAAAGCACAGACTAAACTGAAAATGTCTTTTATGCATTTATATGTCGAAGCAGGGCAGGCAAGTCGGTGAGGTGGGTGGGTTTGGAAAGTCCTGTATTAGCAATGACAAATGCTCTGTGAACAGCCTAGAACGCTATACTTGAGGTTTGAAAAAAATGTAAAATTGCAGCGTGAGCTGTACCCAGCACGAGGTGGCAGCTTGCGTGTGGTTGCCTGCCCGCCGCCACTGGAGAGGGTTAAGTGCTTTCTGTGTAATTGCCGCCTGCATCCTTCACAGACAGGGATAGCAGGGGTGCTTCTGAGTGACCAACGACAAGCTCTCCTAAAAGAACTGTTTAATCGCTTTCAGAGAATGATCCCCCCTTGTTGAACATATTATTCAAACATATGGGAATTGGGGGAATTATTTAATGCCAAGTGAATGGAAAGCAGCTAATGAGGTGAACTCTCACACTCATTGTGAACAGCAGGGCTCCTTTCGGTAATAACGTAAGCAGCATTAGGAGTCAGAGATGGTGCCCGGAGAAACTTAGGTGGGGACTGGGGTGGGCCCTTGCATTAGGCAGCCATTGGGCATTTCCGGAAGTGCAAAGGAAGTAAATTAAGACACATCTAATCCTCCTACTGTGAAAAGGGTGTCCGTGCATGTAGGTCTCTCTCTGGTGAAGGAACAAAACTTAATCTCTCCGTTTTTTCCCCCGACAATTAATAATAATTTGCCCTTTTCTGCCACCTTCTTTCTGTGGCAATCAGGGAGATTTACAGATATTAATTAAAGCTCTCCACATGCCTGTGTGGGCAGGTGGTAACAACATAAGGTCACAGAGAAGTCAATCAAAGAGATGGCAGCCAAATCACCACACATTTCTGACTTCCAGGCTCCTGATCCCTGTGAACAGATGCACTTTGTTTCTCTGTTAGCACTAGGAGATTGCTGGTCAAACTGCTGGCTCTCGTGACATCCCAAGTACAGACGGAGGAAAAGATGTAGTGTAAGTGTAGCCATGAATACAGACCCAGGACATCTAGGGACAAGACAGCAGAGGAGAGAAGGCTTTAATTGGGCAAAACCAAAGATTTGTGAGGAAAGCACGGATGGCATTTAAGTTTGCCCACATTATACAGTATATGCCAAGGAAGTATTCGTGCTCTTGCTAGGTGTTAAAAAAAGAAAAAAGGCAACACATTTTTCTAAAATAGCTGTGAGCTAATAATAACTGGGAACTAATAACAGCAGCGATTTCAGGACCGTGATATGAACTACGTCAGTGCATCACACACCCTCCCGTATGAAAAGTCTGGTGGCGTGAGACTTCTGCTATTTAATTTTTTCATTGTGTCCCCCACCCTGGCCTTTTTCTCCATATATATGCGGTGCATGTTTACGAATGCTTACGGATACAAAAAGATCAATAATTTAAGAGCCAGGTCTGTGTAAGCAGGTGGCTTGTTGAGTAACTCTATGGAAACATGGTTGTGAATTCAAATTTCTGCTCTCGCAGTGCAGCTGAGAATTCTGGAGAAAATTCTGCCAGCTTTGCAGCTTTGATGCCCCCAACCGCAAAATAAATATACATGGCAGGCAAGGGTGCTGGTAAAGGGCCTGGGAGCATCTTGCCTGGGAATCTGGCAAGACAGAAAGCCCCACGTGACTAACCCTGTTTAGTTACCAGCAGGGGAAACTAAGAGGAGCCGCAGATAACATAGAAGGTGGATGAAAAGAACATTCTTGTGTCCTCACTTTGTGGCATCATCCCTGATATTACACCCCTCGTGTGACCTTTTCTGTGGCATGAAAACCAGACATGGTGGCAGAAGGGAAAGCCTTTCGGAGCCTCACTTGCCTCCCATGCAACATAATACCTACTCTAAGATTGTTCTAGAGTTAAAAGAAGTAAAGCCTAAAAAGCGCCTAGTATGTGCTCCATGCATAAAAGTTCTGCTTCTCAACTCTGAACCTCCCACCTCTCCTACCTTTTTATGAGTCTTATTTCTATAGCAACTGTGTTTTTGAGATGGCTACTTTATTCAATAGATGGTTCTTATCTCAGTACGTGCTTTAAGAGAATCCCCAATGCCTTAGGGATGTGCACTCTAAGAAATGAAGGCACCTTGGCAAGGCTTTCATGCTTCCCTTCCATGGTCTGTCCTCAACTCATGATACTGAGTTGAGGAATCCCACTAAAAATGCCAGCTTGTTCCCCCTCGAGGAACTGCATTTGTTTCTGCTGCTCTGGAATTTTCCTCCAGACATCCCCATGATTATCTCCCTCGTGCCCTTCAGACCTTTGCTGCAATGACACCTACTAACAAGGCGTTCCCCAGTTATGCCTGAGCCGTGGAACTGCAACATTCCTACATCAAAAGCTGATCTTTGTTTTTCTTTGACTTCACACTCATTGCCCTCCAATGCACTATACTATTTGTTTATTTTTCTCTTCCACAGACTGAAATGTAAGCTCCATAAGGCCAGGGATTTTTTTTTTTCTGTTTTGGTCATTGTTGTACCCATTTCCCGCACCCCAGTGCCTCATATAGGCTGCAAGCACTCACAAATATTTGTTGAAGCAAGCTTAGGAGCCAGTGGTTTCCACTGATCAAATCTGGAACATCTTGGAGCATCAAAGTGAATAATGGTAGTAAACGATGATAAGCCACTGAATAACATAAGAACCCACGAAAGATACAGATATAAATGAATGGATGAGTGGGATGGGAAAACTCTTCCATACAATAGGAAGCCAACTAATAATTGTAGGAAGTCATCATCTGACAACCAATCATATTAATAACTGACTCAGTTAAGAATTATGAACGGGATGCTAATATAATTGGTGAAATTTTTAAGAACAAAAAGGAACTATTTACGTGGTTTCAAAGTATCTTCCCACAAGGTACTTAATAATTACAAAGGGTAAACATGACTTTATACAGACACCACCTAACCCAAGTTATCAAAGTTAATCTTGCCAGTAATGGGATGAATTTTCAGAACATACTTACCGATAAGAAAAAGTGAAAAGAACTCAGCATCGCTTCTGTAACATTCCTGCCAATAATACATAACCTGAATCTAATCATAAGAATTATCAGACAACTACCAGCCCAAATTGAGGGACATTTCTGCAAAATAGCTGATGTGCACTCTTAAAAGTAGTCAATATCATGAACCAGAGACAGACTCAGGAACTACTCCAGATCAAAGGAGACCAAAGGCATGTGACAACAAAACGAAGTGAATGGAACTGGATTTTCATTTGCCATAAAGGACATTATTCAGATAAGAGGTGATATAGGAACCAAGTCTGCAGAGTAGATAATAGTATTGTATCAATGTTAATTTCCTGATTTTGATAATTGTGCTGTGGTTATGTAAGACTTTGTGTTTAGAATATACACACTGAAGCATCTAGGGGAAAAAGGGACATCTTGTTCACAATGGTTAAAAAAATATATGTGGATGTGTATTTATTAATTCCTCTCTCCATATGTGCATGTCTCTCTCCACACACATGCGGAGAAAGAGTAGAACACAGTAAATGTAGTAAAACGTTAACATTTGTGAATCTGGGTGTGGGAGAACTGGGAACTCTTTATACAGTTGACCCTTGAACCACACGGGAGTTTAGGGGCGCCAATGCTCTGTGCAGTCAAAAACCGTATCCGTGGTTCCACATGCATGGATCCAACCAAGCACAGATAGCCGTGTTTACTATTAAAAAGTGAACTCACCCAGTTCGAACCCGTGTTGTTCAAGAGTCACCTGTACTATTCTTGCCACTTTTCCTTAAGTTTGAAATTCCGTCAAAACAAACAAACAAAAAAATATGAATGAATGAATGAAGAGAGGCCCAGGGAGAATCTGTCCGGAACTCTTACAATGAAGTCAGCAGGGTCGCTGACGGCTGCACACAATGTGTGGTGGAGGTGATGAACGTTCTGCACTTGGTGGTGGTGAGGTCATGGTCCAAACCTTGGCACATCGTGACTCACGTTCTGCAGCGCCCATCTGCACACCAAGGTCACAACAGAAGGTCACGGTGAAGGTCAGCTCCAAGGTGGCAAGTGCTAACCACGGCAGGTCTGGAGGTGCGTCCGGGCACATTTTGCTTTTGCTCTCAATATCTCTTGACCTGACCCTAGGCTTGTAGCACGTCACTCTCTTCAAGCAAAACAATCAGCTCCATACTTAAAGACGAGATTTTCACTGTTGTTGTCGTCTGCCATGCTGTGCTTGGTAATTATCGTTCCCTCCTTTCCTCCTTGTGGTCCGTATTATAGATGAATGTAGGTTTGATCACCTTTACCCAGAGCATCACTCAGGAACGCGGGCAGGAGAGTAATGATAGTTTTACTATGCCAGACCCTGGGTCGATCCATAATTAAAGCATATTTTAATGGAATAGACATAAAAGGCCGATGGATGGAAGCTGTACTTAGTTTTAAAATTAGAGCTCTGAAAGCAAGCTGGCTCCAGCCTCCTACAGTTTTGGACCTGAGATGACACATAGTTTTACTATTATTATTCTCTTTTCATTGAAACCCTCATACACTGACCTAGAGTGCTAACATTGCTGTGGATAAAAACCCGTTTGTGGTTTATGATTTCTCGTTTTACTCGAGTCAGATACCTATCTCACTCTGCAGCTCGGACCAGATCTTTGAGATCAGTCCCAGGAAATGATAATCACAGAATCTCTCGGAGATATGGGCCCTTTAGAAAGCCAGCGTGGCTCATCCGTCCATCCCAATAGCATGGCTAGGTTTCCTGGGGGATTTAACTCTAGTAACTGCTATGTATGATTTAAGAAAATAGACTTCTGGAAAGGGAGAATAGGGCATCAGGAGCAGAACAGACGAGAAAAGAGAGAAGTTGAGCAAAATCTCTTTATCACAATTGATTCCTCTTTCAGTCTTTAAGTGGCCCTAAAACTGTAACGTGGTTTCAAACTCCTTGGGTAGCTTGTTTAAAATTATATTCCTGGATACCACCCATGACGATTTGGATTCAGTATTTCTGAGGTAGGAGCTGGGAACTCATGTTTTTCACTTGCGTTCCTTGCTTGCAAGTTAGCCCTGCGCTAACGTTTGAGAAAAGCTGTGTGGTTCTTGAGCAAATATCCGAAGCAAAGCCTCACGCAGCGGGGGCTCGGTGGTCTGTCAGATATACATCGGGTAGGCTTCTGAAATGGAATTCAGATGCCGGTCAAGTTGAAATGCTCACGATTATGGCTTTGGATGATGCTACTATAGTAGAAAATGCAAATGCACAGGGACTGTCCCTACATCCTCTTTCTCTAAGTAGCACGTGTGTTAATATGGAAGGCTCTCAGGTTGGGGGGTTGATTAGCAGTAACTGGAAATAACGTTACAGCTCTTCAAGCCATTCTATGCCATTAGTTGGGGTGGGAGAGGAGCCAGTTAGAAGAGTGGATTACAATAAGCAACAAGCCCAGTTAACTGAGGATGGAAGCATACATCTCTGCTATTAAAGGGTTTAAAGATCTGTGTCACCCACTTGGTATTATCTGCAGTAGGATCACGGGAAGGGAGTTGGCACAAGGGGCTTGGGGTGGGAGGGCAATTACATACGGGCTGGAATGAGGATTTGACTTTGCTGAAGTTTGAGAGACACCACACTGAGAGATTAAACTGTTTGCCTATGTTCAAAGGCTTTAGTTTACACACACATTCATAGGGTGTTTACCAATTAATATACTAAAGGAATCGCAAATCCTGTGTAAATCACCAGTTCCTAGACACAACTTAAACCTCATCTTTCATGCAGTGTTGGCGTTTTAGCTTTGTTTACTATGAGAAGTGGAATAATGATGGCTCAGGGAGAGTGCTTTAAAGTGAAAGAAGGGGAGGGGAGAAGAGAGGATCTAGGCGGCATGCTGCTCTGACAGTTTTTATTATCTGCTAAGTGGTTTACTCATTGGCATTTTGAATGAGCCAAACAGCCTTCCCTGGAGGAACCCGAGTCCTATGTCATAGAATCATTTCATTTCGGGGCTGGGAAAGGACCTAAGAGTAATCAGGCCAACACCATCACCATTCAGATGAGGAAACAGAAGGGCATGCTACGGGGTGGAGGGACATGGCCGAAGTTACACCCACTTGTGACAGAGCTGGGATTAGAATCTCCTGTCCTCTGGTGGTCCTGGGGTGTGTGTCTGTGTGGGGCGGCGGGGGACAGGCAGTCGGAGAGACGGATGTTCCCTGGGACATGGTCTCCAAACCTGGAACTTCGAAGGTGTGTAATGTTGGCATGAGAGTTGCTAACATTGTTTTCATATACCCTGGAGAAAGCCTTAGGAAAACAGGGCTTTGACATGCGTAGAGTGGTCACAGAGGCCTGTGTTGGTTTTCTATTATTGCTGTTCCATAGACTTACTGGATGAAAACAACCCAAATTCATAATGTTACAGTACTGTAGGTGGAAGTCCCATAGAGCTAAAATGAAGGTGTCAGCGGGGCTGTGTTCTTTCTGGAGGTTCTAGGAAAGGATCCATTACCCTGCCTCTTCCAGCTTCTAGAGGCTGCCTGCATTCCTTGGTTGGAAACCCCTTCTTCCATCTGTGAGCAGTATGACATCAGTCTCCTTATCTGAGTCTGGTGTTCCCGCCTTCCTCTTATAAGGATCCTTCTGTGGGCTCACCTGCATAATCCAGGATAATCTCTCCTTCTCAAGGTCCTTAACTTTCATCACATCTGCAAAGTCCCTACTGCCATGTAAGGTTCCGGGGATTAGGATGTGGACATCCTTGGGGCGCCATTCTTCTGTCTACCACTCTTCTACCACCGGGACTTTCATGGCTTGTTCACTTTAAAGTTAGGACCTAAAGACCCCTCTGTCGCTGCCTCCTGACCCACAGCCATCTCCCAGACACCACACAATCTTGGGGGTGTCAGTTGACTTTTGGGTTATCTTCACACTTCAGCTGCACAAGTTTCTATGCAGAGTGAAGCTCCACATCTGCATATAACTTTATGGGGTCCTGGGAAGTTGTTAAAGACTGTAACCAAGGGAGTGAGGCGGTTGATTATCCAGGTTTTCAAAGGGCGTGTTTTAGTAAGCAAGGAGGGCAGCCTCAGTGTGGGCTGGCATCTTCTCTCGGCATTTTTATTAGGCTACAACTAAGTGAAGTGGAAAGGATGATATATTTTAAATATCTTAATAGGACAGGTTATTTCTACTTCCAGCATGGGCAATAAAAGAGATGGCACATACAAAATAAAAATAATTATAGTATGTGCTATTCCTTTACAATGTGCAATCAAACTCACGAACCAATGACTTTCCTCTTATTGAATTAAGGTGCCCCTTCCATTCAGACCTATTAGCCATGTTCACAAACCATTGTTATCTTGTCAATGGCATCTTTAATTAAAGACTCCTCTGGACCACTCTAATCACTTCGCATTGTGAGCTCACATGGGCTTCAGAAGCACTTTTATTAGAATGACGGCAATTTCTATTTATGCGTGTTTGTTTGTGGACCAAGGGGGTGTGAGGTAGAAGGATGGGTAAAGGCCTTGATATGAGGAAATTCTCCTTTCCAAAAAGAGCAGATCATAAAATGACAATGTGTGACTCTCCCCCCTCCCCCGCTTTTCTTTTCCCTCTTTCACTATTTTTCTCTTCCCCTCCTCATTCTGGGGGCTAATGGCATTACATTCTAACCTAAATGACTTTGTGAAGAAACCATTGTGATTTTACTGCGGAAAAGAGCACAATCTTCAGCTAAAGTTGCATTAACCCTTCTAGGCCATTAAGGTACCATTTGATAAATTGCCCTTTTTATTACACTGCATGACACTGGCAGTCTGAAAGAATTAATGTGTTTCCCAAATGGCAGCAATGTACTCCCCCTCACTAGCACAAGTAGTACCTTTGTTTGTTACTTCAGAGCCTCTCTCCTCCTCAGTGGTCCCCTATGCCTGTTACAGAGTTAATTAATGCCAAATCTCCTCAAAGGGATAGCTAGACACCATTAATTTGATTCTTCCAATAAAGATTGCTAAAACTCAAAGCAACAAACCAAATTCAAATCCATGACTGACCACTAAACAGAAACAGTGACAGGGATAATTCGTTCATTTATATCCATCACTATCTAGCACGGAAAGCCTGGCAAAGTGGAGAGGGACAAAGCTTGTTTAAGGTGGCATAAGCACCCACCCCAGCTTGACTGGTCATTGATCTCTTAATCTAAATACCAGCCCGGCCAGAGTCCGTTGTTCGGACCCATAGGATATACCTCTAAAGTACCAATCATAAGCCAGAATGTTACGAGAAACAGAGGTAGACAAAGGAATTGATGCAGGATGTCCTTTGTATCATCACAAGGCTCTTGATTTTACTCTTAATTTAGTTTTTTATTGAAGTATAGTTGATTTACAATGTTGTGCTAATTTCTGCTGTACAGCAAAGTGACTCACTTATACACATATGTACATTCATTTTTTTAATATTCTTTTCCATTATGGTTTATCCCAGGAGATTGGATATAGTTCCCTGGGCTATAGTAGGACCTTGTTGTTTATCCATTCTAAATATAATAGTTTGCATCTACTAACCCCAGACTCACAGTCTGTCCCTCTCCCTCCCCCTCTCCCCCTTGACAACCACAAGTCTGTTCTCTATGTCTGTGAGTCTGTTTGTTTTGTAGATAGGTTCATTTGTGCCATATTTTAGATTCCACATATAAGTGATATATGGTATTTGTCTTTCTGACTTACTTCACTTAGTATGATCATCTCTAGTTGCATCCATGTTGCTGCAAATGGCATTATTTCGTTCTTTTTTATGGCTGAGTAGTATTCCATTGTATATATGTACCACATCTTTATATCTGTCAATAGACATTTAGGTTGTTTCTATGTCTTGGCTATTGTAAATAGTGCTGCTATGGACATTAGAGTGCATGTATCTTTTCGAATTATAGTTTTGTCTAGGTATATGCCTAGGAGTGGGATTGCTGGGTCATATGGTAACTCTATTTTTAGTTTTCTGAGGAACCTCCATACTGTTTTCCATAGTGACTGCACCAACTTACACTCCCACCAACAGTGTAGGAGGGTTCCCTTTTCTCCACACCCTCTCTAGCATTTGTTATATGTAGACTTTTTAATGACGGCCATTCTGACCGGTGTGAGATGGTACCTCACTGTAGTTTTGATTTGCATTTCTTGAATAATTGTGATGTTGAGCATCTTTTCATGTGCCTACTGGCCATCTGTATGTTGTCTTTGGAGAAATGTCTATTAAGGTCATTTTTCAATTGGGTTTTTTTTGTTGTTGAGTTGTATGAGCTATTTGTATATTTTGGAGATTAAGCCCTTGTCAGTCGCATCATTTGCAAATATTTTCTCACATTCTGCAGGTTGTCTTTTCGTTTTTGTTTTTTTTTTTTTAATTAAAAAAATTTTTTTATGCTTTCCTTTGCTGTGCAAAAGCTTGTAAGTTTGATTAGGTACCATTTGTTTATTTTTGTTTTCATTTCTATTGCTTTGGGAGACTGACCTAAGAAAATATTGGTATGATTTATGTCAGAGAATGTTTTCCTACACTCTCTTCTAGGAGTTTTATGGTGTCATGTCTTATGTTTAAGTCTTCAAGACAAAGCTCTTGATTTTAGAGCGAACACTTATTATGTTTGCTATCACTGAATTAAACTTTCTACTGAGTCTAGGCATGTGTTAGTAGTTAAATGGGAATGACTCAGTATCATTGAGTCAGAGCTCAAACAAATTCCATGGATTTTGTATCTTTGTAATTAAAAAAAGATAGACAAAATAATATCAAAATGTAGCATGTAGTTTGCACAGGACTTCTCATATTTAAAGTCACTTTACTGTCCTCACTCAAATCCTGGAATGCAGTTAATAATACACAAAATTTATAGATGATAAAATTGAGGCTTGGAGAAAGAAAATGACTAGCTCAAAGCCACCCAGGCTGGAGGTGGCAAAGGGGATTGGAACTCAAGCCTTCTGGATCCCTGTGTTGTCCTTACTCTGCTATACCATCTCATTTCTGATAATTCTTTATTTCTCATGCAGTGTCAATGACTAAGTCTGTACTACTTTCCTGACAAGTTATGTATGCCATTAGTTTACTTCAGGATTGGCAGAGTCTTACCTAGCTAGGAAGGCAAAGAAAACAAAAGGAAGGCAGAAGATCCCACTGTGCATGAGGCATACAAACATGGTCCATGCCCAATACTGGGACATTTTGCTGTAAGTAGCATTGTTGTCACATGCTCCGGCCAAATGTGGGATTTCAATTCAGCAGTTGTCTGTTTTCTTGAATATATTGCATATTATTTTCGTCTTTTATTTATTTATTCTTTAATCAATTTTCTTCCTATCCCTTTTCTTGTTAAGTCAAAGAGCTGTGTTTATTCCCTGGAAAGAAATCCAGAGCTGCTCCCAGAGCAACTGTTATCACAAACTCTCAGGTGACTTCAGCTGGCAAGTCTGTCTCTACTAATTAATCATCAGTTCCCAAGCCAGAATTCTGGGAATTATCTCCAAGTCCTTCATGTCTCTCACCCCACATTAACACACGCATGCGCACACCAGCGGACCTGGCCGAGTTTCTCCCCAAGTCTATCTCTCAAAGCTCCCCATTGGGCGAGAGCTCCATGACCCCCAACTAGGTAGGGTCTACAAGCCCCCTGGCAACCTGAAGAAGCTACAGAAGACAGACCTTTATCCTTCCTCCTCCCAATAAAGATTTCTTGGGGTTCGTGTTTCTCAGGGGGGATTTGAGGCAGGAGATAGATGGACCCCAGGCTGAATAGTTTCTCCCTTGTGGACAGAAACTCCATAATAGCAGAAACTCCATAAAAGCAGGATGATGGGGGAGGCTGGGCCCTGCCCAGATAGAAGATAAAAGACCACATATTCCTTATTCTTGAAGTCAAGGAGACCTCCCCAACTACACATGTGCAGAAAGGTTCCCTGGAGGTCAAAAAAGGGAAGGGGTGCCACCTCATAGTAAGTGATGAAAACTACCCATAGGCCTCTTCACTAGAATCCATCTTGGCTAAGAGATGCGGATGCACACAGGGGAGGACCCTGAGATAAACCGAATATGGACTCACAACGCGGCAAAGCAAGATGATTGGCCAAAGGAAATCCAGAAGAAATGCCCCAGAAAAGTGATTCAACTGACACGAGGGTGCGACTCTCTCTCTGAGTCCGCCCATGTGTCTATCCACACGTACTGTCCTTTTTCCTCCTAATAAACACTTTACTTGCTTCACTTAAAAAAAAAAAAATCCCCATTGACAGCAACGTGGGGATTAGAGAAAGGATTTAAAACGTTCGCAACTAGAGACAAGGACACTCAGAAGTAGAGTGAATATAATTTACTGTCCAAATTGAGATATTTTTGAGTGTGAAAAGGAGGGCTATTAATATCTGTACTAGGCAAAATGAGGCATCTTTTCACTGTGCTCAGAAGGATACTAGTATGATGAAGACTTGAACGTGGCCAGTGGCAGTGGAGATGAAGCAGAAGATAATACATCTCAAGTGTAAATATGACCGGGTCTCCGGAATCTTCAGCCTCAGCAATCCCTACCCATCAAGTACATTTCAGTTTCCCCTAGGCAGCAAACAACACTCTACATGGTCAAATCTTTATTTTTTCAGCTGCATTCCTCATCACTCTTCCTTTCATATTTTGTTCTGGTTTGCTTAGTTACAAAATATGTGATGCTATTTATTTATTTTTTTATTAATTTATTTCTGGCTGCCTTGGGTGTTAGTTGCTGCACACGGGATCTTCTGTTGCGGTGCGCGGGCGTCTCTCTCTAGTCGTTGTGTGCAGGCTCCAGAGTGCGTGGGGTCTGTAGTTGTGGCGCACGGGCTTAGTTGCCCTGCGGCACGTGGGATCTTAGTTCCCTGGCCAGGGGATTGAGCCCGCATACCCTGCATTGGAAGGCGGATTCTTATGGACCACCAGGGAAGTCCCTATGTGATGCTATTTATACCTCTGTGCCTTTGCACATTCTGTTCCCTTTGATTGGAATGCCCTTTACTCTCTGTCTTTCAGGTTTTAAGTCAATTGTCACTTCCTCTCTGAAACCTTCCCTGAGCCTTTACCCAGGGTTCATCCCTTCACTCCTGGTTAATATTTGGGTATCTTTGTCACCACATGTAGCACACTGCAATATCATCATTCATTTAACTGGGTTTGCTTTTGGGGTTTCATCTATTATGGTATGAAGTGGTTCTAGTTTTCCTAGTAGTCACTCTAATAGTTGTGCTTCATGGAATTGTCCATGGTAGCAGGGTACCCTGAAGATATTTAATTTTGATTCCATAACTTTTCAGTAACAATGAATTATTAAAATAGTTTGTTTTTTGGACTGATTTTTGTTCATGTAAAAACTTTAATCTCACATCTGATTCAAAATTCCACTCCCACTCCCAGTAGTGATGCACACGGACACACCTGTGCCCACACACTCATGCATATTTGCATGAACACACACAAGGTTCTAGCTACTGGGTCTGAAGCAGACAAGTTGTTCCCTCATGCATTCCCTCTTCCACGAGCTTATTTCTGTAGAGAAAAGGAAAATATACACCATCTCCTACTTAACTGTGGCGTATTTTTCTTGGATGGCTTAAGTTTCTTAAGATAATCCTTAATGAATTCAGTATAAATAGGTGATGACTCCAAAAGGCCTCACCAACAGAGGGTGCAGGTGACTGGATTGCAAACAGTTACCCCTAAGCATCTGTTGTTCCTTGTGTGTTTCAGGTACACCTGCCAACCAGCCCCCAGCTGGCAGCATCTTTACCTACTCTCTGAGCCCCTCTTCCTGGCACTGAAGTGGCCTCTGGCAAACCTGTTTTCCATCTCACTTAACCTCTCTGGCTCCCACTTCCTGGCCTAGGTTCGTCTTCTCTACCTCTTGGGAATATGGGGAACTGGAAATTACAGAAGAGCTCTTTGCCGCTCTCTCCTGGGCTTTGGCAGCATGCCCTCTCTTCTCAAAGCTTTTTATTTTTTCCCTCTTCCCTGGAAGCATTGAACAAGTCAACAAACTGATAAACAATGAGAAAATCAGGTATCGATATCCATTTCCTGCAGATGACCTGAATTTTATGAGTAGTTCTCCTGGGGTTACTCTCTTTGGCTTTGGCGAGCAGAGGGACAGCCGTCTTGGATCCCCATACTTCTCCAAAATGTGACTTCTCTTTTTCTCACTTCACGTGCAATTCTTACATCAATAGGGAGGGATAAGGCATGATGTGTAGGTGGGCGGGGGAGTGGTGGTGCCCATTCTGATGAAATGATGTTTCTCTGCAGCTTCCGCAGGGAGGTGGGAAAATTAGACTTGACATTACCCTGGCGAAATCTCTGAAATTAGAGAGATCTTCCAGACATGATCTTCCTACATATACACAATCTGTCCTCCAACCAACACCTCCACCAGAGTAACCTCCTTACATATAAGGGGTCCTGTTTTTCTTGGTTCACAGCACTGAGTACATTTGGCCCTTGTCACTGACTGAACTGAGCTCGTAACTCTTGCAGTGAGAAGGTGTAGAATTCTTTTGTTGTTGTTTTTTGCCTGAGCTGCTGTAGGATGGCTTGAGACATAACCTAGTGGGTAAGTCCTCCAAGCTGGAGAAGGCAAACAGAGATGCAAATCATCCCAGAGGTTTTGGCCAGGTTTCCTCCCTGCAGTAATGTCCTGATCTGTCACCTGGTGTCAGGGTAGAGCCAAAGGCAGGTGCTCTTATTTTATGCTCAAGAGGTAAGGTTTTGACTGGGACCACTACACTAATTGCAGTAGCCTGATGGCAGGGGTTTCTTAGCTTCTGTGAAATCAGAGCCCTTGGAGGCTCTGATTCATAAAATATGAACTCAGTTCATAAAATATGAACTCAGTTTCATATTTTACTGGGATGGGTGCTTTTAGAATGGCCTCAAATGTCTGCTTTGACATAAAGAGTAGTTTACTAGAAACAGATTCATTTCATTAAAACCATTTTTACAAGTAGAATGGCCATACATATCTGTTTTCTTTTTAGCCTTCTAGAAATGAGGTCCTCCCAAAAAGCCTAAGGACATTTCTGAGTGCTTGTATCCTCTATCAGGCATGGTAGGTGAGCAAGTGTGTGTTTATAATTTTGTGTGTCGTTCTTGCAACCATGGAGGAAAGGCCACATGAAGCCATTCCCTAGAAGTAGCTACAGTGTGGTGCTGAATGGTGAACGTGTTACTAGAGAAGAAATTGTCTACTCTCTTCCATTTCAGGCCTACTTTTTCTGTCTTCCTAGTCTTGTATTTGGTCTTATTTCATGCTTTGCTATCAAAGCTATTGCACCATCAAGGCACCACTCCCCCCAAAAGTTAATGTTTCCTAACACCACCATGTCTGCCTTCCCAATCCTCCCCCCAAGAAATCCTCACCCCAAGATGTACCCAGTGGGAAGAGCATACCATTTGAGAGAAAATAAAAGCACAGTAGAAAAACAGTGGTTGAAATACTCCATCTGGGTTGAGCCCAAATTCCAAATATATGTCCTTTTGTAAATTCTTCAGTAAGATTACATTTCCAGCTCTAGTCTAAGCATTTGGTCAGGAATATCCACATGACAGTGTAACTGGAAAAAGAAATGAATGGTTGCCTTTGGTTTCATTTTATTGCTTCTCAGAAGAAAGCTCCATATAGTAATGTGTTGGTCCATTTCTCTACTCACCAACCATGGGTGGGAAGGGGATTACAAAACGAGAGCTGGGAGTGGGAAGTGGGATGATTGTGCTACATCCGTATCATTTTCTTATTGGGGTGTATGTGGGGGAAATCTCTGAAAGGAGACAATTGATTTTTTAATCCGCTTGTTTAATTAAAAAAAAATTTTTTTATTGGAGTATAGTTGATTTACAATGTTGTTTCAGGTGTACAGTAAAGTGAAATCAGTTATACATATACATCTATCCACTCTTTTTAAGACTCTTTTCCCATATAGGTCATTACAGAGTACTGAGAAGAGTTCCCTGTGCTATACAGTAGTTTCTTATTAGTTAATCTATTTTATATATAGTAGTGTGTATATGTCAATCCCAGTCTCCCAATTTATTCCCCCCTTTCCCCTCTGGGTGACCTTAAGTTCATTTGTACTTTTTTTTTTTTTAGATTCCACATATAAGTGATATCATAAGGTATTTGTCTTTCTCTGTCTGACTTAGTTCACTTGGTGTGATCATCTCTAGGTCCATCCATGTTGCTGCAAATGGCATTATTTCACTCTTTTTTATGGCTGAGTAATATTCCATTGTGTATGTATGACATCTTTATCCATTCCTCTGACACTTAGGTTGTTTCCATGTCTTGGATGTTGTAAATAGTGCTGCAATGAACACTGGGGTGCATGTATCTTTTCAAATTATGGTTTTCTCTGGATATATGCCCAGGAGTGGGATTGCTGGATCATAGGGCAGTTCTATTAAACACCCTTGTTTAATAAAAGTTACCAAAACCTGTTTAGAGAGGATGAAAAAATCCACATCCCCCCAAAGCTCCTGAAGAAATGTTAGAAAGAAAAGACCCAAATTCTTTCAAATTAAAGTTTGGGAAAAGAGGCAGCCTTGTTGAGAGTGATCACTATGCTGGTTTCCTGCCCTCCAAAGCCATCTTCGATAAGGGTGGCCACATTTGGCATTGACTTAGCTTCTTAAATACACTTGATCCAGGAGAATCCTAAGGGCCTCTCACCAGCAAATACTTCTGGCAGCTCCAAGTTTATGCCATTGCCTTTCGGTGAGGCTACTCTAGCTTCTGTGACATCACGAAGCATCCTCTATTTTGTGAGTGGAGCAGTGCCTGAAACTTTACCCCAGGCCCAGCCACAGACAGACGGAAGGGTTGAGTTGGAAGGAAGCTGCTTAAGGCAATATTCGGGCATCAGAGTGATTTCAAAGCAGAGAATAAATGCTTGGATTTGATACCTACACCCCAATGTTCATAGCAGCACTATTTACAACATCCAAGACATGGAAGCAACCTAGTGTCTGTCAATAGACAGATGGATAAAGAGGGATGTGGTACATATACACAATGGAATATTCCTCAGCTATAAAAAAGAATGAAATATTACCATTTGTAGCAATATGGATGCAACTAGAGATGATCATACTGAGTGAAGTCAAAGACAAATATTATATCACTTATATGTGGAATCTAAAATAATGGATTTATTTATGAAACAGACTCACAGACATAGAAAACAAACTTACGGTTACCAAAGGGGAAAGCTAGGGGTAGGGATTAATAGATAAACGACAAGGATTTACTGTATAGCAAAGGGAGCTGCATTCAGTATCCTGTAATAACCTATAATGGAAAAGAATCTGAAAAAATATATGTGTAACTGAATCACTTTGCTGTACACCTGAACCTAACATTTTAAGTCAAGTATACCTCACTTAAAAATAAAAAAGCCTGGATTTACCTACTGTTCTATACCCCCTTCCTACCTTACAAATACTGGAAAATGTATCCTGGAGCTGGAAATCACTGAGTTAATAACCCTTATACCTTTCTTTGTCTGGTGAATTTCTACTGATCTTTTAGCCACCTTCCTTCCCTACTATGCCTCTTTGAATCTATCCTTAGAATAGATTAAGGGCCTCCTCTATTTTTCCCATTGTTTTCTGCGAAATCCTCTATTGCAGTGTAATTCCACATTGAAGTATAAAGTTATTGTCTTTGCCAAATCTGGGCCCCATTCTGTATGTTTCACGGTGTATTTCCATTATTAGGCATAAGCCCCATCTCTCATCAAACATGTCTTACTGGACTCAAGAATAATACACTTAATTATTCCTTAAAGTGGGAGTGTGACATAGTCTAAAAATACATTATTAGTCAGAAACTTTTGTTTTGGTACCCAGTCCTGCTACCACGTAGGCAAACCTACTAACTTTTTTTTTGGTCTTAATTTTCAAATCTACAAAATTAGGGTAATTATTATTACTTACCACAGCAGGAATGGATGAGAAGATTAAAGGAAATATTGGAGGTAGAATACTTTATCAAATATAAATGTATCAATTAGGTGTTCTTATTTTATCTTTCAAATTGTAGTATCACTGTAGATCATGCAATCCTACAACATCCCTAGGAGGTAGGTACCTACTATTGTTTTTCAGATGAGGACACAGGGTCAAGGAGCTTCATTAACTTACCTAAGGTCACATGAATAAAACCAGTGAGTCTTAAGTCTGAACCCAGAGCTCAGATGCCTGAGTGCACACTCTTAGCCCCTGAACTCAAATGTCTCCTAACATCAGGTCCACTAAGTTTCAGCACTGAGGTGACACCTGTTTCCAGACCTTTTTCTCTCAACTATGATGACGTAACGACAGCCAGTTACCTCTGTAGATGTCTAAGAAATGCTCGGCTTCATCCTGCCTCCTGGTCCTGCCTAATTCTCAGTGCTCTTACAGAGCGATTCCAGGGGATGCCTCTTTACAGGGGCCAAACCTTGGAATGCAACGTCAGAAAGCTGTTTCCCTAAAGTCTCCGACGTCAAGG
This sequence comes from Balaenoptera musculus, assembly GCF_009873245.2. Lineage (NCBI taxonomy): Eukaryota > Metazoa > Chordata > Mammalia > Artiodactyla > Balaenopteridae > Balaenoptera > Balaenoptera musculus. Next base: position 28,326,838 of record NC_045805.1, on the reverse strand, counting down.
AGAGGTGGCATCCTTTAGTCCGTGAGCACCGGAATTGGAGTCAGATATCCTGAAGTCAAACCCCAGCTCACCGGTAAGTAACAGGCCCTCGCAAAGCAGCCTCACTTCTTGGAACCTTCCCTTTTTACATCTTTTTTTCTCATCTCAAAAATTGGTACAAAACCCCCTTCTTTGGAACATAACTGGGGAGATTAAACGAGTTAAGCATGTGAGAGCACCTTTGCAAGTTATACTGAAACAGAGGTAAGTAATTACTTTCCCAAGGATGTGAAGTCCCCTTCTAGCGAAGCATTTAAGGTGTATATATGTACAAAAAGTCAACAGAGTTAATTCCCTCAGCATTATAACCAACCAAAAGTCCAGACTGCTGGAGGAGGTTAGAAAAGATTCATTAGGATGGTTGTTCAAGTCTGAGAGTGTAGACAAAGCAGGGACATTGAGGAAGGAAAGTGACATCATTCCACTTAATGGAAAGTACAGTGTCCTCTTACAGACTTCCCACGTATGCAAGTAGGACGTCCCAAGAGAGACAGGGCACATTCAATTCAAACAATGAACAACCTCCCTTGAAACTTACCAGAATATTAAATATATCCATCTGAGACTATTTGAATACAGGGGCTTGTTTTGAGTCTAACTCCACACACCCATACCCCTGGAAATCTGGTACAGAGCTTGGATCCTTGATATCCATTATGGTTCCACTAAATCATCACCCTGCTACACCAGGGGTGTAACTCAGAAAGGAACAACAGAAATAAATCATCAACAGCAAAATGGAACAGCCTTTCAACACAGCATAAAGATGGTGTTCAGAGAATCCCGCTGTAATTCTCTGGGTGTGGAGATGATGGAGACTCAGAAAAGTCAGTTCTCACACCTGTGACCCAAGAGGGGGGGAACTGAGATGGCTCTAGAGGCAAAGGTGAAAGAGCCAGAGCAGTGCCGTTGCAGCTCCACGAACTTTGAGGAAATGGGCCTTAATCTGGACACAAGTCCAGAATGACAGACAGCATGAGATGAAAATGGGTTTACAAGTGACCTTACAAAGAAAAGATGACACTGAAGAGCTATATCAGTTGTCTTCCCCTGATTCATCACAGGACTAAAAGCAGGACTCAGATGCAAGCAGCCTCCTGGCAAGGATGGAAAAAAAAAAATGTACCTGAGCTTTAGAAAAAGTAACTAAAAGGCATTTACTATTTTTAGTGTTTTTGGAAGTATGTGTTTGGAGCTCCTCAAAAAGGAGTGAGACTAGCCAAGGAAGCTAAGTGGGCTGTAGTCTAGTGGTGTGAAGTAGGAACATCTGGGAAGGTTTCAGCAACGTGGAAAAAAATGTGTGCATTCTACAATTTTATTTCATCCTCTGTTAAATGGAGAAGAACACGCTTACTTCATAGATGTGAAGTCTTAGAGGAACTCTTCTTGTTTCCACCCACCTTCCTGAACAGCAGCAATGAACCTGTACCTCAGATACAGATGGATAAACCAAACTGACTAACATGGAACTTACAAAGCTTAGCAGGGGGTGATCCCAGGAGGCCAAAGCCGTCTTTCAAAGTCTTTGAGCTCTGGTGACTTTTTATGTATTTCTCTTTCTTATTTTTCAACTGCAGGATGTCCCAAGTAATATTTCCCTCATTTTTGAGCCATTTTATTTAAGTCCCTGTATGTTTGATGCCTTTGGACACATTCTAGCTCTGACCTCCTAAAAAGAAAGTTCTAGTAAGAGATGGGGATTGAGGTGAGCTGTGCATTAGATGCCTTTGACAATGTGGATGAGCCCTAGGCTGGTTCTTGCATAATGATGTGAAAGACCCTGGGGGTGGGTTTGAGAGGAAGGAGCTGAACACAGGCTCCGTGGACTCATTACCACTAAACCACTAAGGCAGCAGGATGCAGCGGGGAGGAGGGTTTGCAGGAGGCCATGATTTTCAGGCAAGGTTGACTGGATTCTGCCTCAAACTTGATTTTTGAAGGGTGATGCATTTAAAAGCATATGTATAATTGACCATGACCTCAATTTTGAACAGGTACAGTTGCTTAAATAAATCCACCAAAGAGAGAAAAACGAGGTGACTCTCATCCAGAGAACTCCATTTTTAGGGCTGCTTAGTTGAGGTTTTGAATAAAACCTCTTGCCCTTTTTGCCAAGTGGAGATATTTAAACACTGGCATGTTTTCAGGTGCACAGGTAAAGGACCTAGGTCTACAGAACTGAAGAACTGAGGAAATAACATAAGAGCCCGACATAGCACAGCTTATGTGCAAATCCTCTGAAAGTCTCCCCAGCAACCAACTAGCAGAGCCTTTTCTTCCATTTTTTCTCAACTGCCGTAGAGCAGAAAGTTAAAACCACTGGTTACCAACAAATCCTCTTATGGAGATAGCTATCAAAGTCTGTTCAAACCATCTGTTTCTCTGACTGTTTTTCCTTCCACTGTTTTTCCTTCGTGTGTGTATTTTTTTTTTTTTTGCTAACAAACAATGACAAAATCTATTCTAAAATAAGCAAGATGTTATGACTGAAAATGCCAGAGGTATACAGACCCAGTTTATAAGAGAAATTGCTTTCTCAAGAGGAGTTTGGTTTATCTTGTGTGGAGGCAGGCAACATTTCTACAAATATTATAGTTGCACTAGGAAAATAACCAACTACTTTCATTAAGGGTATGCGGCAAGATTTGTTCATGTAATTGAATTTAATGCTGCTGAAATTTGTCAGACCTGAAAGCTATTGAAGTATAGACTATTTTTTTCTTTAAGGAAAATTGCCTAAGAAATTGTCTCTCGGCTTTAGGGCAGGTCTTCTGTTGATATTAAAAGGTCACAGGTCAGTTATTCTCTGCATTTTCATAATGTGTAGCACCAAAGGGTACCTCCAGGGATGATATTTTCTTCTTTTGAGAGGAAGGCTCTGTGACGCAGTCACTGTTTGTGGAGAGACCCTGATTATGCCTTGCCTATTGATTTACTGTTTCAGTGTCTGCTGTCTAGATGTTGGTGACTTGGGTTAGCTGCCTACAAAATGGGCAGCCAACAGTTTTGCAACTAGTTTTTCCCTCTATATAGTCAAGTAGCTCACTGTCTCACCCACACACCACCATGTCACATTATCTTAATAACTTCAGATTTTCTGCAGAAGTTCCATTTCATACTTAAGATCTCATTAATATACCATCCTTCTCTGTCTCTTACCTGGGTTCACCTTGGTTGATGGACATGTAAATCTCCCAAGAATTCTCCTCCGGGATGGCACCATGTGGTATCAGTAAACTCACCCCTGAAACAGAAAAAGCCAAGAAATCATTTGTAGATTCTCCAATTATCCTGAAGCACCTCAGTTGAACAGCTTACAGCTGCCCTCAAAGAGGGACCACCTCACAGCACTTTATGAAATTCCAATCCTGGCAAAGTTTATAAAGTCCAAAATGATAATGAAGAAGACATTGTTTCCTAAAGTGACATAAAGAACTGCATATTAGTCAACTGTGTACTCAAATTAGATTTTTATTTAAAGTCTTCCTAATGTAAATTGGTGGAGCTATTGTGGAAAACAATATGGAGGTTCCTCAGAAAACTAAAAATAGAGTTGCCATATGATCCAGCAATCCCATTCCTGGGCAGATATCTGGACAAAACTCTAATTTGAAAAGATATATGCACCCCAGTGTTCACAGCAGCACTATTTACAATAGCCAAGACATAGAAACAACCTAGATGTCCATCGACAGAGGAATGGATAAAGAAGATGTGGTACATATATACAATGGAATATTACTCAGCCATATAAAAGGAAATAACGCCACTTGCAGCAACATGGATGGACCTAGAGATTATCATACTAAGGGAAGTAAGTCTGACAAACACAAATATATGCTATAACTTATATATGGAATCTAACACAAATGAACCTAGGAAAGAGATTCACAGACATAGAGAACAGACTTGGGGTTGGGAAGGATGGATTGGGAGTTTGGGGTTAGCAGATGTAAATTATTACGTATGGAATGGATAAACAACAAGGTCCTACTGTATAGCACAGGGAACTATATTCAGTATCCTGTGATATACACATTTATATTCTTTTCCATTATGGTTTAACTGAATCACTTTGCTGTACAGCAGAAGTTAACACAACATTGTAAGTCAACTATACTTCAATAAAATAAGTTAAAAAAAATAGTCTTCCTAGCATTTTAAAAATTCTCTTATAAGATCTGGTGTCCTGAGACCTGGCACTATCAAACATATCTGAGAATATATGAGTTTATCAGTTAATTGACTCTAAAATTTCAAAAGGTACTTCTCTGTCTCTATCCATTCATTTCCTAAAAAGGTATCTGGGATGATGGGTGAGCCATCTAACATTTTGCTAGAGCCTGGTGTGTAATTGTCTTCTAAATGGTGCATCTTGAAGTCAGTTTAGGGAGGTGACCCATGGAGTAGTGCATTTTGTCAAGAAAACTGGAGAAGGGAAAAGCATGGATAAGCTTAGGAACTTATAGGTTGTTGTGTAGCCACTTATTTGGCCCCATATTTGCAAACAGAAGCTAGAAAAGGTGACTTAACCATATTCATTCAAGGTCAAATTGAAAAAAAAACTCAGTAGCCTTACTTCAGTAAAATCATATAATGAAGGGAAGGGGGGCACATCACACTGCATTTGAAAATTCCCCTCTTTCCTCCTGAATGCTGTGAACTAAATATTTCACTTTGGCCAAGAGGGAAGAGTCTAGAGCAGGCAGAGATTCTCTTTAATGTACCTTCTTGTTTATAAAAAGAAATGGAGACACAGTAAGATCTTTACAAAATAAAATCTCAGGGTAGTCTCCTATTCTTTGAATAATGCAGCACTCACCTTTTCTCCTTTCATTAGAGCTAATGTGATCACACAGGAAGCTTTCAGGTTGCTGATGATAATTTAAACCTAGAGATGGCAGGCTTTACCGATATCCTTCTATGTGCCTGTTAGCTGCTATAGAATCAAGAATGCAAGACTCAGGGCAAAACAAGTTACTTGTGATTCACATTTATGAACATTATTCAGTAAGACGCTAGTTACCATCAGTATCCTTCACTAATACTAAGAATGAGGCCCATTTAAATCTTGCTTACAGCTTTTCAGCGAGGGTGTTCATTTATATTCTGGACCCTCATGTCAACAGTAGGAGAACTGTAATTGCCATACTTAGTGGCCTCCGATCTGGCTCCTCCCTTAATTGCCCCTTCTTCCTTACATGTAGGTGCCGAATGAAGGGGTCTCCATTACGTCCTTCCCTGCTGGGGAGCAGAAGTTGTAATACAGGGTATTCAGTGTGTGTGGATGTCAACTTGAATACACACACCAGACATTGTGTATTCTTAGTTTGGCACCGCAGTTTCTCTCTGTTGCCTCTCTTTTAGACTATGATGACAGCAGAGACATTTGGACCCTATTCTTTAGACACAGAAACGCATAGGAGGTTATCATCAAGAAATAATGCCATCTGAGGCAATTAACCCAAAATAAGAGTTTTGTTGTGCTCCCGTTTCCCATTTTTCTCTTCCTTTTTTCCCCTTGATTGAGGTATAATTCACATGCTTAAAAATGGACCCATGTTAGGTATACGAATTGATGAGTTTTGGGGCAAATATATACTCTCATGTAACCACCATCGTGATCAAGATACAGAACATTTCCACTGCCTCAGGAAGTTCCCTCATGCCCTTTAGAAGTCAGTTTGATAGCCAGCCCAAATGATGATTTATTTGCCTTCTGACATGTTGATTAGTTTGTCTTTTCTAAACTCTCAAATAAATGAAATAATACGGGGTTTAAAAAAAAAAAAAGCACTATGGCTTATTACCTCAGTAACATGTAGCACAATGCCTGGCAGAGAGTAGGCGCTCAAAAAATAAATCATGACTATATGAACAGGATTCAATATTTTGAGGGGAAAAAAAAAAGCCAGGCTTTGAGACATGCTGTCTTCTGCAGGCCATTAGGGCCTGACAATCAACTCCCAGATTGAGTCAGAATAAATATGCGTGTGGACTTTTGAGAAAGGGCTGTTTGTAGAGCAGATCCTATCACATTCCTTTGAAGTCGGCTTAATTCTTGTGTTTACAGTGAAACATTATTCATAATACTCCTAAATTCAACCTGAATGTACGGGATCATTGGAACTTTAAACAATTTTGCACGATTATCCTTTAAACATACTTCCCTCCCCCCACCCAAACATGTAAATTGTATGTGGCAACTGCAGATAGTCTAACTAACACAGAGGCAAAGGTCATGGGAGGTGGTACTGCTTGTGGCAAGTTACCCCTTATGAAGAACGAACGGCTCTGTGAATCTTTATGCCTGTGGTCCCCTAAAGACGTATCTGTTTTCAACATGTCATTCACGAGTTCTCTCTGATTAAAGAAAAATATACTCTCCCCCAAACTCCACCTGCTACCCTGGCAGCCTTTTATTTGATAGGACAACAGAACCACCTGAGTTTTTTAGTTCATGTTTTGCATAATAAATGATTCTGAGAGTGTGGGGACCACTGCCAGGCACCCCACAATAATTTGGGATGGATGATGACATTACAACAATTTAATTTCTGTGCCTTGCTTCTTTATACTTTAGTTCCCCAGGGCATATTTTACATTTATGTTCTGCAAATAACAGAGCATATGTTTCAATTCCCCACACTAATTTTTCCTCAAACTCATTCCCAGTGAACAGCTTCAGTCTTGTCTAGGGCTTCTTGTTCAGAGCTCTGAAAATGCGCCTTCACAGAGGAACCGTTTGGGAATCATAGAAGACGCTATCAGAACTTTGAGTTTTCAACCCAAGTGCCTCTCAAGTCAGAAGGGAAACAAGAAAAAAATCTGTTTCATCGTGATTTCATCTCACTTTCTTTGATGAACGTTAAACAGCCAATAAATGGGTGGATCTTGGCACTTACTCCACGTGTGTGTAAATGTACACACACAGACACACAAGGATGGGAAGAGAGAAGAGTGGGCCAATCTATTCAACCAGTAACTACTGAGAGGCACCTAAGTGCCAAGCACTAGGTAAGAAAGTGGAAATCAAAGTATTCAAACTCAACATGCAACTTCATATAGTTCTGATGTGTATATATATATATATATATATATATATATATATATATATATATATACACTCTTCTTTTTGAAAGGGCAGGGTTTGTATCTTTTCCAGATCCCACACTTCCAATTTACAGATTCTTACAAGAACAGTACCTGTTAATATGGCCGTCTGCTCATGTCCCATCAATCTCCTATCTGCCAAATCTCACCAGGCGGAAGGCATCACACATTGACACTCAGACATACTTAAACAAATTTTCTTACCACATCCGAGAACACTAACCGAAGAAGATTTAGAGAATTGGAAGTTCAGAAAACAAAATCATCATTGGGGCTGTACTGGAGGGCTATTTGCCTGAAATGAAGTTTTTAAGGAAGCGACTGATATAGGAAAACCAAACAATCATCAGCTTGAAACAAATTGCAGGCGCAAGTCACTAAGCTACTTAGATGGTCAGTTAGTGGAATAGTAGCATCAGACTAGTTCTACTACAGAATTCATTGTATTAGAGAAAATGTTTGATATTGTAGGTGGGTTAGTTCTGCCCTACAGAGAAATCTGCCAAGGCCCTGCTGGTCCTGACTCAACGCTAGCCAGTTCTTTAACAACACTTGCAGATCTGATACATTCCCTTTCCTCTCAGCCAACAGTGATGATTCAGAGCACTCCCTAAATCTCGTTGCTCAGAAATCGGAGGAGAGATGGTTCTCTTCCTCCATCCAGTTAGGTCTTAGATGGCAACTCTGAAGACTAATCTATAGGTAGGGTGTCATTTTCAAAGTGATCTGGGCTGTACACCTTGTCAAAACATCAAGAAAATCTTCCAACCCAAAGGAAGAAAACACTCTTGAGAACTATATGGCCATGGATCTGAAGTTTGAATTCAAAAGAGCAACCCCATAAGGAACCCTCATCACTGCGCATCATAAAGCAACATTACAGTAAGGTTGACAGACACCGATGGTGTTTATTAGGTCAGTTACTGAGGACGTTTGAGTGTCATTGCAGTAAATTATCGACTAGTGCATAAACCATGCTTCGCTATAAAAATGGTATTTTTCAGTCACGTCAAAGAATGTTTTCAGTGCTTCCTGATCATGTTCTAGGAAATATATTTCAAGGGGGCTTAAACTCTGGGGACCACCCAAAGCTTTTGAGCCAATATGGCTGTCAACCCTAACAGAGCATCTGATGGAGTGTACAGTCCATGCTGAGATGAAGATGGCAAAATCTAATCTCAGTGCTGGTTCTGGTTTGCCACGTAAATCAAGCCAACTTATGGAGCCACGGTGTTTGTCACTCTGACGTGGGAACAGTCAACATCTTATAAATGAATCTTACGGGACATCATTGTGTAAATATAACACGTTCAAACAAACGTGAGAAAATACACAAACGCACACTTACCACCCACCTGTATTTGGCATGACTAAGCGTCCTCCTAAATGGCCAAAGACACCAGTGGTCCTCAGTTCTGTCCTTGTAGGAAGTGATGACAGATTTTGGATGTAGGGTGTTTTATTTCTGGGATGCACTGTAGTGAAGCTGCGGTTGTTTCCATGGGGAAAAGTCCCGGAATGATTCTTGCCGTGGTACTCAGCTCTCTCAGACACTCCCAGGGAAACCATGAATGAGCTCTGCACTTTGACTTTGATGTCCGACAAAGGGTTAAAGAGTGAGGACTCCGTCATGAGTTCCTTGTCCAGGGGGTCCTGTAGACAGATGGGCCCACTGTATGTTCGGCTTACTGTTAGGTCTGGTTGCATGGAGGAATTCAAGAGCAGGGAGTTACCTGGTCAAAGAAGATTGATCTGTCACTCAGAAACCGGAAAGCATCACAGTCAGGCCTTTACATCTGCTTCTCCTAACAACTGCGCAACAAAGGCTCGCCAGCTGCTCCGGTCAAGGCTAGCCCTTCAGACCCACCCTGGGCATCTAAAGCACCTCTAATAGGCCGATCATGAGTGCCCAGAGCCTTGGAATCAGGAGCTCTGGCTTTCACAGTCAGTTCCCTGAATGCCACTGACCAAATGCATCACTTTCCAGAGTTCTTTACATGCTATCATCTTTTCAAAACAAGTATTTCTGGCACTCCACCAGGCAACTCACTCAGGTATGATGGTTTATGGGATTATTTTAACTGGCAAAGAGAAGCTTCCAAAAAATAAAAAGGAGAGAAAGCTGTTTTGCAAGCCAGTTTGGAGCAAAAGTAACATCTGTTCATTTTAAATGGCAAGAGATGACACAGCGTGGTGACGAGGGGGTGCTGTTTATAACCGAGGTGGCGTGGGTGCCGGCACGTCTCACGTGGGATTCTGGGCAGTTTCTGGGGCTGGGGGAGGACATGATGTGTCCTCAGAGCAAAAGTGACAGGGGACTTCACGAATTGCTCCATGGTTGAGTAGCCAGTTGGCTCTAATAGCATGTATGTCACTCTGAGAGGCAAAGAGGGTACCACACAGGGATAGGGAGACTCAGATTCCACACGGGGAGCATCTTAGAATGGCTTCCTTTCTGACTGACTCAAAACAAATGGAGAAAAATAATCCTTACAAAAACATGAGAAATTGGACTTTCTCAGCTGTTGGGACTTACCAATATATATATATATATATATATATTTTTTTTTTTTTTGGCCAAGTATAAAAAAAGAAATGCTGTGACATTTTCTTGTGATGAAGTAATCTCATTTATTAGTAAATAACAAAATAACCCTCAGTTCCAAACTTCCCACCCATATCAGTCCGTCAATGTGACATCGCAAATTGAAACCCAAACCATATTAAACCATTTTCCTTTGGGGCTTGACAAAACTGTTTCAAGTATGATATTTTTGAAAATGTTGCAATTGCAGGCCATAGCATATTAGCCTCTATTGTTTTTCCATTTTCATAATTTATAACAATGCCAGCAGGAAATCTATAACCCTGACTTTTCCCACCTCTTTGTTCTGATGCTCTAAGAATCCAAAATCATAGCAGAAGAGGTTCAAAATGAGATGAAATGACCTTATAGATCTAAAGGCACCTTGATGAGGCATTTTTTTTCATGTTTGAGCCTCTTGTGCTAAGACACAGGCATAATAAGGAGCTGAGCTTTGTAACAGAACTGCATTGAACTCTATAGGTACCAGCCTTACCCTGGGTTATGGTTTTCCCAGGCAAGAAGCGGGACTGAAGAACCATCTCACATCTGAAAAGAGTTTGGAGCCAGATACCCGATACCTGAAAAAGCATATCTCTGAGTCTCATGGCTGTTTTGTCTTACCTTCTGGAGTTTAATTTCTGGCTACTCTTAAAAGACTCTCCTATCTTATGTAAAGCCAAGAAGCAAAAAACATTTCCTAGAGTTAAACTCAAGTCTGAAATGCTTGATTATCATAATATATACATATGACAGAGTCCACGGTTGAAGAAAGTTGGCAGCCAACTTGATTCAAGTTTGATCGGGGACAATCCCCCAGTGACCCCCAAATTCTTCTTTAGATGTCCTTTGAGGTCCCTGATCTACTCTACGTATGACATTCGATTTAAGCCTCACCGTTCACCTTGCTGGGGCTCCAGCCATATTTGTTCAAGAAGGGATGTCACTAAGACAACAGACCATCAGTGTACGGTGTAACCTCACCATGAATATGGGGGAGAGTAGAATTTTAATAAAGGGTTTCTGCTTGTGTCACTAGTTTTGTGAATTCTTGGTCAAAGAAAATGGTAAAGTAAGTTTGGAAAGGCTACATCCTCTCCTAGCAATTCACAGTGCAAGTACATCCTGAGAAGCGTCACGGTAACGAGGTGTGTTTCAGCTTATCCAAGTCAGCCTTCCCCAAATGTTCAGGTCAGGGAACCACTCCTCTCACATGGTGCCTGGTGCGCTATGGAACTCAGCGGTGTCCTGTACCAAGGTAAGAGGAAACAACTGGCTTCTAGAACGATACTCACTGCATTTACTGAGGCCCTTCCATAAGCCAAGGGTTTATGACCCATGTTATTCCAGGTGGTTTCATCCTTACAAGAACCCCCTGAGATAGATGTTAGTATCTCCACTTTATAGCTGTAAGAATTGAGGCTGAGAGAGAATAATTGATTCACTAGGTCCTACAGCAATTCTGGATTCAAGTCTATCTATCTGATTTCAAAGTCTCTGAAGTTGTGCACAAAGCTGCCTCTCACACTATTGTATAGTCTCTATTTTTCAAGTGTTAGGGTCAAAGACATTGCTATCTTATGATTTGATGGAAATAGTTCTAGTTTTTTACACACTAAAAAGATCAGTTCTTGGGCTTCCCCGGTGGCACAGTGGTTAAGAATCTGCCTGCCAATGCAGGGGACGTGGGTTCGAGCCCTGGTCCGGGAAGATCCCACATGCCACGGAGCAACTAAGCCCGTGAGCCACAACTACTGAGCCCACGTGCCACAACTACTGAAGCCCACGCACCTAGAGCCCGTGCTCCGCAATAAGAGAAGCCACTGCAATGAGAAGCCTGCGCACCGCAACGAAGAGTATCTCCCGCTCGCCGCAACTAGAGAAATCCCGCGCGCGCGGCAACAAAGACCCAACGCAGCCAAAAATAAAAATAAAATTAAAAAAAAATCAGTTCTTCATTGGATGTATTTCTAATTAAATCATATATACTAAGCTCTATACCCACATTGAGGGGATGTGTTCTCATCTGAGGTCAACCAGACTCAGACCCGGACCTGAAGCTGAGGGGCCAGAAGTGAGTGGTAAGCAGTCACGCATCCTGTCTCTCCCAGCCATCTCCCAATCTCTAGTCTGCTTGGGCTCCTGCTTCGCTATCCTGTCCCTAGTCCATCACTGCCAAGCACTGAGACTTCTTGTCGTGTGCTGCAGGTGCTACTGACAAGCAGTAAACAGAGATAAAAGTGACAATATTGACCACGAGGGTCAAGGTAGAAAACTTCATCTACGGAAGCGAGACAATTTCATTTTGTAAAATAAAAGCCATCCGTCTCACCCCCATCTCCCAATCAGGAATACAGTGGTTCGGATAAGAGAATTAAATGACTCTGTGTTTTAAAAATGAATATTGCTGTAGTTTGACATGATACATTTTCTTTCCCCACAACAAAAGACTGCCTTAACTTGGCAACAGCAGAGTCATTTAGGCTGGGAATTTCATTTTTTCCCTGGCTAACTGGCCCTTCAGAGATCCTTGAAAATCCTTTTACTTATTTAAAATAGAAGCCACAAAAATAACTCCACCTAATAAGTGGTGTAATAAATATGCCTGGTATAGTCGTTGGCCCTTAGCCTTGAATAATCAGTACTTTAGTTAACTAAATATACATCCCCAAAGCAGGCTGGTTAAAATAGAAAGTTGGGTGATCTGAGATGAAATAACTTGTTAGGCTCACTACATATCAAAGACTTCAATGAGATGCCTCATATAAAATGTCGGTAGGAGTAAATCGAGACCCATTGATCCTCACAGCAGCCAAGGACTCAGGCAGACTCCTCCATCGAACCTGGTGTCCTAAGGAGTGAAGACAATTTGGTAGCGGCTCCCAGTGCCAAGAGCTACCCTCACACAGGACCAAAGAGCGCCAGGGTCTTGCGTGAATGTAGTCTATGGTCCTGGGGACGCAGTGTTGGGGGGCCCTATGCCGCTGACCTTGACGGACTGTTTTGAAGTTGAAGGTCTGGAAGCCACCTGTCAATGCAGAAGAGTCGATGACGTCCACGCCGTAGTCACTCTGGCTCCGTCTGTAAAGCGTGATGCCGACGACCAGGACCGTGACGGCCACGACCGCAGCGCCCAAGCCTGAGTACAAAGCGATGTCGCTGGCATTCTCAATGCCTGAAAGACACGAGAGAAATCCTAAATGGCCAACATGGGCACAGGGCCAAAGACCCACCCCGGGACACAGAATGAAATGCTATCGGAATTTTGGGAGGTACTGATCAGACGAAATGACAAATGTAGCTAGCTGTGAGTTGGACTCTCTTTCACACAATAATCATGTTTCTAGAAGACCTTGTATAAATCAAAGGGATGCTAGTCAAATAATGTAACTGCATTAAGGTAGCTCACCGCATAACGGAATCTGGAACAGAATCAATTTTGCAAAGAATATAATATTTTTCAAGGAAAAACAGGCAACTCCTTAATTTGCTTGTTTTAGGAAGTCCTATTGCCCTGCCAAGTATTTTTTATATTTTATTTTTGTTGGAAGACACGAGACCCACGTACAATGACAAGATACAGGTGAATTGCTCTGCTTGTCTATGACCTGGGGCGCATGCATTCACAGAGAGCGGTCTAGGGTGAGAGGGTAACGCATGGTCTATGAGTCGAGAGAGGAGACCAGAGCTCACAAGTGTGAACTTGAGCTTTGGCACATCACTCAGTTCATCAGAATAGTGACAGACATCAGGGTATTTACAATCAATATGAGCGACTTTCTGTTGTGAGATATGAAAAGGGTTTGGTCCCAGGCGCTCTTATGTCCACGGTAAATGTTTTCTGGCACCAATTAAATGCTCGACTCTAATACTTTTTTTGTGGAAGAGGACTGGTCTCTAAAAGGGCACATGCTGTTTCTCCCATACCTCTCCTACTCCATCCTATTGAATGCATGGGCAAAGCAAAAATAAAAGCGTTAGTTTGAATTTAGATTGTGGGTGTCTCCCCATACCCCAAGGTAAGCTGTAGCTGCTTCCCAACCCTTTTGCTAGATGTACGCTGGGTGTGGTTCATTCCGGAAGAGATTCATAATGGCTATTGCAACTCAGCATGACATTTACCCAAGACCACATCATCTTAAAAACGTGTGTAAAAATGGAAGGTGGCAAGTACTAACTACATAATTGATTTCCCTACAGATTATGCAGTAGGTATACTTAATAGGTCCAAAAGTAATTACTATGTCACCCCTTTTGGGGTTAGCAGATAAAATAAACCCATCATATATTTACCTTGTAATTGCACGGCACTTACTCTGCATTCACTGCACCCTAATATGGTACTTACGTTACCAACTGAGTAATACTAACTATACAAGTCCATTTATTTTCAACAAAGTTAGTGGACTATAAAATAAGGTGCCACCAAATTAAAGAGGGAACAAGGAAATCAAGCAGAACCGGTTCAGTAATAGGGCGGTCAACACATAAAAATAATTTGCAAGGAGAAGAACAGTCATCCCAAAGAACAGTAACTGAAAGGTCAGAGGATTATCAGACACTTTTCATAACCACAACAGCCTGGGAGGTATGGAGAAACAGGGTGTGATTTAGGCTTTAGTTCAACTTCACGATGGACCAAATGGGAGAGGGAGAGGGATGGGGTATTGGTGGTGGTCTTCCCTAGACACCCAGAACCATGGGGATGATGATTGATACCAACCCCAAATGTCTACCTATGTCATGTGGGGAGAAAGGACGGCAGCTATCACCCCACTTACAGTCTCACCCTCCCTCTACTCAATTAAGTTCCTTGGAGGGAATCGTTAGAGCAGAGAGAGGACACAGAACACAACAGGTGCAGCAAGACAGGGTACCAGGAGCAGTGAGAGAACTTTGGATTGGAACCAATTAGCTTTCCCCCACCCCTCCCCTCCCCTCCAGGTCCTTGGGCGCTGCTGACTGATGACACCACCATCTTAAAAGGTGTATCTGGGGAGAAGACACCTGCTCGGCAACTGAGCACACAGAGCAAGAGCCTGACAGTGTCCTGAATGCAGTTGCTCTCTTGCTGAGTTGGCGAAGTAGACACAAAGGCATCCTTAGCTTCCCAGGTACTAAAATAGGACCAGGAGCCAGAAGATGACCAGGGTGAAAGTACTTCTGCTGAAAATGGACATCACTGGACACGAAATCCTGAAACAAAACTAAGTAGCAGGAACAAGCTGTCTTTGTTCCCCTGGATTCCTATCTTGTTCTTTATGTGTCCACCCTCTTGCTACCTAGGTAACCAGAATTCTCTGCCCTCCAGATACAAGTCCTGTTTTAGGAAAGGACCCTACTTATGCCTTCAGACGGAGGTATGGATGTTGGATATAGCTCATTGTGTTTCCTCTCCCAGGAATAGGTGCAGAATGTATTTGACTTAAGAGAATGAAATACTGAATTACAGAATTTTAAAAAATGAATACGGGGACTTAGGGGATAGGGTAGGGAAAGAAGGGAGAGAGGTTTGTTCAGAGAGCACTGCTTCCTTATGAGGCTCACCCTGGCACTTGGTGGGACAGTCTGATCTAAAAGCAGAAGTCCATGGACTCCTACAGAAAGATAAGCAAAGTGGGATTTATTTCACAAGAACAATCTGTCCGGGGAATTCGAAGGTTCAGGATCTAATAATTTCATTCATTCAACACACACTTGTGGAGGCTCAACCATGTAGCGGAAATGAGGATACGGGGTGAATTAACATGTGGTCCATATTCTCGGTTGTTTCTTGTTTAAAACTGGTAAAAGACAAGGTGGTGATGGGATCCTGGTATCCAGGTGCAGCTACAGAGGTAGACACAAGTCCTCAAAGCCACGTGTGTGCGTCTCAATAGATGTAATCAGTCATCCTTATAGCTCACATTCTTCTAAAGTTGGGTCACCCTGCTTCTTTTTCCTCTTTTTTTTTCTCTTCTCTATCTATCACCTTACTCTTTCTTCTTTTCTTTTCCCCCTCTGCCCCACCATTTTCTAATCTATTTCTCCAGGACAGTAGAGTGGGTTTCCCTGTAAGAGTTCCTGTGTGCTCACAAACGTAATTGATTCCCTTTTCATGTGTGTTCAGGACAGGCCCCAGGAGAACCTGAGGTCTAGTTCCACGTTTTTCAGCACAGTTTCATGGGAGAAGGGGAAGGCTGGGTGTAGGTGTCTGTGAGCACACGGGCACTGGGAGGGGTGCCACTGCAGAATCACCCCAAGAGTGAATGCGTGTGCGTACGTGTGCACAAGAGTACACACTCAGCTCTCGTCAGAACATCAGAAGCCATTGCCGCTCCTTCCCAGGGGAGCTGCTCCGGTCACATGCTCACAGGGTGCAGGCTCTTCCCAGGACTGGAAAGCTTTCTCTACGTCCAGCCCTGCGCTCCTGCGGTCCACACTGCCTACACCCCAGATTCAACGGTCATTAACTTACCGGCTAGGTGGACCTCTGCTAGCGAAAAGCCCCGTTCACCTTTCAGATTATAATGACGGGTCATTGCCCTATACCCCCCCCCCCATACCACTAGGCATCTAGGCCCTACCCATCTCTATCTACCCATCTGCCAGGTGCCAGCGCAGGGCCTCGTCCTCCAAGAAAGTGACTCTGTTCTGGCCAATCCAGCCAACCCTGCCAACCCATGGTCTTCTAAACTCTTCTATCACTTACGGTTCCTAGAACTCTTTTTGGATCTTCTGATGGTTAATGATCTGAGTGCATTCTGTATAACTGCTTTAAGTTCTTCACAAGCAGTTCTATCTCTATCAATCATTTCCCACAGAAATTTGCGTTGAATCATTGTGTGACTGTGTGTTGATCGCTTGCCTGGTCTCAGACTGCGGGAAGAGAAGTAGGAAAGAAATCCCGGTCTGAGGTTGATTGTAGAACCCCTGCCCCAGAGACTCTCTTCTTCCTTTACATCCACACACATACATGTTTATACCTGTCTGCTCGCTCTCACACTCATGTGGTGCTGGTTTGTTTCCTCCAAGTGATTTTGAACAAAAGCCTTGATACCCCATGACTGATCAGGCTATTCTGCCTTTTGTGGGCATAGGGTACTTTTCTCTGAATTTCTGTTTACATATCAACGTGTGATTGATGTCTTTCCTGTGTCTTCATCCCTATTTTCCTCTCTCCGAGAGTTGCGAAAGTTTTAGGCCAAGCTCAGAAGGAGCCAACATGTGGTAGAAAAACTTGTGTGTAATCTATAGGCTAAAGAAAACAGAAAGAAAGAAACAAGGACTGGGAAATCTCTTATATTCCAAATTAGTCCGAAACTACAGAGGAATCTTTTCATTGCCGGAAGGATTGTGAAGCATCTACAGAGAAAGGCTACAAAGATGAATAGTTGGAAACTAGGACCCTGGAAAGGGGATGTTTACGGGTTCATTTGGCCTGGAGAAAGGAGAACTAGAAAGTGGCCTGTGGGGGGCTCTTTCACGCATAAAGCGTTGCTCTAAGAAGAGGCCACAGTAGGTGCCCAATGAACCTTCATTTACAAAGAAGCTAGTAACCAGCTCTCCACCATCTCTAACAAGGGCTGAAAAGGAGGACACATGGCCTTTTGTTATAGCAGTTGGGACTCTGCTTAGATATCAGAATGACCTTTTCTACAAGGAGGGTTGTTAAAAAAAAGCCACACTGTATTTCTGAGGGAGCTTATGAAATCTCCTTTCAGAGGCTCTCAAAACCCGCGTGACTTGACAGTAGTCTGCGGTTATTTCATTTTTGGGCAAAGTTGGCGAGAAAGGCTAAGTGACCTTTCAAAGCCCCTTCGAACTTCAGAGTTCAAGGACTGGGTATTAGCAAGTTCCTGTCTTCATGAATTATAATCACACCTAGTCATTCATAGTAACTTACGTCCCCAAAGGAATAAAGCGAAGGGCTGTTTACTTAGTTTGCCTTCCACTCTCCACAGGACTCTCACTGGCAAAACATATTAATGCCACTTATTCATGGAAATTCAGCTCAATTCCCATGGTATGAGGTTAACTACATATCAGATTAGAATCCATTTTACAGGATTAGATAGGTACATCAAATGAACAAAGGAGGACAACAAAATACCTTTCAAAACATATAGTTAGGGAGTTTGGGATTGACATGTACACACTGCTATATTTAAAATGGATAACCAACAAGGACCTACTGTATAGCACAGGGAACTCTGCTCAATGTTCTGTAACAACCTAAATGGGAAAAGAATTTGAAAAAGAATAGATCCATGTGTATGTGTAACTGAATCACTTTGCTGTACACCTGAAACTATCACAACATTGTTAATCAACTCTACTCCAATGTAAAATAAAAAGTTAAAAAAAATATGCTATTCTGTTTTATCTCATTAGATATCATAAAATGACCACTGCTCCCGTTTCAGGGGGAAAAAAAAAACTCAGCAACTTGAATTGGTATATATGTGAGGCAGTGAATTACTAAGGAATTCACACAATAAATACTCACAAAGAGAGGGCTGAGAGAGGCAAAATAAATAGGAGGCTAAAGATCCAGCTGCTGTGCTGGGCTCCCAGGAAACAGTCATCTCTGGACCAGTCCCTCCTTATCCCAGCACAGGCAGTGCTATGTAGGTACAGAGTCATGTGTTCAAATATTTAATTGCACGCGGAAACATAACAGAAGTTATTGTTCGAGTTGTTTATACTTGCTGTCATTGAGAAGCAACATTTTTTTCCTTAACACATCAGAAAATAGCTTTTAAATGGTCAGCTATGGTCAACCATGGTAAGCAATTCCGATTATATCTGCATTGCTTGGACTCTCAAAATCCCGTCACCAATCAGCATCTCGCTTTTCCAACTTGCCATCCTCCAAAACCTCCTTATTGTTGTCATTAATAACAACAGCAGCACATTCTTAAATAGCACTTACTACGTGCAAGGCACTGTTCTACTACTTTACACTTATTAACTCATTTTAATCCTTCCAACAACCTTGTAAAAATGTGCCCATTTAAATGCGTAAACTGAGGCCAGAAAATCACTTGCCTTGCCCAAAGCCTCACGATTGGTTAAGTAGCAGAGCTGGGATTCAATCCAAGGCAGTTGGCTCCAGAATCGATTCTCTGGCTCATTCTCTATCCAGCTGTTAACCTCTGTCCTGGTCACACTGCCTGATACTGAAACCTTGTACCAGCCCCTGTGTCCTTGTCTTCTGAAGTAAAAGTTGGACTCAAAAGTTAATGATTAGGGCTTCCCTGGTGGCGCAGTGGTTGAGAATCTGCCTGCTAATGCAGGGGACACGGGTTCGAACCCTGGTCTGGGAAGATCCCACATGCCGCGGAGCAACTAGGCCCGTGAGCCACAATTACTGAGCCTGCGCATCTGGAGCCTGTGCTCCGCAACAAGAGAGGCCGCGATAGTGAGAGGCCCGCGCACCGCGATGAAGAGTGGCCCCCGCTTGCCACAACTGGAGAAAGCCCTCGCACAGAAACGAAGACCCAACACAGCCAAAAATAAATAAATAAATAAAATTAAAAAAAAAAAAAAAGTTAATGATTGGGAAATGTTAAGATGTAGAAATAAAGAATAGCTGTTGGGCTGGGGGACTGGTAACAATTTAGACGATAATTCTGCCACATAGCAGAACTCCCAGTTCCCTGAAAGATACAGATAAAGGCCTGACACACATTCCTAAATTGCTTTTCTAGGAAGTAGACCCCCACCAGATGAAGACTGCTGCCCACAAGAACACAGACCCTAGACCGGTTGGAACCAGAAGGTCGATGATGCCGACCCCCGATTACCTCACCACCAGCCAATCAGAAGAACGTCCACGAGCTAATCCCTCCCTGCTCCATGAACCATTACTATAAAACTCCTCACTGCCCCCTCCAGGGCGGGACACACAGGCTTGAGGGCATTAGCCCGTTGTGGTCTGCTTTGCCTGGCAAAGCAAAAAAGCTCGCTCTTTCTATTTCATCCCAAACTCTGTCTCTGAGATTTCATCCGGCACCAGTGTACAGAGGCCGAATTTCGGCAACAATACCTCTTGCTGGCAAAGGTAACCCAGTAAAGGAGCACTAAGCTTGTGCTTGCTTCTCTGAGAGCTACAGGTGTGATCACATTCTCATCCTCACAACCAAATCTATTTGAGGTAGGTATTATATTTCCTCTTTCACAATGATGACTTAGGTGCAGATAAGATAGAGACTTGCTCAAGGCTTTGTCATGAGAAAATGGCACAGGCAGCATCTGGACTCCCATCTGTCTTCACTCCCAAATAGCTTAACCATTAGAGGGCGGCTCCCTGCACTGAGGTCAACTTGCCCCACTGGAGGAACTCACCAACTAGACTGGTGGGTACCATCAAAAATCCGATGCTTTGCAAACTCCCCGGGGCCTTCCCTGCAGCCGAGTAATTATTGTATTCATGTCCTATGACCAAATGACACTTTTCATCAAAACAGTTACTCTGAACTTTGTTTCCTTTCTTCAACACCCCTGCTTCTCACCGGCCCCTTTTCTAGTTGAAAAAACAGAGGCCCTCCTATGTGAGTTCCCTCCTCCACAGCTCAGAATTCCTGTGCTCCTTCCTGCGTTTTTCCTTTCCTTTTCCCTGTTCCCTGAACAGCTGCTTCTCCTCTTGTCAGGCCAGCTCCGATCCACCCTCTCCTGCGTCCGCGGGGCCCTGGCTTCATTCATTATTCCCTTTTGGCCTTGCATCTTTCAACTCTGCCTCCACACCTGAGCCTTGCCTTCTGCCTGCAAACACAGCCTGGTCTCCCTAATCACCTCCCCCCCAAATCCTTCTCCCGACTCTCTGATAAACCTCGCAAAGATGCAGTGTCTTTTCACATCCACGAAATCCTTAGCTCTTTGTCGAAAAGAACTTAAAGCATTTGTTTTTAACATTAAACCTTTCGTGATCCATGTTCCATAATTTCCCTAACCAGTTAACCTCTGTCCTGCTGAAACAAAAGAATAACTAGAATACATGCATGAGAAAATGTCTTAGGAACTATAAAAAGTTACACTACACCAAGAGAAAATTTATCCTCCAACTAAGCCAGACAGAGAAAGACATATAATACCATATGATATCGCTTATATGTGGAATCTAAAAAAAAAAAGGATACAAATGAACTTATGTACCAAAGAGAAATAAAGCCACAGACATAGAAAACAAACTTATGGTTACCAAAGGGGGAAGGGGGGGAGGGATAAATTAGCAGTTTGGGATTAACATATACACACTACTACATATAAAACAGATAACCAACAAGGACCTACTGTATAGCACAGGGAACTCTACTCAGTATTTTGTAATAACCTATAAGGGAAAAGAATATGAAAAAATCCTGATATATATGTATATATAACTGAATCACTTTGCTGTGCACCTGAAATTAACACAACATTGTAAATGAACTATACTCCAATAAAAAAATAAATAAAATTGAAAAAAATAAAAGTAACCACTCTTGATAGTATCTTTGAGATCTTTCAGGAAAAAAAAAAAGTAAATTTCCTTTTTTTTTTTTTTTACCATTTTTACTCTAAAAATTCTATTATCCTTATATTTCTATATTTCCTTTCCTGTATGTTGCTCTTTTTCCCCACCATGTACAGTATCTTGTAGATCTTTCCTCTATCAGAACCTACAGACCTGCTTCACTTCTTTTTACATGTGCCTAAGCCCATTGCCAGGCTGTATAATGATGTAACTCGTTCACTATTTCTGTCTTATTTGGTTGTTCTCTTACCCTTGTAAAGTCTGGCTCTTGTGCAAACCACTGTTCCCTCTTGAAGACTGGTCTCAACCACTCCATTAATAGTAATGTTCTTTGTCTTATTCTTTTCCACTGCTCTGCAGTAGAAACACAAGAATAGCCAACCCTCCCTCTAGGGGAAAAAAAAAGTCCCTTAAATTTGATTCTCTTAACTTCTCTTTTCTTATTGTTTAGGAACTACCCTTCCTTCTCAAAGTTCTATAAAAGATCTTTAAAGCTCAGTTCTTGGCCCCTTTTGCTCATCTAATCGGATCATCACTCACACACAGACAGCGCTAACTATTCCTCCGATGACAAACAGTCTCAAACCAAGATCTCCTGCCTCATCGCCTATGTGAAGACCTCATCCAACATTTCCTCCTGCTCGATGGATAAAACCGTCACGCAACTGTGTGTTGCGCTAACCTCTCAAATTTGTCACCTGATTGATGAATTCACCATTCTTATCTCTTCAAATACTCTCTTTTCTTGAATTCCCTTTTTCTAGTAATGACATCACCAGAGACCAGGCTTGAGACTGAGAGTCATCTTTCCTCTTCTTTCCATCGACCCCTCCCCCCCAGACCACTGACATGCCTTACTGATCAGATCCCCAGTGCCTCTCACATCTCTGTTTCAACAGGAGGCACCCACACTACACAGTCTCATCTTACCTGGTACCCAGGCCCCAGTCTTTGTTCACTCTGAACCACTTTACACATGGATTACTCTCTCCAAACACGGTTCTGGCACTGCTACTCCAATACCTTTCAATAACTCTAGTAGGTGCTGAGTTCACTCCAACAGGGACTTTCCTTACAGCTCAAGACACTTTCTGCTCTGCCCCATCCTATTTTTCAACTGCTTTCACCCATTTCTCATCCATAGGGACCCTACTCTTTGGCTAAATCTGACTACAGGCATAACTCAAAGATATTATGGGTTCAGTTCCAGACCACTACAATAAAGCAAATATCGTAATAAAGTGAGTCACACAAATTGTTTGGTTTTCCAGTTATAAGTTATGTTTACACTATACTGTTAAGCGTGCAATAGTATTATGTCTAAACAAAACAATGGATATACCTTAACTAGAAAATACTTTATTGCTAAAACATGGTAGCCATCATCTGACAACACAAGGTGGCCACAAACCTTCAATTTGTAAAAAAAAAAAAAAAAAGCAGTATCTGCAAAGCTCAAGAAAGCAAAACACAATAAAATGAGGTCTGCCCATATCCATTTTTTTCAAGTAGAACTTGTACTTCAGTAGACTTCTTTCTTTTTGTTCAGACTTTTTGCTTTTACTGAAAGGCTCTCTCCTCTAATATTTGTTTTAATTCAAACCATTCTTCCAAGATTGACAGTAAAGATAATCTATTCTATAAAAAATATTCCTTTTAATTATTTATTTTTGGCTGTGTTGGGTCTTCGTTGCCGCACGCGGGCTTTCTCTAGCTGCGGCGAGCGGGGGCTACTCTTCGTTGCGGCGCGCGGGCTTCTCATTGCAGTGGCTTCTCTTGTTGAGGAGCACAGGCTCTAGGCGCGCGGGCTTCAGTAGTTGTGGCACACAGGCTTCAGTAGTTGTGTCTCGCGGGCTCTAAAGTGCAGGCTCAGTAGTTGTGGCGCACGAGCTTAGTTGCTCTGCGGCATGTGGGACCTTCCCCGACCAGGGCTTGAACCCGTGTCCCCTGCACTGGCAGGCGGATTCTTAACCACTGTGCCACCAGGGAAGCCCCAAAAATATTTCTTGATAATGCACATTCACACGTTTTATTCTTCCTTCTGAGTAAAGTTGCCAGATCAAGCAAATACAAATATGACATAGTTAAATTTGAATTTTAGATCAAGAATGAATAACTTTAGTAGAAGTATTTCTCATGCCATATTTGGGACATGCTTATGCTAAAATGTATTCACTGTTGATCTGAAATTCAAATATAACTAAGGGTTCTGTATTTTATCTGGTAAGTCTACCTTCAGACCGCAAAAAGAACTGTGTTTTTTTCCCAACAGATACGAAGACCAAGGTAAAATGAGAAATAGAGTCAAAAAGCAGGATTTTAACTCCAGTCCTTGAGAAAACGACTTCACTTTCATTTTCTATTCTGGAAATTAAAGATATAAACTCTAACTTTGAATATACTAACACATGGAAAGATAGGGCCTGTGAATTCACATTTTTAGCAAGTACCCTGGGTTACTCAGATGCTGATGAAAATATTGGTCCATCACTTATTCACTGTGTCTGTGCTTAGTTCCGAAGTATTTAATGAACGAAATCCCATCATGTCCAGTAAGGTCAATGATATTCTTGAAAATGGTAATAAGAAAAGGTATACACTTACAATGGAATAAAAATTAGGTAATAAAAAGATTGAAAGTAGTAAGAAAATTATAAATGTTGCACATATCCATGGGTTGAATTGATTCAGAGTTGGAATGATTCTGAAGGACAAAGCAAGTCATGCAATTTGTGGGAAGTGCTATGTTTATGTAATGGAAAATAATCAGCAGGAGATGAAGAAAAATGCTGGGTAAGATAGAAAAAAAATGTGCTTTACATCATGGCTAGAAGATTAGCATTGATGCCAGTTGCCTCATGTTAATTTAGAAGAATCTAGAAGCCTACTGAGAACTTAAAGATATTATGGTTCAAAGTTGCCGATCGTTCTATGGGTTCAAGGTACCATTCAGGTCTACACAGCCTGAAAGAGAATGGTCCAAATTGCCAGTGTAGACTGCGCATCTTCTGAGGAGTTCCCTAACCCAATGAAGATCATAAAGAATGTGTATTCCCAGAATCCACATTATTCCACTATGGATGAAAGCAGTGTACTTGGGGAAAAGATGTAGAATGGAGTGTTAGTAAGGAGACAAGAAATACCTAATTTTCAGACTGTAAGGACACATTTGGGTCATTCTTTGATAGAAATGATTCTGGGAAGCATCCAGCTTGGACTTTAACCTAGCACCTGGCACAGAATAGAGGATTATTAAAAAAACTATCTCCTTACTTCCCCTCTTCTCAAATCCTTTATTATCTTCTACCTTGTATTGAAGTTGTGGGGAAGAAGCCTTTCTTACTGTTTCCTTCACACTTCACTGGGCCAGGACTATTTATATAGAATAATTGTGCAATAAATATCTACTACATGAATGAGTTAAAATAAATATAAAGAAACAAAGTCTTTATTTTCACCTTAACAATAAAAGGCTCCGTGCAGAGTTAGCAGGAAGATGTATGACCATAATAACAAGTATGAATTGAACATCTAATACATACTAGGCACAGTGGTAAACGCCACAAGCATAAGGGTGAACAAGATCCTATACCATCTACCAGATGGCAGGAGTTATGTCTAGCAGAGAGGGAATCCAGCCTGGGATAAAGGCAATGAACATATGGTGTAGAAATAGGGAAACTGCTTGATACTGAGCCAATTACAGGAGTAACTAACTCAGACCTGGGGGGCTGGGGGGAAGATGGTGAATGCTTTGCAGAAGTGAGACCCAAGCCAAAACCTGGAGGAAGGATAAATTCAACAGGTTAAGATTAGGGGGAGAGAAAGTTTTCTGGCAGAAGTAACAGAATGTATAAGGAACTTTATGCCAAAATGGGCCCAGGGCATTCAGACAACTAAGAAGCTTTGTTTGGCTGAAAAATATGAGAAACTGTGAGAGGGTAGGAAGGAAAATACCTAATGATTCAGCTGCTTGAGGGAAGCTGATACGCTTAAGAAAAGCCATCTGAGACCGGATCACAAACATTAAGTACTTTGGACTTTATCTTAAAAATAATGGTCAGCTAATGAAAAGGTTTAAACACAGAGGTCATGTGACCAGAACTGATGTTTTCAAAAGATCAGATAAATTGATGTCAGCCAAGATTGGATATAGGAAGCAATGGTAGAAATCCTGGTTAGGAAGAAAGATGGCCTGAACTTTAAAACATTTTTGTCTGGGACACCCTTTTCTTTTCACTTGGTTTTTCTCTTACTACAACTGGCTGTTACTTTTCTGTCTCCTCTGCAGTGACTTCTGACCTTCTCTACATCTAAATGTTGATGTCCTCCAGCGCTGAGTCCTCAGATACCTTCTCTATTCACACTCATTATCCGGTGATCTCACTCAACCTAATGGCTTTAAATATCATCTGGACAGTGACAAACCCCAGATTTATGTCACCAGCCAGGACTCTCCTCTGACCTCCAGACTCATATATTCAGCTGCCTGTTTAACCTCTCCATTTAGATGTTTAAGAAGTATCTCAAATCTAGCATTTATAACACTGAACTCTTGAGTGTCCCTCCAGATGTGCTAAACCAAGTTTTCCCCAGGTCGGTAATGTGAAGTCCATCCTTCTAGTTGCATAGCCCAAATTCTGGAATCATCCCTAATGCTTTTCCTTCTCTCAAACTCTATATCCAATCCATCAGCAAATCCTTTTGACTCTGCCTTCAAAAGATATCCATAATGGATTATGGCCCGTTTCTACAATTTCCAATGCATTCTGTCTGGCCCAAGCCACAGTCATCTTGAATCTAGGTTATTATAATAGCCTGGGTATTGTAACAGCCTAGATTATTTTAATAGATTATTGTTACAATAGATCATTGTGACAGATTTTCTTGCTTCTGCTCTGGTTCCCTGTATGTTTACACTCAACACAGCAGGTAGAGTTTATCCTTGAAAATATTAGGTCATATCACTATGAATAAACACCCTCAATGGCTTTCCACCTCGCTCACATGAAAGGTCAAAGTCGTTACAATGGCCTACGATACACTTGGCAGTTCTTCCCTGTGCCCCACTTCTTTGACCTGAGCTATTACGACTCTTCCCTTTGCCGCTCTGCTCCAGATACCTGCCCTAATTGTTCCTCGGACACAACAAGCTCCCACCACACAGCCTTGGCATCCTGCTGTTCCCTTGGCCTGGAATGTTTTCCTCTCAGATACCTAGAATGTTTGTCCTTGTTTTTTTTTCAGGTCTCTTCTTAAATGTGATTTTATTACAGAGACCTTCTCTGAACACCTTATACAAAAAAGCAACACTCCCTCCATCCCCGCCTGAGCCCCTCATCCTGCTTTATTTCTCTTCACAACACGTCACCACCTCCACAGCACTGAGCACTCTTATTTTCTGGTTTGTTTTTTCCATCTCCCCTCACTGTAAGCTTTGTGGGAGCAGAAACTGTATCTGTCTGGGTCAAGTGTTAATTCTCCACCACCTAGAACATGTCCTAGCCCATGGGAAGCACTTGATGAATAGCTGCTGAATGAATGGAGGGATGGATACGCAAGAGGGAAAATGGAGAGAGTCAGTGAACTTGATCTATGTAGGTGGCAGAATGGTTAGATGGTAGTGATTCATTGGGTACTGAGCTGGAGAAGGGAGAGGAAAAAGACAGGGGTCTAGGAGGCTGTCCAAGTGTGGGACCCAGATGAGTTAAAGGCATAGTATTCACTGAACTAGAGAAGATGGGAAGAGGCTTGGGTTAAAAACAGGGACAGAAAAGGACACATTCAATTTTGAAAAAGCTGAGATTCAGGTTATTGGGAGACATTCAACTGGCGAAGTCCTGGAGGCAACTGACTCTAGAACGATTAATGGGATTCGTGCGTAGCGTGCGTTTCTACTAGTCACAAAACAACTACGTGGAAAGGAGATGGAGAAAGAATATGTTCTGAGTTATTTTCTAGGGGGAAGCTGAATCCTTTTCATCCCTAAGGAGAACTTACTGAAGCAGTCGCTCCTTGGGGGCTCACAGCCCCTCAGAAAGCCTCATCCCCAAGCCTCCAGGAGTCTGTCTGCACATGTCCATCCATCTTTCAGCCTGACTCTGGGCGTACGTGTTTGCCGTTCAGAACCTACTATATTTTACTGCACTTCCTGACATTGTTACACAACATTTATTGAAAGCACATTTGATGGTAATGAAGTTTCTATTAACTATGATTAAATCTCCTAAAACACCTGAAGATAATTTAAGATGCGCAGAAGCAGAAAATGAAACATTCGGTTTAGTACATTAGGAAACGTAATTGATTAAATTATCTCATTTACAATAAGTGCTTTCAGGAGCGATGCCGTGCACATATTTCCCCCCGTTTGTCATTAAGATTTGCCAACAGGCATCTTAAGACTTCACTTTCTTTTCACACCTCCCCGCAACTCAAAGCCGGATCCTCAGCACGTCTCACAGGGATCTGCCCGGGAGGCTCCGAGGATGCTTTCCATCCAACCAGCCTGGCAGAGGATCATGTGCACGGCTATATATAGGAACAGGTTGTTTCTCAATTATCTTCATAATTGACTTTGATTTTGCATCAGTGATGATTCATGGAATCTTCAGCGAAGCCCCTCTCTTTCAACGAACAACCGCAGCCCGCCTTCATATAATGTTCTCCTAACCGTGCAGCCTCCAGAACCCGGATCCGATGCCTCTGGGAGCCTTTCGCAATCACATTGATTCTGTTAAGGTTTTATTTTTAGGAAATCACAAATTAAAACAGTTTAAGCGGTTCCGTGGCAGTATCCAGCAATTAAGCATGGTGTAGAGGAGTGAGAACCCCAAGCAAAACCTCCTTCAAGAGTCCCCGAGGACCAGAACTAGCTACTGTGGGGCTTATGGCTGGAATGTACCCAAATTTGTACCCAAATTAGAATGGCAAAGGACTCACAAACTAAGCATGAAATTAAATTTTCAAAAAACACACATGCATTTCTGAGGAACTCTCTCATTGGCCGCCACATGGATACCCCTAATCTTGCTTGGGCTGCACACAGGGGCCAGTGGATGGTGAGGGCTCTGTGACCAGGAAGCCCTGGGGGACCACTTACTCCAGCAGTCCCTCTGAGGCCTTGGCCCAGACACAAGCCGAACACTCAGTGCTCCCTTTTCTCCTCCACCCTAACACACGTGCGCACGCGCACACCCCCCAATCAGGCTTGCCCACCTTCAGTCTTCCCATGAGTTCCAAATCCAGCATGCATGGCTCCGGAGGGCCGCTGCCTAAGTCCCAATAATGACGTTATGGGCAGCAGACAGCAGGGAAAACAAGAAGGTTTGTTTTTGTTGTTCTGTAAAGTTCTCAGGCTCCAGAAGTCATGGCATCTTTCTATCTCAAGCCTGCCTGAAGCAACATCTGAAGTATGAAGTATCACAGCTTTACTGCATCTTTCTCTCATGTCACCTGACCCCCATCCCAAGGCACCGATTTCTGTCTATCTTCACAGGGTCTTAATTCTTGCAAAGAAGGTGGCTAATCGAAGCTGTTAACTCTCCCATGCTATTTGAATTTTAATACCCTAGGATTTAAAAGATCAAAAGCCATTCATTTTCGATCAAAATAGGAGATACTGGTCATGAACGTCTTTCACAAGCTTTACAAACCAAACTGGTAGGGAGCTGTCTTTTTCTACCATTGCTAAGAGCTGCAATGCTGATGCCCTTCTATATGGACTCTGACGTCTATATGATGCCCTAGTATACTTTACATATTTCTGAGAATCATTGGGGGAACATATTAAAATGTAGATTCTCAAGAGCTGCCCCTGCACTGGGTGTTCAAATTAATTTGTTCTATTCTGAGGGGGGGCATATTTAACAAGCTCCCACCATAACCAAAGATTCTGATGCATGTGGTCGCTTATCTAAGTTTTGAGAACTATTTTTCTAAGAAAAATAGTTCTCAATCCAAGCTGCACATTGAAATCACCTGAGGAGCTTTTAATACTAGGGATTCCTGTGTTCTGAATCCCCTCTTCCCATTTTGATTTCACTGGGGTACAGCCTGGGAATTGGGATTTATAAACGGCCTCCAGGTGGCCCTCAATTTCAGCCGGGGCTGAGCACCCTGGGGTTGAATGCCGAGCTGCCAATCATTCAAGCTGTGCTCTGTCCCCCAAATCTACTGGATGCATAAGATGGAGAGAATGCAACGGCCTCTCCAGGAAGCAAGCCAGTGGACAGAGACCTCGAGCCAGCACCCACCCACCAGGTTCAATTCCTGGCCTCTTCACTGTGGAATACCGGTTCTTAGTCTACCCAGTTGCCATGGATTTCAGGGTTCTTCTCTTAGGTGCCCCCTGCCCCCTCCTAGGTGGAGAGTCTTGTAATCAGGCTATTGCCCAAGGCTGCTCTCATGAAAGCCTGTACTGACAAATAGTTATTAATTTTAATGAGATAAATCTCCTCAGAAATAAGAGTCCTAGATGACATCTGCAGATAAATGGACTGCTCTTGGCCGGCGGAATCAAGAGGAGAAAGTTACTTTTACTCTGAATGGGGGGAGGGGGTGTGCATATTTCTGTTCCATTTAAACCTCTGATATAGTGAGTCCAAACCCAATGAGAAGAAGCCCCCCAAAAGCCCTGGATCTTTCGAAGAAACTTCAATTCTGTTTGGCTCCTAAACAAATACCACAGTAAAGCAGCAAATATGAGAATAAATGATATTCACAAGAGGAAAAATAACTTACTTTGGGGTTTTATTTCATGAAGAGGTTTTTTATCTAAAAGAAAGAAAGAGAAAAAAAGAAAGTTGCATTTAATAATTTACATGGAGCAGATATATTTCGTATATCCCTTTACGTCTACCTCTATAAAGGAAACATTTTCTCTCTTTCTGTAGACAATACGGATTATGTTATTCATATTTATCCTTTTCATTCTAATTTTTAAAATTTTTCTCTTTTGCAATATTTTTCTAGGATGACTGCTTCATTCCTTCAAAAAAAACCACAAAAAATCCCTCAGGCTTACTAGAGTTTCTTTCTCTTGCATTTGTTAGATTCTTATCCGCATGATGAGAGCAGTGAGCTTGCCGCCTGTCCCTTTTTTATATACCGCCAGAAGACTGCTCAGGTAAGGGATGCTATTTCACTATATATGATGATAGAAAAACGAACCATGAATAAATATTTAAAGGGATCCTGCATTGGTTTGCAGTTATCATGGTCTGGATAAAATGTTCCAAACTCTGCTTTTTTTTCCGTTCTCGTTGGGTATAGGTGCTACGGTATTGTGAGCGTGTTGAAGGTTTATTTTTAAGAAATCACACTTTTTTGTTTCAGATCTTGCTCATCTGTTAAAATGTGGATGATCTCTCTTAATGGAAAGGTGTCCTTTTTAATCATGCTATTGAGCAGGGCAGCGGTCAGATGAGATGGATACAGAGAAAAGACACTCGGTCTTTTCTAAAGCAAGTTAGACATTCTTATCCATTCTCTTCATGGCTGGCCGTTCATCCACCACCCCCTGCCATCTTCCATCACCAAATATTTTGCAAGCATCTTGCAAATCTCTTGGAGACGTGGTCCCTATGGCTTGCTTTGTCTTACACTACAGTCCCTCCACTAACCATTCCTCCTGCCGCTGGTCCCATCCCAGGCCAACACAACTCCACCACCATGCAGAAACCTGGGAAGACCAGGTCTGACACCATGTCAAATTCCAGAGGATTTGCAGGGTGCATCACCCCTCTCATTCGCGGCTTCTTAGGGTGTAGATGGAACACAGTCAGACTACAAGAACCGGGGCTGTTGCTAAGCATTCACAGACTCCCATAAGGCAGGGGACCTTGAAAAGTCACCTTGTGTAGCCTCCTTCCTCTCTTTGCCCGAAGGCGAGCCAAGCAGGGTGAGACACTGTCATTTTGGATTATGTTTTTAACTGAATCAAACCTCGCACAGTACATATTTGAGAACTTCATGAATATTATCTGGCTGACTGCACAGTAACCCCTCCCAGGCAGACAGACACAGCTAGGTTCCGAACCCTTCACGGAATATCTCTTACCCTAACCCACTCCTGCACTTAATACTGATTTTGACAGAAAACCCTTGCCGTGTGCTTTAGATACAACTCTTGTGTGTTTTGCCATCTGATTTGTGATGGAAGTATCTTATAAAAGTTGTGTGTAAATCACACTTTTGCAAAGGGGCCACCATTGTTTTCTTACAATAAGGGGAAGTTAACAGGCAAAGGGTAATATCTGACAAATCTTTCTTTAAAAAAGAAATCCTCGTAAAATATAATAATTTGTTCAAGTTGATATGATCGTATTCAGATTCTTACACTGTCAGGTTTCTTAAAACCAAAACCTTGCATTTCCCTTACTGCACAGATTCAATGCCACACTAGTTTCCTTAGAGCAGGTGGTACTGCCCAAAGTCCAGATGCTAATGCACTCAAGAACTAGAACAAAACGACTTTGGTGGTTTTAACCTGACTTCAGTTTTTGCTTATTGCATGCTATAAGCATTTGGCATGGGCAGAGCCATGCTGGCAGGCCAAGGCTAAGACATCTGAAAGTGATGCATTGCTAGGACGACACAAAGAGACATGCAGAACATCTGTTTAGAACTCTGGCTGAGCTTAACAGTATTTTCTTCCTTCTAAACCACAGGAACGAAGATTATGCCAGGTAGCAAAATGAAACTCCATTAAAAACAGGTGAGATGTATAACTACTCCTCCGAAAAATAAATTGAATATAGCCAAGATGTGAAAAAACTGCGGTAGTAGAGTTCTACCTGGTACAGCTCTGAAAAAAAGAAAGAGGGAATGGGGCTGAAAATCCCAGGGCTAAGGTCCCCAGATAGAGGGCGGGGGCCACATGGATGCACAGAGCAGCAGAGGAGGACATCCTCTGCTCTGACCTGACGACACCCAGCTCTAGTGTCGTCATTACTGCCAGCGGAATAGTGCAGACTCTCAGGATCAGAAATGGATTTAAATCTTGGATTGTCTTCATCTATCTCTGTGACCTCAGTGTTCCCCACAGTAAAATGGGAATAAAAATGTCCTTGAAGCTTGGTCCCGGGGGTTAAACATGAAAACCATGAAGTCATGCAGCATCCGGCTAGCACATGTTCAGCCATCAATAAACAGCAGCTGATGAATCAAAACTTGAACATGTTATGAATATGATCATCATACTTGTTCAGAGGACAAAAATGACTCATGTCCCACTGCGTGGAGACAAGGCACAGCTCCAAATCAGAAATTCTAGTGAATTTCAGGGGTCCTTGAACGGGAGTTAAGAAACATGTGCCTAGTCCTGTCCTCTGCTTGCTGACACCAAGGGCAAGTCGAAACTTCCCTTTCCTGCCATGTAAAAAGAAGGGCAGGGACCAGAAGACCCCTGGGCTACCCTGCTTTCACTCCTATAAATCTTTAGAATAACTACCAAAGACATTCCACAGAAATCCACCTGAAATGAATTCTGAAAGCAGAGTCAAAATTATTCAAAGAGCTGCTCCCCTACCATCGCGTGTGTTATGCTGAGATCCAGCACGTGTTTTAGCCTGCACCTTCTCACGGAAAAGGCTGGAAGTCTCTGGTGCCCAAAAGAGCTTTAGTCCCCTGGCATCGGCATCAACATTGGGTTCTGCTGTATTTTGTGAAATACCAGTATCTTGTCAGCAAGCTGCTCTCATAGACCATTTTTCCCAACTTGAAATGTCTGATTAGAGATTGTTCTACCGTGAGCTCAGGAGAGGGCTACCACCAACCTCGCTATGTTTTGCAGGAATGGCCCACCCACAGTTCATGTTCTTTTGTTCTGTTTGCATAATCGTCTTCTCACAAGGCTCAGGGCCATGCAGCCACGGGCCTTGGTCAGCCAAATCCTCTCTGTTTTAATTTCACCTCTCTCCAAGGCCACGTTCAAATGGCCCCTTAGTAAATTAATCCATTAGGGCCATGGTTCTTCACATGGGCTGCATATTAAAATTACCTGGGGATCTTTTTTAAAAAAAAAATACCCATGCTTAGGCCCCTCTCCAAGAACTCCTAATTGGGGTTTGTGTTTTTGTGATTACTCAGGGCACCACCACTTCCTAGCAACAAATCTGGGGCTCTGTGTACTCAACTCCAGTTCCTCTCTGCCTCCCAAGAGGCTTTGGGGTCGCTGGAGTGTACGGAAGGGCCCAGAAGGGTCTTGCAGGCAGAGAAATGTAATTCTGAGCCAGTGGCAGCTGAGCTGTAGTCTGGGAGAATCACAACAGTTTTCCCAGGGTCTAACTTATACACCAAGAGGTACCTTCTGGGTAAATGGAAATTGACGGTAATTATAACTCAGTCCTATAGCAATTTTGTGTATTTACAGGCTAAAGGTGTGCAAGTGTTTTTTCAATTTTATTTTTAATAGTGTTTTAAATTGTGTTTTCTTTTAAAAATCATTTTTATTATTTACACTTATCACATCAAAAAAATACAGATAAGTGCAAAAAAAAAACCCCCCATAATTCCACCACCAAGAGATAACCACTATTATGTTAAGTTACATATACAAGTC
This sequence comes from Balaenoptera musculus, assembly GCF_009873245.2. Taxonomy (NCBI): domain Eukaryota; kingdom Metazoa; phylum Chordata; class Mammalia; order Artiodactyla; family Balaenopteridae; genus Balaenoptera; species Balaenoptera musculus. The sequence goes on along the minus strand of NC_045805.1, from coordinate 28,293,043 downwards.
TAGGCTTTTTTCCCCTGTGATTTTATATATATATACGATTACGTGCACACATATATGCTTATACATATATTAGCAGGAAACTACTACATGAAATTGACAGTAATTAATCATTTTCACCTACAAAAACATGCAATTGTCTTTTATATATTGTTCGGCAATCTGCTTTTGTCTCTTAGCACTGTATTGCAAATACTGCTTTGTGTCTGCCGTGCGCGTGGTGAGTGTGTCCACAGAGGTATATATATTTATATATGAGGCAAGGGAAGAGAAGAGGGAGAGAGAGAGAGAGACAGAGGCAGAGAGAGAGAGAGAGAGAGAGAGAGAGAGGGAGGGAGGGAGGGGGGGAGGGAAGGAGAGAGAGGACAATCTACCTTTTTATTTTTGGTGGTGATTCATTTCTTTTCCACCTTTCTTTAAATTCTGGCTTCCTTTTTATATGGGATGCTCCCAAAGCATTTCCATTGTTCTTAGAAACTATTTATGGCTGCATTCCTACCTTCCCACCCACCCACCCACAACCAGCCTTGTCCTTTCTCTGCCAGGGAACAAATGTGGCCAGCTGCACACAGCCCACATCCCGCGGATCTGAGCGAGCCGGACTAAGGAGAGATGACACATGTGTAAGGCGAACGTGCTGACCACTACACTACAGAAACTCTGCAAGATGACACACGTGGATGGATGGATTCCATCTCCAACCCACAGACCGGGCAAGGGGCTGCCCTCAAAACCTGTGCCTTGTGATTATTTGAAATCGGCTTCTATGGGTTTTGGATACCACACATATACGTTTCTTGAGACACAGGCATCAAGCCACTCCGTGTGGACTAAATATCCACCAGGACAGTAGCCGGGACAGCTCTCTCCTTCCGGGCAACAGTTGACACATGTCATTAGAGTTCATGATCGCCATTCTTTTCACTAAACCAGACACGTCCCATGTTTTCATCTCCAAAGACCATTTTCATTATTTCCTTCTTTATAGATCATATGCTTTGGAACCTTTTTCACCACCACCCCCCCCGCCAAAGATATGTCTTGAATTCAGTTTTATTTTAATTTACCCTCCACAGTCTTTGTAATCACAAATTATTTAGGAGCTGATTCTGAAGTGTGTGGCAGACTCAGTCTTCTCTGCCCATTCTCTCTGGCTAGTTCCTTGTTTGCTGGAAGAATTCTCTAGCATCATTACATAGGAATCTACCATGATTCCACAGCCTCCACGTCATGGCCAATTTCTCTGTCTACCTTTATGGTCTTCTATTAACTGGTCCCACCACACCAAATGTGACTCAGTTTCCGGTGCAACTCAGTAAAAATCCATATTCTACTCCGATCAATCCATGAACTCTCAGTGCTTCTGCCCAAGCTGTTGCCTCTCCAAGGACACCCTCCCCGCTCCAAGCCTCCTATAGAAAAATGTCCTCTCTCCAATGCCTAGATCAACTTCTGATTCCTTCATGAAATCTTTGGTGATTCCTACTCTGTTCGAACAAACCTCTCCCTTCTCTAGACAGCTTATCTTACTTATACTCACTAAAATACTATGCAATTTTTTTCAAAATATATTACTTTGTAAGTGTTCATTTGATTGATTTTATACTTTTGTCATCACCACTAGTTATGGGTTCCTAACATGAAAATCATATTTAAATGATGAGCTCACAAATAATTGGCACTGCAAAAGAGGACCATGGCAAGAAAAACAGTGGCGGGAGAAGTGAAATTAAAAGCTATTTGCTTGATTATTTACTGATTGGAAGAAAAAAAAAGTTGAAGTTATTGATTATCAGTGTGTTTCATTTACTCATGCTTTCCCTCTTCCCCCATAACCAGAAATAATTAAGAAGCAGTGTTACGCCCTCTGAATGCTCTCCAAAGCTGCAGGAAATCCCAGGATCTGGTGGATCTGCTTTGTATTAGCACTGGCAGATAATTAGATAAACACGAGGTCTGCTTTCACTGGCAACACCACCGTGATTGAACGTGTCAGGCAGACACTGAAGATGACAAGCAGGGATTCTATTCTGTTCTCCTGTGGATGGCGAGAGCTCACTAAGGCTGTAGGACATGCAGGAACACAACCACCAGCTCTTGTAAAAACCATGAAATTCTTCCGGCGATGGAAAACACAGCAAAATCACAAGAGCGTAAAACACAGCGCATCTCTCGTTTTTACTCTTTTCAGTTGTTAATTTCTGCATTGCGTTTTTCTTTCGGGTTCATTTTTTTTTTTTTTAAAAGGATCCTGCTCAGAAATGACTCTTCAGAGACCGTATTTACCCCCACGTTACCGAGTTAATTCAATTCTTGCTTCCTCTCCCCGCTTCCCAGCCTGTATAGACCATCATAAGATCTACTGCCCCTTTTAAAATTCACTCTGAGCAGAGTTCCCTGTGCTATACAGTAGGTTCTCGTTGGCTACCCATTTTAAATATAGTGGTGTGTATATATCAATCCCAAACTCCCCATTTATCCGTCCCCATGGGAAAAGAATTTGAAAAAGAATAGATACATGTATATGTATAACTGAATCACTTTGCTGTACACCTGAAACTATCACAACATTGTTAATCAACTCTACTCCAATATAAAATAAAAATTTTAAAAATGCACTCTGAGGACATCCATCCATGCAGGACAAGTACAGAGAATAGGAGGTTCTGAGAGATTCCTCCCAGGGTTTTCCAGTTGGCTACGTCTGTTAGAGGAATCACTGGTTTCCTCAGAGATATCTGGGAAATTAGAGAAATTCCAGGACTGAATGGCAAAACCCCCCACCTGAATAAAAACCCGTAAGATCTGAGATGTACATCAGTAAATGAAGATCAGCTCTGTTAATATTTTCTACCAAAGAACTGTTCAAGATCCCATCATATTAATTAGGGGAAATCAGATGGGTACTACAAGAGACAGCTCATGGATATGACTTCTGATGACAAAGACCTTCCACAATTGCCCCTCAGCCAAATCACACAATTTGTGTGCATGAGATGATGTCATCTTCCCTCTTCCTTCTTTCAAATTTGACGTCTCTTATAGGAATGTCTTTTGTACTTCCTAAACTCAGACGCATAAGTATCCATAATGACCACACTCCCAAGGATCATTTGCATATTTCATTTTTGAACTAAATCATTTCAACGTCTAGATTTCTTACCACCTTTGTCCATTCCCACTGATTCACTGTGGGTTAGTTTGTTTTTATGATGGATATACAGGGTACAGTACGCTTTGGGGTTACAGCAAAAATGTTTAAGCATCTGTCTGCAAAGACTTTCTTGTCGGCAGTTGGCCTCAAAGTGATAAAATGCACTGTTTCCAATTCTGCTCTGAGGGAAGGTACATATTAAAATCCTTCTATCCTGTAAATTGTTTTGCTTTGATTCCCTCCCTTCCATCCACAACAGAAAAATATATGTATGTGTATACAGACATACACACTCACTCAAAACTAACCATAAATGTTCAGAGTCTATAATTCAAGCTTAAGGGAATAATCTATTGATAAACGTCATCATGATCACTTCCCTTAAGGGAGGAGTGATATTCAAATTATTTAAAAATAGTTTAGAAGCATCCTGTCAGTGTAAGGACCAGCCCTGACATAGGGTCATGGTAAGTTTCTGCTGTGTCCAGGGCGGTCCCTTTAGTTGCTGGGTCACAGGGAGGTCTGGGTAGGGAATGGATTGGGGAGGGGGTGGTGGTGAGGCTGGGGAGGGTGTTTGTTATGATGACTATTCACTGACTGCTACAGAAATACTTAGCAACTGGTATACACAGGCCATCAGTCCTGTCTAAAAAAAAAAAAAAAAAAAATGCTGCAAAAGAAACTGAATTGTGAATCTTTGACTTGTAGATTTATTCTAAGCTTCGTCAGGCCTCAGGCAAGTAGAGTCTATATCTGTGTTTTTCATCTACTCTCAGTGCCTGGAACAGTAAGTGGAATATGGTAGGTACTCAATAAATATTTGTTGAACAGGTGAGTGCTACTCAGCCTTGTATGTACTTTCAATCACAAGCATTACAAAGTCAGGGTCCCTAAATTTCCTAAATTCTGTATGAATTCCTAGGACATTGTAGCTTCTCAATGAAGGGAATGGAGCAGATGCTAGAGGCCTGCTTTGATGACTCAGTTCTTAGGGGTGGTTGGCAACCGGCTTTGCTGGGTAGGGGATGGGCTTACCTTTGTTTCAGATCTAAAAGATGTCGCCCTATCACCCTGCATATTCATCATCCAAATGGTTAATTTTAGGTGTGACTGAACTAGAATATCTCCTCAAAGGTGTCTAAAAAACAAATATCTGACAGCACTGACATGCCAGAGGTATCACTAAATCTTATATGTATAGATGTATAAAATATGAAATTTATATACATACAGATATATATGCACCTGTATATGAAAGCCACATTTAAGATTTAAAATCATAATGATTTCAAGTTTTTATACTGAGATGAAGCTTAGAGATCACCCAGCACCCCGTCTCCTGCCCCCGCCGTTTGATAGTTATGGACAGAAGGCAAAGGGATGGTGGGAGATCTGTCAAGGTCACACGCTAGTAACAAAACAACTGAACTAAGACCTAGGACTCCTTACTCCCGGTTCAGAGCCCTTTTCCCTACCCCGTGATCTCTTTCTAAATGATCACGGCAATTTTCTATTCCACTGCACACTAACTTTGTCCTCTCCCAAACACATGTACGCAAGGCCAGGGCTCTTAGGAGGATTCTGATACTCCTCTGGAAAAAGGACAAGGCCAGGGTGAAGGATAATGCACATTGGTGATGTTCATATCATCTTCATTTTCTGGATCACATGTCTCAATGCTCCTGAAGACACACACGTATTTAATTTGTAACGTTAAGGAGAAAAGATAGAATCAAAACAAAGACGTTTCCGCCATCTCTATTAATTCACTTTGTTCAGCACACCCCAGAGGGCACTGAATTCTTTACAGGAGTAGATTACTCTGTTTTAAATCACTTCCCTGATTGGGTTCTTGCCATTTCTTTTATGGCTGGTCCACTCTATGATCTCAGACATTAAATCTTTCTCTAGTCCAGACTAATATTTCTTACCCAGGGTTTTGTTGAGTCCTGATTAAATATACTGCAGAGGTAGGATCTGGAAGACACAGAACTGCTGAAATGGGGAGAGTTTGTTTTATATGACAGGAAGCCTAAATTTTGGAAACTTCCTGACTCTGGATATCATTAGTTACTGACCAAATCTATTAGATATCTTTTAAAAATACAAAAAATATGGCAAAATCGCTAATTTGGGGATGTGGGAATGTCGAATGATGGAAGTGTTGACATGTAACAAATATCATTGATCCAGAAAAGCTGGCACCAGGAAGATAACCCTGGGATCTGGAGATTGTGTATGATCTAGTAGTGCGTATGGTGGATTTCTCCCCCACCAGTGAGAAAGGATTTTTAAATGTGTGTTGACAAATTAGAATTTGCTTTATGAAAATTTATTTTCTAACACAATTGTTAGAACATGTGTATTTCATAACACGAGGGGAACTCTCAGTATAATGAAGAATGATTTTCTCACTTGGGGATCATCCAGGCTTCTCTCCTGGGCCTTCCCCTTGAGTTATTTTTAATTAGTTGTTACATCATAGAATTTTAGGACTTGTTGGGACCTCAAAGATCACCTGGTCTGTCTCCTCCTCCTAACTAAATCCCCCCTGCAAAGGAAGACTGGAAAATCAAGAGCTGTTCTCTCAGCTACTTATCAGACATTTTTGGGAAAGGATATTGACACTTTGGTCTGACACCAAGTTGAAGAATCCTCATGAGTTGTTAGGGTCCTTGTAAACCGTGTTCCTCCAACTAACAGTATGTCTCAAATTACCCCTCAGAACTGGTTCATACAGAGAACACAATTTGTGTCCCATAGATTTTAATGTGAAGCACATTTTATTTCATTAGACACTATATTAGTCAGACATATTAGGAAATGTTTTAACAAAATATCTAAAGTGTCACTTGTCAATTCTTCCACAGAACATGGAAAACACACTTGTTCTGCCACAGGAATCCCTTTACTAGAACACACACACACACACACACGTTATTATTATTATTTACACAAATGGAGTGCTTACTATAGATGTCAAATGCTTTGCATGGTTTAGGTCATTTCCTCCTCAAAACGAACCCTTTGTAATAGGTACTATTATAACTTTTATTTTACAGAGGAATAAATTTAGGCTTAGAGAAATGAAGAAATTTGCTCAGAGCATTGCAACCGAAATTCAAACTCAAGCAATCTGACCCCAGAGCCCAGATTCTTCAACCTGTTATCTATAGGATAAATGTTCAAATCCTATAGGCTCAGCTCATTCATTTCTCTCAATTCTAGGTTCATGTCCATTTCTAATTTTTCAGAAAAAGAATAACATCTCAACTCAGAATCACAGAGGACCCTGGAAGGCCATTCAGCCTTTGCTCTCAATGCCAGCTCAACCCAGGCCCATCCTGGACCAGCCCTCATGGAAACTCAACCTCTGTACCGTCTCGCAATCCCCAGTTCAGAGCCAGTGCCTTCCCTGTGCTTCTTGGGGATGCCATCTGCAAAATATTTCTCTTTTCTTTGTAATGAATTTGTATTCCCATCAACTATCTGGCCCTGTGGCTAAAATTTCCCGTCCTTAAGAAATGTTTTTAAGCTTTCTACTGGGTTTTCTGTCTCCAGTTTACACTGTCATGGGGATCTGTTCTTAGTTGTCTATCTGGTTTTTCTTGGGTTTTGTTTGTTTTGTTTTAGTCTTCTTCCTCTCTCTCTAATGTGATGTGTGTACCCTCTCTAAGTAATGTGATCTGGAGGTTATGTATCCTGTTCTCCAGCTGCCCAAATTTAATTTTAAAGTCCTTCCTATTTACAGGAGAGATGTTTTATTTCAATTCCTCTCATAAAATGAACAAAGTTAACAAGATGCGTCAGAGATAAACAATCTTCCAGACATGTTTCTGGAGTATGACAGCACTTCCTGTCCAATTCCACCAGAAGAATGTAAGCACAGTGTAAACGTTCATATGGAAATATGGTGGTGGTGGGTCAGGGGGAGTTGATAGGAATAGGAAAAAGAAGAAGAAACAGACAGAATAATTGCATTGATTTCTATTAGCTGAGAAGGAAATTCTTATGTAGGTGACTCTGTCATGACTACGTACATGTGGCACACATCTGGGAAGAAATAAAGAGAAGATGATGACAGAGGGAAAATTTCCTGCATCACAAAAGGCATCTTAAATCCTTGTTTCAGAACTAGTTGAAAAGAAAGGCCACAGATTTTTTTTAAATTGAAGTATAGTTGGTTTACAATGTTGTGTTAGTTTCAGGTGTACAGCAAACTGATTCAGTTATATATATATTCTTGTTCAGATTCTTTTCCCTTATAGGTTATTACAAAATATTGAGTATAGTTCTCTGTGCTATTCAGTAAGTCCTTGTTATTTACCTATTTTATATACAGTAGTGTGTGTATGTTAATCCCAAACTCCTCATTTATCCCTCCACCTCCCCACCCACCGCTTTCCTCTTTGGTAACCATAAATTTATTTTCTATGCCTGAGGCCATAGATTTTTAATGGTTTACTAAATACATTATCAATCATCATGGGCCAATGGATGAAGGTCAGTCCTTACTTGGGAGGGGGATTATGCTCAAAAAGACAATCAGATGTCTTTATCTTCTTGTTAACAAGGCATAAATGTAGAAAAGTCCATAGAGGGTGGATAACAAAGCAGAGACACTGTATGGTAATTTGCTGTATATGGCTCATTCTTTTTCCTTTTTATGCTCAATTCCACTCAAGATGTGGCACTAGAGTTCAAACCCTCTTATCACAAGGCACAAAAGTAAAAGTTTTAGCCTTGTAGAATTTTTAAAAAATGCTTTCACTAAGACACATGAGTATTGAGCTATCTCTATTTTCTTTTTTAACTAAGCACAACGGAAACTTCTGTTATGAGCCACTTCACTCTGTCTCGTTAAAGCTTGTTATTCACTGGTCTTCTTATTGGGTCTCATAACGGGAAAGTATTATTGGGGCATGGGAGAGAGATTGTGGCTAAGTTGCTAATGACACCACATATGTCCAAATCTACATTCTTATCACTCCTGGGGGTCTGCAATATTATATCCACATTTTCTATGCAGTATACATAAAGGCAACTCTGAATTAATCAATTGTTTGTTATGCAGAAAGGCAGCTATTGGGTATTTCTAGGGAAAATCTTTATGGAAAAAGGAATACCTACTATGGTACTACAAATGGAATGGAAATGGGTTTTTAACATTAAAACTACTTGGGAGAATTAACAAGCAGTAGGAAACTTCATGACAACTTAATGCATTGTGCTAGCATGTTATCTTGCTGATGCCATTTTTATTTCTTTGCTATATAGAATTTTACTGTGCTATAATTAACCAATTATGTAGTGCAGCTGGCCCTGAAATATAACCTTATCCAACAAAAAGTTTTTAGCAGAGTCCAATATGATTCCTGACTCTTTGCCCAAAGAAAGGACATGATGGTTTTCATTTTGGTAAAGGGACATCCCTCTGTTATAATCTTATATATGAAACAGACATTCTGTAAACCACTAGCAAAAAGTAAGAGTTGTTTCAGATGCACTTAGCTAACTCTGGAGTGAAAATTCTCTTATTCAGTGCCCTAAGAAATACAGGGAAGGGACCCAGGTAATTACTGTAATGGATAACAATGAGGCTTAGAATGATTCAAGAGAAAATGCTTACCAAGGCAACCTGTACTCTGATGTGATTACAGGCTCACCTTTTCAGGTGCTTCCTTTAGGTCACTTAAGTAGATAGTTCAACAGACAATGCGGTTAGATTATGAGATGTAGCTTGGGGATGTTTATTTGAACCTGCTATTGTACAGACATCTTTATCCTTGATGAGGTTTCCAAACTGTCACCTCCAAATTTTCTTATCAGTGTACTCAGGAGAAATGAAAACAAAGCACCATGTAACTGATCTTTCCATTTTTGAACTGTCAATGTTGAAATGACCTATCTCACATCCTGACAAGAGGGACGGATTAGCTATCAGGTAGCTCAGCCTTGAAGATTTCCTCTCTCTTTCGGGTCCCTGTGGCATTTCTCTGGCTTCATTCTCACTGCACATCTGGGCACTAATCCCCTCTGAAGCAGATTCACTCAATCCTCTGAAGCCAAAGCCCTTAGTTTTCCATCTGCTGGAATAAAAAGGAGAGGGAGCAGGCTCCCCTAACTTCTCAGGCTCAAACTAAACACCCCACTATTTTCACCCTTCTGTTCCTGCCAATGAGGAATGTACATGTCATTTACATGGACATTTCTGTGATCCTCCGGCACAGAAGCAGCTAAGTTCAGCAAGTAGAAAGGATGGTGGTCAGAAAACTACCTGATTTTGATGTTAAAGCTTAGAAAACATGGATCTACAAGTTCTTGTCTCTCGACGGTCATCCCACGTAATTATCTTCCTCGAAAAGAACTGTTCTGGCATAAAGGCACTGGATGTTTAGTTTATGCTTGTAATTTGGAACCTTGGACTCACTGCTATTGGTACCAACTGCCTGATCTTACACTCCCCGGTCTTGGGGCATTTATTTCCTTGTTGAGGGCATTTAGGTGTGGCCATCTGTGATAGCATAACACTAAGGTCCTGTGCTCCAGTCACAACTGACCTAGCAACAATCATACCCCAATATTAAAGTGATCACTCAGAGCTGGCAGCTCCATCTCTAGGAGAAATGCAGCCTTCAGGGACAACAAAAGGAATCCAGATGCTTTGTTGAGAGCTAAATAAAATCAAAGAACTGTAGGTCATCCAACAGCCAAGCAATGTCATTGTGTAACTGCCAAGAGAAGTTGGGAATTGAGGACTTGCTTTAGGGTCGTATCTGGCATAAAGGGAAAAAAAATTTAAAAGAAGGAAATCCCCAAATTGGAACATGACCTAGATCTTTCACAAAGCGACTGCTCCATAAAGCTGTTGCCAAATGCTATTTTAATCAAACCAAGCCTTCACTGGATCTCTAGCCTGAGAGCACAGCTAAGTTTCACCAAGAGCACTCTGGCGAAGTACCAGCTAGAAGCACAGAGTGATGTTGGCATCATCTAACCAGACTGCTGTTCATTGATTCCTGCAGAGATAGTAAAATGCTATTCATTTTTGTTGACATAGGTAGCCACTCTCTGTCTGAAAGGGCAGAATATATCCCGGTGTTGGGCTCTTAGAAACATACCCCTTTCCCACTGATGTATAAATACATCTCATTCACCTCTATGATTTCACAGGCTTCACTCTTTTTCCATCACAAAGCTTAGTCACTGTAGCCATCAAGAGTTTCTGATCATGTCTGACAGACATCTTAATATGCATATTACAGAGGCAAAGAATGCTGGAAAAACCCATGCTTAAGTAGAAAAGGGAATAGAGGAATGAATAGATTGAACAGAAAGGAAAGGCTTACACAGCATTTTAAACTCATGAGGGGATTTAACAGAGCTCTCAACCTTCAGTGCTGAACATATTCTAAACCTCACTGTTTCCCGATCCGTTTTGTTTCCACTATTGGAAAATGTAAACAGAATATCCACTAAACTGCACATGTGAGACTAAAACCACACATGGCCAATGTCCATAGGAGGGTTTCATTCAGTAATTAAAGCAATTGCCTGAACCTCGGCTTGACTGGCTCCAAGGAAAGAACTATGCTTTGGAACTTCACACGTACATATGCGTTTGTGATGGTTAATTTTATGTGCCAACCCAACTGGGCCATGAGGTGCCCAAATATTTGGTCAGACATTAGTCTGTCAGGGTGTTTTCAGATGAAACCAACATTGAAATTGACAGGCTGAGAAAAGCAGATTGCTCTCCATAATGTGGGTGGGTCACATCTAATCAGCTGAAGTCCTGATCCTCCCCAAGTAAGAGAGACTTCTCCTGCCTGAAAGCCTCTGAACTGGGCCATTGGCTCTTCCTGGTTCTATAGCAGCCTGCCAGCCTTTGGACTTGACCTGGAACATTGGTTCTGCAGATTCTGGACTTGCCAGCCTCTATAATAACATGAACCAATTTCTCATAATAAATCTCTTTACATATGTATGTATGTATGTACGTATGTTTATAGCCTGTATCTTATACACGTATCCTATTGGTTCTGTTTCTCTGGAGAACCCTGATGAATACAATATCTCAGATTTTAAAACTGGTATCTAGACTGGTCACTATCCTCTTCGTGCTGGTAATTCCTTTTAGTCCTAAACATAACTCTTACTCAACTAAAAAATAACTATATACTGCAATACAAGTGCAAATGAATAATATTCACATATTTGATAACAATTCTTTCTCACATTAGGAGCTAACCATTGTCTGTCTTCAATCAGTAACTCTAAGACTAAGTGTCAGTCAACCAAGGCTGAAGCTTGACATTCATAGAATTTTCCCCAAGCCCAAGTTCAATTGGTGGTTGTTAGGAAAGGTTATTACTATGGTTATCTAAAATTCAACCAGTACTTTCTTATTTCTAATATTTCAAAAGTGTCTAATGATCATCTAAACTGTAATCAGTAACCACATAGTTATACTGTCAACAGCTTTTTAGAAGATATATGAGATTAGAGTCCTAACTACAGTCCTAATCAATGGAAAAATATGTTAAAAAACGTTAAAAACAGTCATACCTTAAAGGTATATTTCAGATAAATCTGGTGGTAGTCAAGGGTGGCCAGAAACACATTTCCTTAAACTTCTTGCTAATGAGTTTGTGTTGCTTCCTTACATTTGAAAAGACTGGAAAAGACACCTCATCAAACAACATAGATGAATGACCAGTAAACAAATGAAAATTTGCTCAATATCGTTAGCCATTACGGAAATGCAAATTAAAATCTCAAATCTACTTACTCATTAGAATGACTTACTTTAAAAAGACTAATACCAAGTGCTGGCAAAGATGTGGAACAATTAGCACAGTTACATCTTAGTGGTAAAAATTTAAATGATTACAGCTACTGTGGAAAGTTTCTTATAAAGTTAAATATCTAATTATGATATGACCCACCAATCCCACTTCTAGGTATTTACCCAAAAGAAACGAAAATACACGTCCACACAAAGATCTGTACACAAGGGTTCATAGCAGCTTTGTTCATGGTAGCCCCCAAATGGTAACAACCCTATGTCCGTCAGCTCATGAAAGGATAAACAAATTGTGGTAGATCCATCAAATGGAGTACTACTTAAGAATAAGAAAGAACTAATTACTGACAGAGGTAACAGCATGGAGGAACGTCAAAGGCATTATGTCAAGTGAAAGAAAGTAGAAGGTGGTTGGGGTAGGAGGAAAGGACTGACTGCAAAAGAGCAATGAGGAGACTTTTGGGATTAATGGAAATGTTCTCTGTCTTCTTTGTGATGGTGTATACAATCGTACATGTTTGTCAAAATTTATCCAACTGCACAATTAAAATGGGTGGACTGTATCATATGTAAATTAGACATCAATAAAGCTGATTAAAAAAAAATGTTTCCTTACATTTAGTAAGGGGACGGAATGTATTTATTCGAGAGCAGGCCCTTTCATCACTGAGACTGGTGGGTAAGTTCCCTTTAATTACAGACCCTTGTATTGTATCTGACACACACAGGCTACTCAGTACTAGTACCAGCAAATAAAGGAACTATGGGCTATGAGAAAGTGCTTCTTTCAATGTTTCAATGTATTAACCATTTAGACTTATTTTGAAAATACAACTGTTCGTAGAGGCTTGCTTTCAAGCATAGCTAGTCATATTGATACAGAAAAATAAATGCAACTTAGATGTTTCCTTCATACCATAATCTTCCCAAATAAAAAGTGACATATATTCCTGAAAAGATGACAAACTATTGAACTACACTGTTTTTTTTTTTTTTTTTTTTTTTGCTGGATATTTTCCAAGAAGGCAACCTGGTTCTAGAGAATAGGTATGCCCTGAATCTCCTGTTTTTGAAGGATCTAAGAAAAATCAATACACCTTAGCACATCTGAGTGGGCAAGTAGAGAAGGAATTGATATTTACTGAGCACCTATTCTGTTCCATGAAATATTCAAATACATTCTTTTATCACTGAGCCTTGATAATAACCAAGAATAGGTACTTTTTTGGTACTTACAGTCAGAGAAGTTAAGCAGCTAAATGACTTGCCCAAGATCACAAAGCTAGTAAAGGACAGCACCAAATTAAAACCAGTCTCTATGTGTCTCTATCTGACCCTCCCATACTTTCATACCCAGGCAGACAGTCACTTGAAGATGGTTGTAATGTAATCTCAGGAATAAAGCAAAGGCTTGGGAGTTCTGAAATGAGCATTCTATTTCCTGCCTTGCCAGACCAATTTGATACAAAACCCACCCACCTCCTCAGTTTTGTAAGGTAACAGTCACAACATGTCCCTTTGTCCCAGAACCATGGTCTCTGAGGATCATGAAACACTTTATAGTGCTGTAAAATTCCTGGAAGAAATACAAGCATTTGGTGATCCGTATCAGAATTTCACCAAACCTAAAAATGCTGGCCCCTAAAAGAAAAGACTTGCTAAGCTCAAAAGTCTAACTCATTTTCTTTCATCATGTCTCTTCAAATCATATCCGGTTACGTCCATCATAAATATATGCATTTGTGGAACTGACAGTGATAACGATGTTTAAAATTACCCCATCTCTACTAAACATCTCTTTGTCTACTTTTCGACACTTTTCACCCATTTTCTCTTTGCTCTGGGAGATTTTGTTTTCTGTGAACTTATTTCACCGAATTAACGGTCATGGCATTTCTTTTCCTATGCTGGACAGACACAGAAGATGTGCAACAGAAGGTGTTACCTAGGATGCAGAGACCATCTGTGCAGTTCTCGGATTCCTGGCTTAGGCCTTCGCAGAATTTGCCCCCGTTTCTTGGGGCCGGGGCTGTGCACTCTCGGATCCGCAGATGCTCGCACTCTGGGCTGCAGACTGACCACTCACCCCACACCTCCCAGCTCCCGTCCACTTCAAAGGGAAACAGAGGGAACCATCGTTAGAATGAATCTGGCAGCCATTGGGAGACTCACCCCAGGGCCGCTGTTGTTCTTAGAGCTGGATTTTAAACCGTCACCACCACCACAAAAACAAAATAATATATGTGTTTATCTTCTCTCCGTGGTTTCTTTCCTAAAGAGACAGGCTAACAAAAGCAGTGGCGTAATTCTCTTGCTATTTCAGGATGAGACCAATTTACTGAATTCGGGCAAATATTTGAATTACCCATGCCCTTGGGTTAGCTAATAATGTTATTATCCATTCTTTCCCCATCTTTCATGCCCAAATGCATCTTAGACGGACAGATACACTATGTGCAAGAACCACTGGTAATCACCGCTTCCTTGTGGGTTGATAGTTTAGAACAGAGAGTAGAATAAATGCTCTTCAAGTCCTAAAAGCCCCTCAATAATAAAAAGTTAAACCCATATATACTGACAGTATTAAACTTAAACAGGTCAGCCAAACCCCAAGATGCCAAGACTTACACAAATACAGTTTCTTGGGTCGTGCATTGCTGCTGTATGTAGAAACGAACAAACTGAATCTAATTCCTCTAAAAAACCACCCTAGAGATTATGGCAGCTGTTGGAGACAAGTGTCCCACTATCTCCCAGGAATAGGCCAACTATGCTTATGTGGGTTACTGAAGACACTGCCATTTTTAATCTAGAGCAGCTAGTCAAGAGTAGGGTAAAATACAAATACTGAACTTGAAGCAAAATGTCTGAGTCCTTATCTTGGTTCTATCAACTTCTTGGTGGAGCAACCCTAAGCAAGCACTTAGCCTGACCTCACTATTTCTGTCAGCTGGGGGTCATAAAAATCACAACACAGAGCTAAATGACATTACATGTATACATGTATCTTGCACAGTACCTGGCACATAGTAAGCACTCAATAAATGTATATTGAATACAAATTCAAAACAAAGCTCCAAGCATATTCTGCTGGTGAGAGCCTGGCCTTAGCTTTGAGTGGAACTAGACTTGCAATTTTAAAGACACGAGTCTCTGGTCCAGTGTCCTTGGAGGTAATGTTTGATCATGCATGTGAGACCCAGGATCAATTCATTTCTCAGTGGGAGGATATGCTTTCCATTCAGAAAGTCATCTTCCATCTCAGCTACTCCTCATTGTATAAATTGGGTGAGAGCCAGTAAGATGAGCAAAAGAACTCATAAAAGCCATATTTGGTAAATGAAGCCTCCCTCTATTCAGAAAGGAAGGCAAGCAGAGCCCAAATTCGAAATGGAAACTGCTGTGATACGATCTCTGCCAATTATATTGCCAATAAATACAAAGGTAAAACTGATGAGGCGAGTTGATTGGTGACTGATGATAAAAGGTCAAGGATTTGGTGCCTGTTTTGTGCTCACAGACAACTCACTTAATCCCTATTATACAGATGAACGCTACAAAATGGGAGAACCCAAGGAGAGAAGGGGATGGCTTAGCCCAATCAAACACTGGTAGTATAAAAATACGTCAAAACGTATTTTGGCTTATTGATGGTGAGCGTCTAGGGTCATCTGAGTATTAAGAAAAATTTATGCCCCCAAACAGAGGTATTTCACCCATGTTCTTGCTATTACAATGAGTTCCACATTAGCACTTTGGACAAGGCTCCACTCGAAGAACTTGGAAGATGGTAACTTTGGAAAGGAAGGTTCTACTGAAAGCTTCACACCAGCTCAATAATGTTGGTGGATCCGAAGGGCAAAGGGAATCTACATATATCTCACCAGGACAAAGAGAAGTGCAGGTTATTTTCTGCACTGACATTCCCTCACAAAAGGCTCCACCATTGAGAGGAGCTGGGTTGGTGCAGGTCCGGGACCGTTTCTGCCATCCTCTACCACAGCGAACATTGCAGGCTGACCACGCTGTCCAGGAAGACCAGCCTCCATTCACTGAGAGAGAAAAACGGGGAGGGGAGAAAAAAAAGGAAAGAGGCATGTACTGATTGCCTACTATGTGCAAGCCACTTGCCAGGTGTTGTGAGTTGAGTACCAAGAGACTGGCGGGGACCCTCACCGGCTGCCCCATCGTGAGGCAACAGTGGGGCTGATCTAGTCTCCACCCCTCAGTCTACTCTTCTGATACAGGAGGGATGCAGAGAATTTGCATTGCAAGGAAATGATGAACCATTGGAAGAACTCATCAACCTATCTCTAAAGCACTTGAAAATCCAGAGTATAAGAAGAAAATCTCAGCATTTGAATTTCAATTAACTTTAAGTGCTTCAAAAATAAATCCCAGGGCTCTTCTATCGTGGAAGGGAGTGCCTTTACTTCAGTAGCTGGGAATTTCATTTATACAATACCTGAGATATTCAGCAAATAGTCATGTTTGTTTTTGGTGGATTTCGTATGCCAGGAGAGGAGGTGCCGACAGCAGGTCTGGGGAAGATGGGGGGTGGATGTTGGGTTTGGGAAGAGTGGGAAGAAGTTGCCCACCTCATTTCATTTCAAATATAAACACAATGGAAGAAAACAAACAACTTTTTAGATTATTTTGAAAAGAGATCAAAAATGTCACTGACTATCTCCAGAAGTCCAATTCTGGATGAAAGGGAAACAGGCATCTGCCTTCACCTGTCAAAGGGATGAGGCAGGAGAGAGCGCTATAATGGATAACCCCCAAAGTCCTTTCCGTTCTAAACATTGAAAGCTTTAATGAAATGCACCTCCCTCTACCTCTCTGCTTTCCGTCCTCTCTCTCCATTCCTGGCCTTTGGGCTGGTCTTACCATAAACCACCACTGTGGCTGACAGGCTCCTCCTCTTGGCTACGATGTTGGCCGCCATGCACGTATAATTTCCGGAGTCCGAGAGCCGCGCCTGCCGGATGATGAGGTTGTGGTCTGCCCTGGTGTCAATGTTTTCATCTTGTTCAGAGTCAATGGGCTCCTCGTTTTTCAGCCATTCCACCTATCAGAAGACAGTAACGTTTATAAGTCATTAAAAAAAAAAAAAAAAAAAAGAACTTTCCTGGAGTTGGAAGATGAGAAGTTAGGGCATATGGGAGAGCGCTGTACCTAACATACAGAGTAACAACAATGATTTTTAAAAATCTTTATTCCATATCCCATCCTTTTTGGTATATTCAGGACATGAACACTCAAGCTCATAAACTGGAGGCCGGAAAAGGACGTAAATATCCTATTGACTTTGACCTATTTTCTAAAAATGCAGTGGGAGAGAGGAAAGACTGTAATTAGGTCATTTCATTATACTTCATCGTGTTACAGCTCTGACGATGATGATGATATTTTAATAACTGGCCCAAGATGGAGCTCAGAAAAATCAACACGTATATGTGGAATTTGTAATTTGTGCAGAGAGGATATTATGTTGTCAGACAGGGTTTGAAGTCAATATGTTTCCATTTAAACACATTTTAATAAAGGTGCGATGATGTCTACAGGCCAATGTAACACAGATTTGGATAATCACAGGCACTTCAATGAAACTCAGATCTCTATATTCCCTGGTTTTGGGGATATGTTTCTTTGGTGATCACTTATGTTACTACTTCAGTGATTCAGCAGACATTTAGGTCGGATTAGGCACCCTAGACATCTAAGCCTCAGTCTCCCTTCCAAAGGAGCTCACTTTTCACATCCTCTGAGCGTAGGCTAGTCCCATCTTTGGTTTGTTTTGTCTAGCTTGCTCCTAGAGAACCTATTTCCCTCTTTCCATCTCCACCCTAATCCTATCCTTGGTCCAAAGGTCTCTTTCCTTGGACGCCTGAGGAAGACCCAGATGAGATCTTCTGCTCCCTGGGTCCTGATCCTTCCCACAGCTGGGGTGCACCATCCCTACATCTCTTATTTCATCAAGCAGACCAGTCTTCCCAGACCTAACTGCCTTCCTTCCCCATTCTGTCCTTTGCTTCCACATCTAAACAACGTCTCCACTCTCTCATGCCATCTTGGTAGCACCAGATGCAGCTCTTGTTTGACAATAACCATTTAGCTCTAGTTAACAGTATGTGTTACACACAGGAATTTAACAGACACATCAAAACGGTAATTCAACACAAAAAAGCAACGGCAATGACTACAACAAAAAGACACCACATGGAAGCACATGCATCTGGGTTCTTTTCACCATACCCTCTCTGCCCACCACTAGCATAGATAATTGAAAGTTGGCTTTAGTTGGCTCATTTCATGTTTATATCTAAAGAATTCTAATTTATTGCCGATAATCAAGTGACGTCTGCTAGACAACAATTTGGTCTAATAAATATTTTTGGCTTCTATAAAAAGGGATTTATTGGGGACTTCCCTGGTGGTGTGGTGGTTAAGAATCTGCCTGCAAATGCAGGAGACACAGGTTCGAGCCCTGGTCCGGGAAGATCCCACATGCTGCGGAGCAACTAAGCCCGTGTGCCACAACTACTGAGCCTGCACTCTAGAGCCCACGAGCCACAACTACTGAGCCTGCGTGCCACAACTACTGAAGCCTGCATGCCTAGAGCCCATGCTCTACAACGAGAAGCCACTGCAATGAGAAGCCCACACACCGCAACGAAGAGTAGCCCTGCTTGCCACAGCTAGAGAAAGCCTGCGTGCAGCAATGAAGATCCAACACAGCCAAAAATAAATTAATAAAAAAATTTTTTTAAAAAAAGAGATTTATTTATCAGAAGAAAACCTATAACGATCCTTCAATATTTATCCCAAGTATCATCTCATTAATGAGAGTATAGAATACCAAAAGTCATCAGCCATCCAAAATCTAACCTAGATGAGGTCGATTTTTAGAACAGAAGTTGATGCCAAAATAGCCAAAAGAGATCTGAGAATTGCTTTAAAACATGAAGAAGAGCTGAGAAAGCAACATGGTACAGGACCGCGAAGTAAGGAAGCAAGCCTGACTACCAACCCCAGGAGTTCCTCAAGGCATCACCACGTGCCAGCCCGGTGGTATAAGAACTAATGATGACCCAGAGCCCAAAAGCACTGCTCTGTTTAACAAAGCAGGACAGTGGAGCCAATTTTAAAACACAACTGACCATCAGCCCATGACAAAATATCCTTCACTCCCCACTAACACTGCCAGCCATTCATTCATTCATCTGACAAATATTCCAACCTTTACTGAACATTGGAGGTCGTCCTGATAGTTGAGTAAAGTGAGATAAACAAAACTAGCATAGCCTCTTCTTTCATGGATCTTACTTTTAATGGACAAGATGGAAACAAAGAAGTTAAATCCACATCACCACTAGAAAATAAGAGCTGTCACCAATATTTGGGATGAAACACTGTAAAGCCAATAGGATTGGATTTTTTAAACCACCATCACTGTTGTGTCACTGGAATGAACAAATTGGTCAGCTTAAAGTAAATCTGAGGAGCTTTGGTTCCACTCCACTCTCCTCCCGGTCCAGAAATTCTGAGTGTAAATTGCCTGACTTTCTGATTGTTAATTTCCTATCCTTGTTACTTCTAGCACCTACAAAGCCGTTCTCTCCTGTCTCCACCTCAAGTCATCTTCTTTTTCCATACTTCCCCCAAAACAGCTGGTCGGGAAGTCGGGAAAGTCTGGCCGTGGTCCATAAGTAAATAATTCCTAGTGAGGAAATAACCAGAAAGAGCCCTGGGGGCAGTGACCCTGGAAACAGAAACGGAGTCCCAGCACCTGGAAATCAAAGAAAGCTTTCCTAAACAAATCTTGGCCCAGAGAAAATTAAAGCCACAATCATCAAGTAGAGGTCTGGTTTCAAATTGAAAACTTATATAAAAATACATCATACACAAAATTAAGTGGGCAACAACCTAGGAAGATATTTGCCAGAAATTTGATATATAAAACAATAATAATATGATGATCTGAGGGATACTGATCTGAATCACTCAAGCTCTCATATCAGTTGATAAAATGCCATCCAAGATAAGACAGAAAAAACACATGCTAATTAAACAATTGAATAAATATTCTATACCACTAATAAAAAAGTTGAACAACAATATAATGACATTTTTCCTACCCAAAGAGCAAAGACTAAAATTACACAAGCATACACAGACACACACACATACATATAGTATTTTTTTTTTTTTTGCTGAACTTACAGAGCACGGGGCATTTCTGTTATTGCTGCTCTACGATTATCTCCTTTCTGGGACGACACTAATAGCCTCTTAACTACCTGGTCTGTCTGGTGCTTCCGTTCCTGCCTCTACAGTTGATTCTCCACAAAGGGATCAGGTAATATCACTTCCTGGGTCCAAATCCTTCAACAGCCTTGAAGCCCACTAAGAACAAAATTGTAAATCCTTACCATGGCTAACAAAGCCCATCTTGGTCTGGCCCAGAGTTAATTCCCCACCTTAGATTCGCTAAGTAACCTCTGCACAGTCTACTCCAGCCCTACAGGACTCCTTCCTGTTCGAGAAAACTCAAAGCCAGTTCCAACCTCAGGACCTTAACACCTGCTGGTGCCTCTACCCGGAAGGCCTTTCCTGCAATTATCCCTACGGCTCAACTCTACTTTTCATTCGGGTCTCTAATCAAATATTTCCTCCTTAGAGACGTCTTGCCTAACAATTCTTTCTAGTATAGCAAGGCCCCTTCACTCCCGGTGTCCTGCTTTAATTTTCTTCCTAATATTATCTCCATCTAATAGGCTTAAAGATAGTAAAAGCCTTCTGTTCTTGTAATTGTGATCCCAGGAATTTACCAAAGGAAATTATTAGGGCTACAAACAAGGATTTAAACAAAATAAACTATTTTTCATAGCAAAAAAGAATGAAAGAAAACAAAAAAAAGTATGCCAAAGCTACAGGCCAAATAACAGACCTTTGTTTAAATAAATGACTCAGTAATAAAATATAATATTATATAGCACTAAAAGTCATGATTTCAACTAGTGAAAACACTGAAAATGCTCATAATATATGGAAGAGTCAAAATGCAAAACTATGTTCGTTGTTATCATAAATTTGTAAAAGCAACAAAAAAATGAAATCACAAACATACATACACTTAAAAAATGGTTGGAAGAAAATGCAATATGTTTGCAGAGGTTTTTAAGAGAAGACTTGGGGTAACTGTTGTTTTTCTTCTTGGTGGTTAATTGTGGAATATTCAAGGAAAAAGTATTTAGTAATCTGAAAAAAATCACTTTAGCTTAAAAAACTCCTTTACTTATGTAGCACAGTGGTATTCAAATTTATATTTAACCATAGACTGTTTCCTCAATTTAAAGCTTATGTGATCATATGATATATACAATCATATGTATCATATGATATCGCTTATATATGGAATGTAAAAAAATGATACAAATGAACTTACATACAAAGCAGAAATAGACCTACAGACATAGAAAACAGACTTATGTTTACCAAAGGGGAAAGGGTGGGAGAGCAATAAATTAGGAATTTGGGATTAACAGATACACACTACTATATATAAAATAGATAACTAACAAGGACCTACTGTATAGCACAAAGAACTCTACTCAATATTTTGTAATAACCTATAAGGGAAAAGAATCTAAAAAAGAATATATATATATCTGAATCACTTTGCTGTATACCTGAAACTAACACAACATTATAAATCAACTATACTTCAATGAATAAATTAAATAAATAAAAATAAAGCTTTTCAGAAAGCCCCAAGTGAAAAACAGATAAATATGGAAAGCTCTTATAACAGGTGCAGAAGTGAGGGTATTTGAGTTACAGAAATGAGGCACCCTAAGCTGCAATGGCCCAACACCCAAGGCCACTGTTTATAAAATTCCAGGAGAGGTAATTCACATCCTTCCCTGTCTATGTCAATCATGCCCAATGGAGATGTTCAGCGCACCTGTACCATCATATAAGTTGACCCTGCCATACAATCTACCGCCACCCACCTACGTGTGTACTATGAACACGTACAATGGTCTGCTACTTGGTCTCCCCAGATCATAGCTTGAAAACCATCAATACAGGATGAATGAGGTATCCCAGGTACATACACATTCTGGTCTACTTGGTGTTTACGCTGTCATGACTCAGGTCCATCAACCCAATTATGTCTATAAACAATCGGCACATTAGGAGACACCTAACTGCGGGGCTGTTTTTTATTTGTAAACTAATAGTTTATCCATTTAACTGATGGCAGGATCTTTATGAGAAAATCAGTTTGGTGTTTTCTAGGCTTATAAAAGTGACAAATTGCTCTTGGATTTATGCTTTTGTCACTTAGAGAAATGTTAAAACATTTTTGATGAGCTAAGTGCTCCTAATGTAGAATAGTTTAATAAATAATAGAAAAAAAACATTTCCTACAGCAGCAGTTGCAAACTCGAATGTTCCTGGGGGCCAGGGAGGTAACGTAAACTACTGAAGTGGAGCTGGGGGCAAACATCCACGTGCGTTGCTTGCATACTAAAGACAAGGGGCTATTCTTCATGCCCACGAAGGAATGAGCTCACGCTCATTTTTCTTAAAAAATGTTATTTTCTTTCTCCTTTTGTTTCCCCACTTTAGATAGAGACACGAGTATTTTTAAAAATTAACGATAGTGTAATGAAAAATGACCGTGAACTCATTTTTGCTTTTAAATTTCTGTTGCTTTTAATGTATCACAGTGGTCTTCACATGTACGGAGTATGTAGCTTCAGTATCAGGATGTACGGGGACCTGGTGCTGATAACAACAAAAATGTAGATTCCATGGTTTGTGCAAATAAATATGCAGCCACCAGTTGGGTTCACACTACTGTGACCAGTGTAACCAGATCCTTCCATCTTTCTTGAGAAGCCACGGCTGTGTATTTTCATGTACTATTTCTTGATTCCAACATGATGGCCCATATATTACAAAATAGATTGTGAGGGTCAAACAAAACATGTCCATGAACTCCCTCTTCTCCAGATACTACAACACACCAGCTCTCTGGCCCTTTGTGAGCGTTATCACAAAGAGGAGCTCAACGCCCTTCACTGAAGTTAATTCCTTTCGGTAAGTTTGCTTCCCCCATCATCCTAGAATGTTCCGGTTCATAGGTATCAGGGCCCATTCTCAATGTTTTCTCATGTCAAGCACCTAAGAATTTCTGAACTTACATACAGTATCCTACAAGTATCATAAGGGCATGAATACTGAGTTCAGAAATGATTTTATAAGAGGTTGTCAACACTGGAAAGCCCCCATTAAGCTCTTAACAAAAGCAATTCACATTTTCAAATTAGCATCATGGGATCGATACAGTGATCACCTGAGGCTAACGGACATTTTTTTTTACCACTGATCCAAATGACCTCATACTAACAGGTCATCTCTTTGACAGAGAGGCTTAACTTTCTGGAATGTCATGGGAGGCATTCACGCCCTGAGAGGAAAAGAATTTTTCATCTGGTTTCTACTTATTTAGCTTAGATGGATAATCCCAGTTAGGAGTGTGGGAAGAAACCAGCTACTTAGAGGTAATGAGCTAATGGATTTTCAGGATGCATGAGTTCATTAGCATAGTGTTATGTGCAGATGGTCTGCAATTTGTAGCTTTTTCCAGTTTATAAACAAATCTGGAAAAGCAGACCATCAAAGACAATTAGATTTCATGCCCAACAGCAGGTTCCTGTTCAGTCATTCTGGTTAGCTGGGGACAGAAGGTATCTAATTGACGACCCTATAGATTTCCTCAACAATAGGCAGCATGGTGTAATTGGATGGGAGGCAGCCTCCTTTGGAAGAGTGATGCTTCATGGGAGATTATCTTATCTGAGACAAGGGTTACATTTGAAAATCTCTGAATGAGTCCTGACATTTCGCTTCTTCTGACCTTTTGTCAAAGATGTCCTATGCAGGTATACACATAAACTCTTCACCTAAAGGTTTATTTCCATCAGACAGCATGTCAGGTTCTAATGCTCCTGTTCTTGTTCTTAATATTCCATAAGAGCATGAGAAGGTGAGTGCTGTTATTAATCATTTAGAAATGTAAAAGCTAGACTAGAAAGAGAAAGCCACTTTAATAGGCCAGCTCTCTTCCCATGCAGGATCCCAAGCCTGTTGTCTTTTGAATTCTAGATAGTATCAAGCTGGAACTCTCTCTCCCCTCGTATCCCACAGAAAATGCCAACGGGGGCCATTTGTTGGCATCATCTACCAAGTGTTCTTATCCCCCCCACCCCCAATTCCAGTCCTCTTGGGATTTGCTAGATGAAATATAAAATTGAGTTGCTCATATATATTAAAGATGTAACCTCAGATTTCTGACTTTAGAAGCTTCTCAATTCATCTACTCATTGCTTGGGGTCATTTTCTTCTTGCACAACTCAGTGGCAAGCTCCTTAAGAACAAAAACAGTATTTTAAAACGTTCCTATATCTTGCACAGAACCTTCTTCTGAGGATATGCAATGGCACCTGTTGAATAAATTTTTTAGCCCAAATTGATATACCTGCAAGTTTAGAGACTGGTGTGATATACATACACACATATACAACTTCAAACTGCATTTTAGGGGTTGGACCAAGGGAGGGGATATTATTCTTTGCTTTAAATTCCAGGATTAAGCATCGATATGATCTAGAAGAGAGACATCTTTAGCGTAGTTGTTCTTAATAATCTGGGAACCACTAATATTTCATAATGGCTAAAAAGGGTCTCATGTTGAATTTCATGTATTTGCTCAAGATATAAGCTATGTAAGAGTAATAAATGCTTTTTCTCCTCACTACAACTAAGAATGGCTTGGGAAGGCAACCTTGTCTGATAGGACAGGATGGAGAGACAGGGCTACACTAGGGTGTACGAGAGAGGTCGAGCCAGGGAAACACTGGAAAGTCACAACCATTCACAACGTGGTCATTCCCTACATAACCTCTCAAACTTTTCTGTAAAGTTACCACCTTACCAAATAACAAATGTGATTGAATTTCTGTGGGAAAACAAGAGAAGGCTGTGGCATGCATTCTAGCTGTTGGGGGCTAACCAGAGATGGTACACAAGGACACAGGGGTGGGGAGGAGGGGACCAGGCAGAAGTAAAGATGGGGTTCCATAGGACCCTGGGGAAGCCCCTGACTTCCACACCCTAGGACATTAGTCTAACCAATGTTTCTTATTTACTTAAAGTCACATCATGAATTTTGATCAAATGAGTATTTCCTAGCCTAAAAAATGAGACCTAGCATTTCTTGTGTACTTACTATGTGCCAAGTACTCTTTTAAACACTGTACATCTGTTGATTAATTTCACTCTTTAAAAGTCTCTATGAGGTCGACACCATTTTCATTACCCCCATTTCGCAAATAAAAAAACAAAGATGTTAACTACTTTGCCCAAAGTCACATATATAGTTAACGGTAGAGCCAGAATTTGAATCCAAGTTTCAACTCCAAGTCTTGCTTTTTTTTTTTTTGCCAAACTGCACGGCACGTGGGATCTTAGTTCCCTGACCAGCGATGGAACCCGCAACCCCTGCACTGGAAGCGCAGAGTCTTAACCACTGGACAGCCAGGGAAGTCCCTCCAAGTCTTGCTTTTAACCACTGTGTTTAGTCACCCATATCATTCACCAGATTTGGGTGGAATGACCCTGTGCCATTTGCAAAATTACATTAAACATAATTTTGAAAACGTATTTGGGGATTTTACAATCATTCCTAAGGACGGGGTGCAAAAAATATCTTGACAAAAGCAACATTGTTGAATAAGTATACTGTCTCCCAGAGGGTTGATTTAAAGGCCAGCTCTCATTTGAATGCACACATTTTGGTTATATTATATTAGCATGTCAGGATGTTCAGAATGTGACCAGAACTATTTTAACATCAAAAAATTACTCAAACTTAATATTTGTCCCTGTAGAGCTCATTAGAAGTTATGGTAGCCCTCACCAAGTTATCTGGTGTTTGATTTTGCTTTTGAGCAATGGGCAGAAATGAATGGAACAAGTAGTCCATGAAATCTCTGTGATGACAGCCTGTAGTCTTAAAATACTCAAGAAGGCCAACTGTATCTAAGTCTATTGGGTGACTTACAGGAAGTCATTTGCCTTCCTGAGAAAAGGGATAGGTATTTCTGGCCTTTTACCTGGTTGGGCATGGATGTGATTGTGAAGCTAGGGCAGACATCTTGTGACCACGAAGAAAAGGCAAAGGACCCCACAGAGATATTGATCACTGTCTTTACACTCTCAAATGAACACATTAATATGCAATACTTTATCTCATTTGATCCTCACAACAACACCAAGGTAGGCAAAGAAAATCTTATCCTTCCCATTTTACAGATTACATGATTCACCTAAGGCAACATACTTGGAAAATGGTAGAACTAAAACTGGTAGCGTTCAAATCATTTTCCTGCCACAAAACATCAGCCATTTTCTTGTCTCTTATTGACCACATGAAGGGCCACTCCTTAGTATTTCCCATGATTTGGCTCGGCATTCCAGAGTAAGTCTTAACTGGGACGTAACTATTGCAATAGAGTGACATGCCTCTACTCAGAACGGAGCAAATTATCTTCTCGTGTTAGTTGAGGCCATCACTTGTTTTGCTACTTTCAGATTAGATGTCATCTGTCCTCTCTGCTCTCCTTGATAATATTTCCTTCAAGTTATTTATAACAGTACTCTCATGTTTCCCCTTTTGTCTTCCTTTTCTTTCCAGACTGGATAGATTGACTTTAAAGCCACCTATACTGCAGTTGCTGCCATTTAGCTCCACTTATCTGATTATGCATCACAAAAGGAAGCAGAAATTCAGCTTAATTGTGAAGCCACAGCTGCAGAACCGGGCAAACGAGAGAAACCTAATGATCACAGACAGAATCACACTCACTGATGCCGAATGAAATGACAGACAGGAGTTCCTTTGGAGAAGCCTGAATTCCGATTATGGAACTTTATGTTCTGACATTGTATGCCTCTTGTCAGATCACTGTTGTCCTTTAACTTCCCCGTTTCAGTTATGAAAGTCAGGTGCAGCCTCATGTTTTTTTTTTTTTTTTTTTTTTAAATTCATTTTGATCGGTAAATGGTCTCGGAAAGTAAACGCCCTGATCAACTGTTTACTGAAACTGTAACATTGTCATGAGTGAAAAATGAGACACGTTTACATTAATGTAAAGCATTTACAAGAATGATGATGAGAGGGAAAAGACAACACTGAACAGATGAAGCATAAATATAAAAATGGGGAGAGATGTGCAATCAAAAGGTGATCTGTAAGGGAGGGTGTCTGCCACCGTTAATTTTTCAGCTGTGCTTTCCCTAGTGCAATGGTTCTTGCTGTTCGCTAATTCTACCTTTGCTCATTCCCATCTGCTACGGGAAAAGGGAAAAGGAATGCTGGTTTTTGAATCTTTGATAAAGCAACCCCTAGGAGATGCTTCCAAAACTTCTCAAGCTTTGAATTGGATTGGATATCCCAAGGAGTGACCTAAAACATAGTATCATGTGCCTCTTCGTTTAAAGGGATTATTTTAGGATGGGAAGAACTCTTTAACAACATTACAAAGAGTTGGCTTTCAGAGAGACTCAAAACAGTTTCTGCATTCCCATTTCCTCCCATAATTTCTGGTATGTAAATCAGGTTTTAAAGTGGTGGTGAGGGGATATTAATTAACAGTTCCCTTTTTCTGTTCCTTACAACCAGGTAATATATACTCAAGTGTTGAGAAAATAGCCATCTTAGTAAGGATTAAAGACTCAAAATGTTCATATCATAACTGGTTTTAAAAGCTGGTATCTGAGTTACATACGATTAGATAAAGAAATGCAAACACATATCACTGACACGTGCATACACACAAACCACTGGAGAAACCAGATCTGTTCAGAATAAAAATGTTTCTATCAGCTACATTGAAAGGCTAATCATGTAATGATCTACAAAGGAAATGCAGGGACAGATATGGATGAGCTCGGTTTCCATATATTGGGTGGCTGAGAATGAATTAGCATAATCATAAATTTGTTCCAATTACAGAAGGCAATTATCAGAGCCCAGCTTACAGCATTTTCAAAATGAAATCAGCAAAGTGCATCTACAGCCCAGGTATATGCCACTGAGTTAATGGTGCTTAAAAAAAAAGGCTCTATGCTCATTCATCCTTCATCCCTTTGATGACCATACTCCATACAAGTCTCCTTTTAGCTGACAGACACAAAGCCACCACGAAAGAAGAAAAAATACATGCTGTACAAAAAAAAAAAAAAAAAAAAAGTCATGCTTAGTATAATAACTCAAGTGCAAAATAGCCAAATTCAAACTCTGAAGTCTTGTATGGATGATTTCTCTAAATCAGTGGTTCAGGCAGTGCTTTTACATTTTAGACAGTAATTCACATCACCTCTTGTGTTCTCTCCAAAATGTTGATTAGGAATAAAACTGTGAGTAAGCCTGTCATTACCTGCTCCAAACAAAAGTTCTTTGTGCAAAAATGTAATGCTGCTGTTTTGCAAAGGTAACTCCACCACTATTCCTGTTTTCATGTTGCTTTCCTGTTAAAAATAGAACCTGCTGCCTTGTTAATTGTTGCCAACCTGTAAAAAGTACAGGAGAGTCAAACATATTTTGTACAGAAGGCAACAGATTTAGTCTCCTAATTTTAAAGCTGAAAAGGCAATTCAATTTAATCAGTTAAGATTATACTTATATATACTAGAATGTGCCCAGCACTTAGGAAGACACACACTAGAGAGGAATATTACTCAGCCATAAAAAAGAATGAAATAATGCCATTTGCAGCAACATGGATGGACCTAGAGATTATCATACTAAGTGAAGTCAGTCAGATAAAGAAAAATATCATGATATCACTTATTTGTGGAATCTTAAAAAATGATACAAATGAACTTATTTACAAAATAGAAATAGACTCACAGACATAGAAAACAAAGTTACAGTTACCAAAAGGGAAATGGGTGGCGGGAGGGATAAATTAGAAGTTTGGGATTAACAGATACACACGACTATATATAAAATAGATAACCAACAAGGACCTACTGTATAGCACAGGGAACTATATTCAATATCTTGTAATAACATATAATGGAAAAGAATCTGAAAAAGAATATACACACACACGTATCCCTGAATCACTTTGTAGTATACCTGAAACTAACATACCCTTGTAAATCAACTATACTTCAATAAAAAAATTAAAGAAAAAGAGATAATCAAGAGATTGCAGATTAGTAAGAAAGACAAAAAAGAATTTCTACTGTAACTAAATGCAGTGGGTTTTACTATTACATAGAATGATAGGCCCAGTGGAGCTGAAGCAGGGGAAGCGGAGGAGAAGGGAAGAGAGACTGCTACATGTCAGAGGCTATTCTAGGCTCTTTCACATCTTAAACCACTTGGTGAGGTGGCCATTGTTAACTACGTCTTTACAGTTAGGAAAATAACTAGTATGAAAGAGCTGAAATATTTGAACATGCTCAAAATTCTGCCACCTTAAACAAGTAAGCAAACACAAAACCCTTCCTTTCCTTGCTTTTCAGGCATCTCTCTTGAATTCTTTAGCAATTACTCCTCATCATTACATTTCAATTGGGCTTCCACCCGATCAACACACTGAAATTGCTCTTGCTGACGTCACCGATGTTCCCCAGGTTGCTACATTCAGTGCAAACTGTTTTGTCTTCTTCTTTGACTCTCAGGGGTAATGAGAACCATTCTTGAATTGTGTCTTCCACTGGTTTTTATGATGCCACGTGTTCTCTCTTTGTAGCCTCAGGCCACCCCTGCTCTGTCTCTGTGTTGGCATCTTCTCTATCCAAACATGAAGTATTTTTGGGGTGCCCAAGAACATTCCCAAATTATCTTTAGTTCACTGACCTTCTTGAGTTACAGCCTTTTGTATTTAGACATCTACTCAGAATTTATTTTTGTAAGCTTCATAGATGCTTCAAGTTCAACAGGTGGAATTGGCTTTGGAATTTTTTCTTGCAGAATTCAGAAAGTGATAGATGATTTCCTTACCTATTTGACATTAAAATATATGAATCTCATCATCTGAAAACAGGGACTCATTGAAAAAGATTGGACGGTTGGTGACATAATAATTGCACATTAAAAAGACGACTCTGGATATGATGTATAGAATATATGGGGTGGGGTGGGGTGGGGCGGGGCAGGCAAAGTGAGGAGCCGAAAGATCACTAGGAGGCTGTGACCATAACCCTGGGGAGTGATTGTGGTGGGATGAACTGGAAATTATGATGGGTATACAGGCATACCTTGGATATATTGAGGGTTTGGTTCCAGACTACCACAATAAAGCAAATTTCACAATAAAGCAAGTCGCACAAATTTTTTGGTTTCCCAGTGCATATCAAAGTTATGTTAACATTATACTGTAGTCTATTAAGTGTGCAACAGCATTATGTCTAAGAAAACAATGTACACACCTTAGTTAAAAAATATTTTATTGCTAAAAAGTGCTAACCATCATCTGATGACACAGGATTGCCACAAACATGCAATTTGCAAAAAGAAAGATGAAACAAAACAAAAAACAAAACACACACTATCTGCAATAAGGTGAAGCTCAATAACATCAGGTATGTCTGTACAATAAAGAGTCTTAACAATAAGTTAAGGGTAAAATAGAATGAATAGAAATTTGTGGTTGATTTGATAAAATATTTCAAGAGAGGGCAATCAAAATTTGGCACCCATATATCTGACTTGGGTAAGTGATATAGAGAACACCAGGTAAAAAGGTCATTTTTGGATGGTGCACTTATATTTGCTGACTGAATATCCCCTTGGGCCCTAATATAAAAAGAACATTCTGAAATCAAAAGAAAGAGAGAAAGAAAAACCAAATAAACATGGCAACCGCAAAATAGGCTTAAGTACTCAAATAATTAACTCAGTGATGCCTTTAGTTAAACTTAAGATGTATATAGTAACTGAAATAAACAACTTCAACCCAGATCTCTCTTCAGCTCCAGACTTACATCAACAACTTTTTGGGCATATTTACTGCAGTCTTCAGGATAATATGTATCCAATGCTATAAGCATATATGAAATCATGCAGAAAGATGAAAAAAAAAGCTTAAGATACAACAGTGAAGAAAAGCAGCAGAAAAGGGAAAAAGAGGCTGCAGAAATACATTGATGACATTGAGGTAAGAGAGAAAGTAGAAATGTATGTATCATGGAAGTCGAGAGAGAAAAATATTTTAAGGACTTAAAATTACCACTGAAGTAAAAGGTGAGTGTATGTCAAGTCCCAGTTTCCCTTTCAACATGAAGCTCCTTCTACAGCATGTTAATTAAAGGACTCCACTCATCTTTGTTACTTTTAATGTAAAAAATAATAATAATAAACCTACACTGTCCCCCTCTGTTCAGTTTCCTCGATATTCACTGAAACTTCCCCGAAGTTAATTGGACACTTGAAAAATAAAGTGGTATCTCTAGCTCACTCCTTACAGCAAAACAAACCTCAGGCATATAAAATATTAAAAATACAGTAAGTGAAGCCACAAAAGTACCATGAAAAAGCATGGGTGAATATTTTTGTAATTTTACAGTAGAGAAGGATTTCTTGCATGATATAAAAGCCATAAAGACTGACTATTAAAGTGTAAAAGTTCAATATACCAAAAAGATGCCATACACATGGATAAACATGAAAAAATGTTTGCAACATATGACAAAGTATTGACAAAGTATTATTATACTAAAATCAAGGGAGATAGTAAATACATTTTGCAACTTATGCAGCATGATGCCCATACAATAGAAACGGATGTTGGTTATTATGTTCTACCAGAATGTACTGAATGAATACCAGCCTGGTTTCTAATATATAAAGATCATGCTAAAATCAATAGAAAACCAGCATTGCAACAGAAAATGAGCTGAGTACGAGTACTCAAGCAGATTATTTAGAGGAGAAAAATACAAATGGAGGACTAACATATGAAAAGTTTTTCAACTGCTCTAATAATGAATATGAAAATGAGATATTACTGTTAGCCTATTACTTTGGCAAATAGTGAAACTATATAGGTTTGGCAAAAGTGTAAAGAAATAGATGTTTTCAGTGACTTTAGGTTACAGTAAAAATTAGTACAATTAGTACATCCTTTTGTGGGACAATGTTGCAATATTTACCCAAACTGAAAATACTGATATCATCTAATGTAAATTTCCACTGGTTGCAGTTGAATAATCATCAGTAAAAATCCAGAGATATGCACTAAGATGTTAATTACAGCCTTGTTTATAATAATGAAGAAACTGTAAACAACCTAAACATTCATTAACAGATTAAATCAATTATGCACATTTACTCAGTGGAATACTATGCAACCATCAAAAGAATGATGCAGTTCCATGAGACATAATTGAGTGTTAAAAGCAGATCATAAAACTATATTTTTATTACCTCTACATTCAAAGACACTCATAACTATCTTGAAGGCAGTTCACCAACTGTTATTTGGGTACTGGAATTTTCAGTGATCAAAATTTTCTTCTTTAGAGATTCCTAGATTGATTTAATTTTCAGTATGAGCCATTCATCAAATATATCTGGCCATCTCCTTTACAAGTATGGCTGTACTTCCAGATTCCTTTTTGGTTTAGTGGGGTCATGTGACTAGTTCTGGGCCAATGAGTTGTCAGTAGAAGTGACTTTGTCAGTTCCAGGCCTGAGTATTTAATTTCCTGCATTGAGATGCTCTCGTCTTTTCTCCTTTTCCCTCTGCCACAACAGCTCATAGGTTTTTGAAGAATGGCTACTCCATTAACCTTGGAACTGTAGTAGGAGTGTCCATGAGCACCCAGCTGAGGCGTGATGGACATGTAACGTGACAGAGAAAAGAAATTGTTGTTTTAAAGCCACTGAGATTTCCAGGTTGTTTGTTAACTTTACCATAATGTACATTACCCTATTTACTACCATCTATATTATGTTTTTAAGCAGGAAAAAAAAAGCTATTTTCACTAAACAAACAAATATCTGTCCTCAAAAGGTTTCTAATACTTCTGGTCTCTGAGAGATGAAACAAATTGTCTTAAATTGCATCTTTCTTTTCCTAAACTAATACATTAACTAGAAAAACAATCCATTTCTAGATGGCTAGCAGACTAAGTGACTGTCCCATATCGTATTCTATCTTCACATCTGTCTTTACCCAGCTATGTTAGACAACTCCTTGACTTCTGCATAATCTCACACTGTGCAGATCACGGATAATAAGTCACTGTGTTAAAACTCTAACCTCCAAATCCATGGAGGGAAATTTAAATGAAATTGTTACTTTCAAATGTCATACTTAACTTCAGTTGACTATACAATTTCATTAACAAAACTGGGTTTTTATTTTTTAAATAACATAAGTAGTTTCATAGATTACAAACATTCCAAGGGGAATCTAAAAAGAAGTGACTTTGTACATCCAACATTTTCTCATTTGGGGAGGGTGTTTACGGTTCTTGTTTTAATCAGCCTGGTCAATTCAATTGGACAGTTTCCTATTTGTTTTCTATCCAGTTTATCCTCCTTGTCTTTGCATGCTGTTTTTTATGAACTAGCTCAAAGCTGCTGTTTGGTCTTCACAACACTACAGGGAATGTTTAAAAAATAACCTAAATTGCCTTAGTGACTTTTTTTCAAACTTGCTGAAAATGAGATTTTTCAAAAGGTTTTACTCCATAACCCCCTCCTCCCTTTTTAATTTAAATTTTGGTACTAAAATGAGCTT
Organism: Balaenoptera musculus; assembly: GCF_009873245.2. Lineage (NCBI taxonomy): Eukaryota > Metazoa > Chordata > Mammalia > Artiodactyla > Balaenopteridae > Balaenoptera > Balaenoptera musculus. The sequence goes on along the minus strand of NC_045805.1, from coordinate 28,259,247 downwards.
ACAATATTCCATTAATATCACTAGGGGAGACACTTGTTTCCTACGCAATGTAGAGATTAGCCTGCAATTCTCTCCACTCCTATCTTTCTTTGTTCTATCACTTTACAATGCCTGTATATAACATATTTAGCAGTTTATTTGCCTTAAAAAATCCACCTGTCCATCTTACTTATTGCTTCATGGACATATGTTTACCAAAAACCAAAATTACTCTGCAAGCCCTGGTATACCATAAACTGTGTTGGGAAAGAGGTGGTGATTCTAGATTTACTTCAGAACACTTGGAGAGTTGATCCTATTAACACATTCAACAAAGGAAAACCATGATCGAAATTGCCAAAAAAGAAAGTACAACCTACTTGGGAACTAAATATTTGATTATTTATTTTGGGAAAAATAAATGTACATATGTGTATCTTAAATGGGTATACGGTTCATTAAAAAATCAGCTGTAAATTGATACAGCCACTATGGAGAACAGTATGGAGGTTCCTTAAAAAACTAAAAATAGAACGACCATACGACCCAGCAATCCCACTACAGGGCATATACCCTGAGAAAACCATAATTCAAAAAGAGTCATGTACCACAATGTTCACAGCAGCACTATTTACAATAGCCAAGACATGGAAACAACCTAAATGTCCATCAACAGATGAATGGATAAAGAAGATGTGGTACATATATACAATGGAATACTACTCAGCCATAAAAAGAAAATAATGCCATTTGCAGCAACATTGGATGGACCTCGAGATTATCATGCTAAGTGCAGTAAGTCAGACAAAGACAAATATCATGATATCACTTATATGTGGAATCTAAAATATGGCACAAATGAACTGATCTACAAAGCAGAAACAGACTCACAGACTTAGAGAACAGACTTGTGGTTGCAAACAGGAAGGGGGCTGGGGGAGGGATAGAATGGGAGTTTGGGGTAAGCAGATGCAAACTATTATATATAGAATGCATAAACAACAAGATCCTATTGTACAGCATAGGGAACACTGTTCAACATCCTGTGATAAAACATAATGGAGCGAGTTCCCTGTTGGTCCAGTGGTTAAGAATCCACCTTCCAATGCAGAGGACGTGGGTTCGATCCCTGGTTGGGGCAATAAGATCTCACATGCCGTGGGGCAACTAAGCCTGTGCACCGCAACTACTGAGCCTGTGCTCTCTAGAGCCTGTGAGTCACACCTAGAGAGCCCGCACACCGCAACTACTGAGCCTGCGTGCTCTAGAGCCCACGTGCCACAATGAAGAGCCTGCGTGCCACAACGAAAGATCACGCATGCTGCAACTAAGGCCCGATGCAGCCAAATAAATAAATAAATATTTTTTAAAAACCATAATGGAAAGAATATGAAAAAATGTATATATATGTATAACTGAATAACTTTGCTGTACAGCAGAAACGAATACAACATTGTAAATCAACTATACTTCAGTAAAATAAATTTTTAAAAAATCAGCTGAATGTAAGCTGCAGAAGACCAGTAGTCTGCTAGATGGTAAAAGCATACCTCACACTTTCTCCACCAATAATTCAAAAATTCTATAATCTACATAAGTATTATCGAGTGCTGGTTCTGTGTAGTATTTATTATTATGTGAGCGTGGAGTTAATGCTGTATTCTTACTCTGTAAAATGAGAAGGAAAGGTACCTTCTTTCCTTTGCCTCATGGGGATCTTGGGAGTTTGAAAATGAACCTGAACAAAAGGATTTTTGTGGAAGGGTGAAGCAGTAAATTAATGTAATGTGGTCGCAGATTCCAGGAACACATCATCTCACGTGGTTTCACTCAGGATGCAGAGTCAACAGTTCAAAAACATGAGACCAGAACAATTGCAGGTTGAACATGGGCCCTGCATGCCACTCAGAGAGGCTGAACTTAACCCTTCAGGCACTGAGCAGCCACTGACGGATTCTTTTTTCCAATTGTTGCTTTTTAAATTTTAATTTTATTAGAGTATAGCTGATTTACAATGTTGTGTTAGTTTCCGGTGTACAGCAAAGTGATTCAGTTATACATATACATATATTCATTCATTTTAAGATTCCTTTCTCTTATAGGCTATCAAAGAATATTGAGTAGAGTTCCCTGTGCTATACAGTAGGTCCTTGTTGGTTATCTACCTTATATATAGTAGTGTGTGTATGTTCATCCCAAGCTCCTGATTTATTCCCCCCTCCCTACCAGCCACGTGTCCCCTTTGGTAACCATAAGTTTGTTTTCAATATCTGTAAGTCTTTTTCTGTTTTGTAAATAAGTTCATTTGTATCATTTTTTTAAAATTAGATTCCACATATGAGTGATATCATATGATATTGTCTTTGTCTGACTTACTTCACTTAGTGTGATCATCTCTAGGTCCATCCATGTTGCTGCGAATGGCATTATTTCCTTCTTTTTTATGGCTAAGTGATAGATTTTAATTAAAGGCGTTTTGCTGAAGAAAAATCATTCTGGCATCCATGTGGAAGGTGCCAGGTGACACTGGGGATTAGAAAGTCATTACTCCACTAAGAAAGATGGAAAGTCATTACTCCACTAAGGGGGAGAAATGATGAATAAGACAGTGAAGTAAAGATAGAGAAGACATAAAGAAGAATGCATAGAATTAATAAGTAGCCATAACTGAAAATGAGAGGAAGGGTGAATCAAGGAACTGAGGAAACGTGCATAACTCACAAGTTCCCAGCTTGGGCAACTGGTACCCTTAACTAAGACAAGGGGTCCCAGAGTTTCAAGGTCAAGTATCTGTTTTGTACATGTTATCCTTAAGGTGCTGTGGGATGCTTTCAAGAACTGATCATTGATTTAAGCAACTGGACCCATCCAGTGAAACAGACATCCCTAAAACATGCAACCACCGGTGTCTCTGATTTGAGGATAAAGTACATTTTATACCAGGCACTGTCGAGTCCTCATCAATGAAAACAAGGTTTGTTTGTGGGCTTCAGGTTGGTGGCGATCATTTCATAGGTCAAACGATAAAATAACGTTACAATTCTTGAGTGAAGATGTATCACATCCAGATCCAGAATATCGGCACTCCTTGAAAACAGCAGTCCATCAATCTCTGGATACAAGATAAAACTGGAACCAGTTTAATATAAAACAGGTCAACAGCTAGCTGGTGGTCACAGGTCATTTTCTTAGAGCCTGTTCTTTTCAGTTTATAAATCATGCTCTTGTTAAAAAACTAAAAAGTAGAAGGTTCTTTACCCTTTATTTTTCAACCAACCACTTCTCATCTGTATTTTCTAATGTAAGTAGGACACAGCCAAATAAACAACCACTCTATACTTCTTTTAATCATTTTACAAAGTACATAGTACCTAGGATCGAAATGAGGGCATTCGACTGGACAATTATCATCATGAAATTCTTTTCCCCATTTTGAAAAACATCCTCTCTCCCCCATCTCTGTCTCTCTCCCACATCTACACATATTCACCCTCATCCTACATACCACCCTCTTTGCCGCCACTGCCACCATCACTGGCACCCGAGTGGTCTAGGCAGACTTACAGATGTGATTCCTGAAAGGGGTGCCTTCCTCATTTTCCTGTGGATTTTTAGCTTGTCATGAATACCCATTTTACCTTTAGGCCAAAAGGCTCAAACCACCAAATACACTACAGCTACCACTGCAATTAATAGTACCAATCTGTCTAGTGCTTAAGACCAGCAAGAGTGCAAGCTGACTAGATCTGTCTTTAGACTACAATGAACTGGAATAAGGACAGGATGGCTGTTTGGCCAGGAGGTGCTAAAAAGATCAATCATTTTCTACCAGGCTCCGGCCGTCTAAAGACAAGGAATGTGTCAGCTGTTTTTCCTCCGCCCTGAGCTCTGTACCGGTACACGTCAATGAGCTCAAGCCCATCTAGTCATTGATGTATCTGTACACACACTGGTTGGTAATAAGTAAATCCCCTTAAGGACACCCTAAAGGAGATGCGTGGTAACTGCTTCTCCTCTTCCAGCAAACTTGTGGCTGCAGATTGACCGTTTATGACTTCTTTTCCTTTTTAGGGCTGTTCTTTTTTAGTCTGGATTTGCTTGTGTGAAAATGTGAGCAGGGTTGTGATAGATTTATGAAGGGAGGGCTTGGGGTCACCTGCTCTGGGTTCCTCCTATCCCCACCGCAGGACCCTGGAGCTATACAACCCTTTCCCTTACTCTGTATTTATGTTGCTTTAAAGCAAGACTCATCTCTTAAAGGCTCATGATTTTTTACACAAATCACAAACCGAGCGCAGCTGTTCATTTTCTCGTCCTCACATCTGCAATCCCTATCAACCTTGGCGGTAATGCATTATCAACAGAGGGCATCATGTGCTTTAGGAACTACTGCAGGTTCAATAAAGCACAGGGACTGCCTTCACTCCACCAGGCTAGTCTGTAACTCTAACTGCTGGACCACATCTTATTATAGAACCAGATTTCACTTACATCAGTCTAAACTACAGTGCACAAGTTTTTTTTTTTAAGCTTTTGTTTTGTTCCCTTTTGACTCTGCCAAAAGCAAGAGATACGAGCAAGCACACCTCCTAGAAAGTTCATACAGAGAAAGTGCTGGAATTGATACAGGTCTATGAGGATCCTCAGGCCTGGCAGCAGAAAATGTGTTCTGCAACCCATTGTCGTCTTTCCTAGGAGAAGATAATGCTGGCAGAATGATGCTAGCTCCTCAGCCACGGAATGTGGAGAAGCGGAAAGAAAAGCACATGAAGCTGGAAATGAGTGACTGGCCCTCTCCCTCAGTCAGAATAGCCTCAGGTTTCATTGCTGGGGGGCGCTCAGGAGTCCCAGACTAGAAGCTTCTAGCGTGAGAAAATCATTAACAAAATACAGATACTGGTTTGAATGTTTGCTTATTAAATTACATGTACCTCACTTGGGACTGAGGGTGGTTACAGGCTAGTAGTCACTGTGGTAAGACAGGAACAGAGAGGTGGAGATAAGCTCTACTCTGGGCTGGTGGGAAGGCTGATGTGCCCTGTGTGTCTCGTGGATTGGCCAGGGCTCCTCAGAGATCCCCAACCTGGCAGAGGATTGCTTCTGTTGTTTTTTCTTTTTCTTTTTCTTTTCCAGTATGGTTTATCATAGGCTATGGAATATAGTTCCCTGTGCTATACACTAGGACCTTGTTGTTTATCCATCCTATATATAATAGTTTGCATCTGCTAATCCCAAACTCTGAATCCATCCCTCCCCTGCCCCTTCTCCCCTGGCAACCACAAGTCTGTTCTCAATGTCTGTGAGTCTGTTTCTGTTTCGTAGATAAGTTCATTTGTGTCATATTTTAGATTCCACATAAGTGATATCATATGGTATCTGTCTTTTTGACTTACTTCACTTAGTACGATAATCTCTAGTTGCAGAAATTAACATAACATTGTAAATCAACTACATTCAATAAAAAATTAAACTCAAACAATATTTTAAAAATTAAATTAAAAAGTGTTGTAAACTAAAAATTAAACCAGAAACAAAGAAGACATTAGAACCTAATGAACCCAACCTAAGACATCTAGAACCTAGAACCTAAGCCTAACCCAAAATTTAGATTTAAGATCCTGAGTTTTCTCTATTCTCACCAAAAGACGTCTCGGTATTTCAACCATTAGAAATAAGCAACAGGATCGTTCAAATAAGCTCCTCTCTACACCAATGATTCTCATAAACATTTCTTGTCTGAGGCAACTCTATGTGTATAATGCCATGCCTTGCAGTATTTAACCTGAGAGGAGTGTCAGAGGATTTACAAGTCATCCTTAGTCACCAAGTGATCAGAACTCCTAAATACACACCTTAGGCCTAGAACTGTATGGGGGAGGGGAATGGTGGCTTGATCTAAACTCAATTCATGGAAAAAGAGAAATTAGAACCAGCAGAGTTGGGCAGTAGGCAGTAGGTTATTGTTAGCCAGAATTTGCTGTAAATAGACAGCCCTGGGGAGAGAGAATACATCTATTCCCACCCCTCCTCTCTAATTGTCTAGTCCCACGGTGTTATTTTATCTCAATAGATTACTATATATACGCAACTCTGCTTCCCTTCTTTCCTATTTCCCCTGTTTTACAACATAAACCAACTTGCAACAGAAGCAGAGTGATGAAGGGTGTCTTTGGCTCTGCATACATTACAGGGATCAAAACTAAATGCTGGGTGAAAACCACCACCACAGAGCACAGAATGCTCCGGGAGAAAATGATCTTTAATGGAGTTGCTCTTAAAAGTATCCGTATGTGGCAATGCTAAGTACCATGACGTCTCGGTTAGAGATCACAGACCTCCAATGCATGAATATTAAAGAAGAAAACAGCAGCGGAGCAACTAGAAGTGAGTGCAGGAAGCTACCAAGAGAAAACCACATTCATCAGGCTAACTGCCTTTCACACAGCCAGCTCTAGGCAAAACTATAATATAGATAAAACCTTTTGTTCTAGATTCACTGTTTCGCCCTTTCTCTCTTTTTATGCTCCTTAATTGTTCCATTTCTATCATGTTCTGCCCACAGAGATAGGATCTGAAAATAATTATTTTCTAAAAATTTTTATTGAAGTATAATTAATTTACAATGTTGTGTTAATTTCAGGTGTACAGCAAAGTGATTCAGTTTTATATATATATATAAAGTTCTTTTTTATATTCTTTTCCATTATGTTATTACAAGATATTGTGGAAAAAAAAAAAAAAAAAAGATATTGTGTACAGTTCCCCATGTTACACAGTAGGTCCTTGTTAGTCATCTATTTTATATATAGTAGTGTGTATATTTTAATCCCAAACTGAAATTATTTGGAAAGTACATAAATGACATAGCCCCTGAATATTTGCATTTTAATTGGGACAAAAAGATTAATCTAAGAAATGACTCTCTAATAGTGAAATTTCAGGCAAGAATGGGAAAATGAAGGCGAGGTGGAAATGGATGGACATTTTGGGAAATGAAATCTCCTTTAACTCATTCCCCCATAATGGTTTTCTTCATTCGTGACATTTTCCATAGGGTTGACTTCTTCTCTAACTCTATTTTTATCCTTTTCAAGAATGGGTGGTGTGGTGGGATTTACCAAAGTTTTATTAGAGCTGGGATTTACCAAAGTTTTCAAGTATTGACCCTTTAGAAGTCCAGTTACTACTAAGACCTTTCACAAAACTCCCTCCATTGCTCCAGCAACACGGAGGTACCATGCAGAAGCTATTCTTGTTGAACTTGTAGTTGTGGTGAGGCCAATACCCATTTAAATTGCCATCACCTTCAAGATAAAGCATGAGCTCAAGTTTCTGTATATGTATATGTGGGTGTGCAGGCACCTGTGCACGCACATGCTTGCAAAAATGTACCTTGAACTCCAAACTCATGAATAAACAGAGGCGCACGACCAAACTGCTTTGAGGAAGTCAGCAGTCACCATAAAACAGAACATAGGTGATTAATCTATACAAACCTCCACAATACCCACAGCACATCACTCGGTTTACTACTTCCATCTTGTTCCTGTTTGCTTCTATGATCATATTGCTATGTCATTGGAATAATAACAGACATACATCTTCATTTCACAGAACTGACCACAAACCTAGGAGAAGGGAAGGTCACTTTACCTGCTGTACTGTCTAAACAAATCCATCGCGGGATTTGAGTTGTTTAATCACAGTGCTGTTATTTGGTTTGGGTAAGCATATTTTCCCTTCATTACACTTAATATATAATCTTATTATAGAAATCTGACACTCTGTACTGACTCTCAACTCATAAATCAGCTTCTACTTCTGTTACTAAGGCCCAAGGAAGAAAAAAAAAAGAAAGCAACAAAGTGTGATAAAAATGCATAGCATAATTTTAGCCATTTAGGTAATGCCATGGTGCCATTCCACTTCTTATTCTCTTGTTGATGCACCCTAGTTCTACTGCCACATGGGCTTTCACACGGACTTCCATTTTTCCGTGCAATCAGACATTTAAAAAATATTTCACTCATGAATCTTTCCAAAAGGTCACTTCCTAATTTTCCCCCCATCTAATCACATCAGCTATTCCTTTTTTATAACATCATGCAACATCTGGGTACTCTCAGACCACCAACATATCTATTTATAGAGCATCTACAAGTGTGTCCTATACTTGGTCCAGTGTTAAATGGGATGGGAAAGAGTAAACGATATGTTCTCTAGCTCCAAAGATGATGTAATACATTTGGAGGAAAAAAAGACCCTAGTTTTAATCCCAGTTAAAGTGATTTTCTAAATGTTGGTATGTATACGCTGATACATCTATAATGAATAGACGTCACTTATAAAATACCTCTATAAGGATGGATGTAATATACGTCTAATTAACATTTTAAACATTTTAAAAAGTTTTAAAACTAATAATTTCCTAGACAGACAAAATGAAGTTGTGTCTCCTTTTTGTAATATTTTAACCCTTAAAAAATCATTAGTCTATTGAGGCCATGTCATGTTTCAGCTCCAAAGAGAAATAAAGTCAACCTAAGAAGATGTGAATTCTATTAAGGATTAGAAGGATGTTATAAAAAAAAACACATTTGCCAACTCACACATAATGTTAAGATGCCTTCTGATGTCACACGTATGCAGTCATTATGTCTTCGATGGTAACAAATTACAGAGCATTTTATTTCAAACCGTTCTCGGCTTGCTGCCTGACTTTCCCAAGTTCACTTAAATTTCCATTTTACTTATGAAGTCATAATAGTCTGCCTGGTTGATTTAATAATTCTTTAAAGATGAAAAATTCCCCTCTCTTGATGTCAAATTTGTAGAAATTCTGCTAATTTTAAAGTACTGTAAAAAGTAATCACAATCTCAGGCAAAATGCTGGAAATGTTCAAGAATTATAATGTGTAACCATTACTTAGCCCTTCAGGTTTCTTGGATAAGAACCATAAACCTTTGTACTGCCCCTCTTTTGCATATGGAGATTAGTGTAAGTACCTACTGTACCTGAGAATCTAATCCAGCCTGAGATGCATGCAAACAACACAAAATTCCCAGCAATTTCAAACTTTCAGCCAGATCTTTGTGTGGACAGAGAACGGGCATCAAAGAGCAACTGATTCTATTATTTTTTAAAAATACAGTATCATCTGTGGTGTGTGTGTATACACACACACACACACATATATGGCATTATTTCATTCTTTTTTATGGCTGAGTAATATTCCATTGTGTGTATATACATACACACACATACACAATGGAATATTACTCAACCATAAAAAAGAATGAAATAATGCCATTTGCAGCAACATGCATGGACCGAGAGATGATCATACCGAGTGAAGTAAGTCAGACGGAGAAAGACAAATATTACATGATATCACTTATATGTGGAATCTAAAAAATAGTACAAATGAACTTATTTACAAAAGAGAAATAAACATAAACATAGAAAGCAAACTTATGGTTACCAAAAGGGAAAGGGGGGAGGGATAAATCGGGAGTATGGGATTAACATATGCACACTACCATATATAAAACAGAGAAACAACAAGGACCTACTGTATAGCACAGGGAACTATATTCAGAATCTTGTAATAACCTACAATGGAAAAGAATCAGAAACAAAATAATAGATATATACATATATATGTATAACCAAATCACTTTGCTGTATACCTGAAACGAACACAATATTGTAAATCAACTGCACTTCAATTAAAAAATATATATATAATATGATAAAGGGCTGAATGTGGTTCTAGACTAACCTATCGTAAAAGTAATACTTGTTTTGGGAGAAGCGTGTGTGTGTGTGTGTGTCTGCCTGTTTGTTCTATTATTAAAAAGCTGCTGTAAGCTAGAAAGAATGAGGAGGCATATGTGTACTTTACTCTTTACAGAAATGGACACACCGTGGCACCCATTCCACTCTGAGCTGTACTGCTAAAGCTTCCCTGAGTGCAGTCCAGAGTGAAGAACCCAGACTTCGGGGAATGTACTGTTCTTGGTACCTGCACTGCCGCGATTGAAAACTAACGGGAGGGAGGCGGACTCTGGACTAGGGCTCAAGGCTACAGTGGTGGAGCTTTGGGGTGCAGCTCCCCGAAGATGGTTAAGGCTTGCATGACAGAAGTTCAAAGAAACTGACTCTCTACGGTCTGACTTGATGGTCTCTCTATGGAGAGGGAGGGAGGAGAACTAGGAAAGACAGGAAGTGGGTATATTCCAGAGGGGAAACCTGTGATGGGGTTAACTCAATCCTCTTCTCTTCCAAGGTGAGGAAAGCCCTATTTCATCTACTGTATTTGATGTTTTGCTTCTATGCTACAATTCCCTTTGCGTTAACCTTGGACGTCTCAGGAAAACCTGATACACCTTTTAGCTCTGGCTGGTGCTACTGGGAGGAGGAAAGGCTGGAGATAATGAAATCAAGGGTGTCCTGCTAAACACACATCCCTTGGCCTGAAGTTGACCGTACTGGGACAGGTTCAGGAGGCTAGGAGCAAAGCAAGCAGCGATCTGTACTGAGAGGGAAGTGGGCAGCAGGAACACACTGCACCCTCACATCAGCTGAGAGGCAGTTGGCTCAGGAGTGGCTACGAGACAGATCCTGGCTCTAACAGGTAAACAAGAAGGTGATTCAGTGAGGAGGCCGACACTTGGGTCACCTATATATAACTTAAAACAGTACCTGTTCTTCCTGCTGAACAAAGAAAGGGTTAATATCAACAGTGCCTAAGCCGAGTATTATTCGCACGCAAACTCAGATAGCATTTCGTATAAATATATGACTAAAGTTGGGCCCAGCTTTAAATATTCAAACTTAGAATATAAAGTTACACCTAGCAAAATCTGTGAATTCTAGACAAAAGCCTACACGTTATAGCTGTTTATTATAATTTGGCTGTTGGCACGTTTTCTTCTCTTGTTTGTACAACACTGGCGAGAGGGACTATTTTTCCTCATGATGATTTATTCATCTGTATCAGACTATTTTATCTTCCTCCTCAAAATTTCTAGAGCACTTCCTGTCCTACACCCCAAACTGGGCCTTAGCATCTTCTGTCTTCTATTGTTAATACTTTTTCATAAATTCTGTCTCCTCAACTAAATTAGAAACTTCTTAAAGGAATCAAATCGATCTCTGGGGATCCCTAATACCTAGCTATGTTTATTATGAAGTAGTTATTATTAAAATGATGACCACGAGGCTTCTTTTTAAGGATAAGTACAGAAATGATCAATGTCATTCTAACAGAGCAGCTGGAATACACAAGGAGTGAGAGAGTTATAAAGTCTATCATTTCTAGGCATGACTGACTCCTTAGATACCAATTAAATACCTTAAAGAAATGGGCACTCACCCAATATCACCAACTGAGAAAACAATGTGTGTGAAGACTTGGTTACATAACCAGGAGACTTTCATCTCAATAAGAGAAGATGACAAGATTTTTGGCTAATATCCATGTGATAATTGGCTAAAACCACATGAATATGAAAAAACTTAATTTTGGAGAGAATGGTAGCTTGAACATTTTTAGGATCCATGTGAAACAACTGATGATCCAATGAACTCCTAAAAAATGGCTACAGGAAGCAGGCTGGAAGAAACTTTTGTAGCATTATTACTATTTTTCTTTTTAGAAAAAAGAAAAACTGAAGAGGTTAATTTTATGAGCAAGCATATTCTACATGGCCACTAGTTTCTGTTGAATGTCATGGGACATTACGAAGTAGATTTTGTGCATCATTTTCACCACTGTCAAATCATAGGATTTTAGAGATGGAAGAGACTTAGAGTTGATGTAGCTCAATTCCCTTGCTTTTGATCTGAGAAACCCAGGGGCAAAGGAGTGATGCAAGTTACTTGAAATCACACAATCAATCTGTAATTTTTGGCCTCGTATATTAACTTAAGTTAGTTACTCACACCACGGAAAGATATATCAAGCTCTGTCCCTCACCCCTGCCCCTGCAAAAAAAGGTTGGAAATACTGTTTCTGTAAATTAGACAGAGCAGATGCGCAAAGATATTCTTACTAGCACAGAATAACATGCTTGATAGCATGTGGAAAAAAAAAACTCTTTAAAAGCATGGCTAGACTGGTGATAAAGTAAGGTAAAAATTAGAGGCCAGACATCTCAAGATGTTTTCTGGGTAAGTGAGCCTAGGAATAGGCATTTTGCATCAGTATGCCTTCCAATCCCTGGGGTAGTGAGACACACACACAGGAGAGGGACAAAGCCTGACATCTAAGTAGAAGAGGAGGTCATCAGAGACCCTGCACAAAGAAGGTAGCAACGGAGGGCAACAACTCAGAGAAGATGCACTAGAAAAAAGTGCACTCCACAGAAAACTTGGCTTTTCTTGGAATTGACATTGAGTGGAACAGGGAAAATAAAAGTCTCTCTTGAGAGTTCCTCACCCAAGGTCCATTTTCCAAAGAGTGAGGCCGGGATCCATATAAGAAAAATCTCAAGAAAAAATTTAAGTATCAAATAAGCAGTGTCTTGAAATACCTAGCAAAAACAATCTCCAAATCCTATCTAGAGAAACATATTCCAAGCATAGGTCACAAAGAATTCCTTTTGATGAAATCCCACAAACACAAGCTCATCATAAAAAATACCTCTAGAGCACATGAGCAAACAAGTCCTATGAATCAATCTGCAGAAACAACAAAAAAAGAAGTATCAGATTCACAAGACTGATGATATGTAATTAACAAGTACAGAGTGTAAAATAGTCCCAATCTATTCAAATAAAAATTATATGAATGTATAACACATGAAAATGAGTCTATTAGAATTGATCAGAAAACACTGAAATAGAAACAAATGGCATTTATAGAAGTGAAAATTATTCAAATTTAAAACAAATGAATATAACTCAAAATATAAAATTGACATAGTTGAAGAAAAACTTTGTAAACTGACACATGCGTATCCAGAAATGACATGCAAAGTAGTAGCACTGAGAGAGAAAAAATGGCATATATGATAAAGTGGTTAAGAGGCATGGGGAAAGAGAGTGAGAGGTTCTAACAGAGTTTGTTCCAAGTGTGGTCCAAAGACTGATAGCATCCTTACCAGCACATTCTCAAGACACAATGCAAATCTACCATGTGGTAGGAATTTGTTCCATAACCAGTCATCCAGGTGACTTTTTTTGTAGGCTAAATATGAGAAGCACTGGTTTAATGTAGCGCTAATTTAAGTTCTAACTGGGAACATATAAAATATTGGAGTGGTAACATTGAAAAAATAATAGTTAAACTTCATTAAATTAATGAATGATACCAACCCTCGTACTCAAGAAATTCAATGGATTCCAAACAGGATAAATAAAAAGAAATCCTCACTTACAGTGAAAATGAATACCAAAGACAATAAGAAGATCTTAAAAACAGTCAGTGATGAAATTCAATCTAGAGTCATAGGAGACCATAAGAATAAATTCTAGCCCAGAAAGAGATCACTCCGGTTAAAAGCAGATAAGGCTAGAGGAAAGATTTCTTCAAGATAGTAACATTCACTAAACATTCAACACTTAATATTCTTGAATATATAAAGAGAAGATTTTCATACCTGGCAAAAATTGGGGTGTGTGTGAATAGCTGATAACCACATAGAAAATTAAGAAAATGAAAAAAAAATCTAATAATTACTCTCCAGGGAAAACAGAATATTGTGTAATAAAAGTAATCATGCTATAACTTGCACATTTGTGAATAGATTTTATACACTGCCACTCATATACATTATCATAAGATGATCTAACAAAAAGTATACTGTAACTAGATTGGGAAGAAAGGGGCTGGAAAGTACTTAATGAGGGTCAAAAGGAAAGAGAAAGGTAGATCCTCCTTTTCTATGAGTAATACAGTAAGCAGTATCTCCACATGAGAATCAAGACAGCAATTGAAACATGGATGGAAATAGCAAAAAAAAAAATCTAAAATGGTTATAAGTAGTCAATGCTAAGGAGCAATGGATATGGTTTCTTTATAGCAAGCTTTCTTAAACTAGTTGACTCTTTAAATAAATGCAAGCATGTTTAACTTTTATAAAAGACCAGTTTACCTTCCCGCTTGCTGGCAAAACATGGAAGGCTTGAAAATAAGAGGTGTCTGCCGAGTATGAGGAGCCATAAAGATCAGGTAGAGCTGCTGAGAGTTTACTTTTATATAACCACTCTTAAAAATAATTTGGTGGGGGCTTCCCTGGTGGCGCAGTGGTTGAGAATCTGCCTGCTAATGCAGGGGACACAGGTTCGAGCCCTGGTCTGGGAAGATCCCACATGCCGCGGAGCACCTAGGCCCGTGAGCCACAACTACTGAGCCTGCGCGTCTGGAGCCTGTGCTCCGCAACAAAAGAGGCTGCAATAGCGAGAGGCCCGCGCACCGCGATGAAGAGCGGCCCCCACTTGCCGCAACTAGAGAAAAGTCCTCGCACAGAAACGAAGACCCAACACAGCCAAAAATAAATAAATAAATAAGTTAAAAGTTGGAGCCTTCCCGCCCCCCCACCAGTCCCTTTAAAAAATAATAATAATAATAATAATAATTTGGTATTGCCTGGCAAAGGTGGATATGCACAAACTGTATTATCCAGCCTAATCTTACCTCTGTACCTTAGAGAAACTCCAGCACATCTGTACAGGAAGTCTGTCAAGAGTGGGAATGAAAGCATTGTTTGCATGTATCTAAAACCTGGATACAATCCAAAGGTCCTTAAGTAGGAGAATGACTAAATAAACTGTGACATATTCACATAGGAAAACCGTACACAGCAGTGAGCATGAATGAACCAGAATTATACACATCAACTTGGGTGCATCTCAATCATTTAAAATTACATTAGATAAGACATAGAAGAGTACTATTTCACTTATGTAAAATTCAAAACTAGACAAAACTAAATAACACATCATTTAGGGATGTATCTTCTAGGTAAAACAGAAAAAAAAAAAGACAGAAAAGTAAAGGAATGAGTAGCCCAAATTTCAAAATCGAAATGATCTTTAGCAGGGAGAGACAGGGACTAAGGTGGGTAGGTGGGGTCCACCCAGCAGTGTTCCATTTTTTAAACTGTTTTGGTGAATTTTCTTATTCTTATTTAAGCTAAAACTGTAAGTTATATACACTCTTTTATATTTCTCAAGTAAAGCATATCCTGATTCAAGCCACATAACTAGAATTTGATTTCCCAAATGGTCTGGTTTCATCCTCTCCAAACCTAGCTTCCACTTCTGTTCTTGACCTTGTTCTCTTCCCTTTTTTCCCCATTTCCTGCTTCCATCATTCTCATCCTTTGTGCATCTTGTATGGTGACTCTTAGCTTCTAACCTTGGGTCTCTCCAGCCATGTTTTTCTTCTTCTTTGGTCCCCTATATTTATACACAACCTTCCTGCTCTGGCCTGGCAACTGGGAAGCCCTATTCACATACACTGTTTCCATGGAAAATCCTACCTGGATTGGCCCACCTTATATGTAGGTACCAGAAACATAAAGATTGTGTATCTTTATTCCCCACCCAGGGCCATCCTTTAAACCACACTGGGACTTCCCTGGTGGCGCAGTGGTTAAGAATCTGCCTGCCAATGCAGGGGACACGGGTTCGAGCCCTGGTCCGGGAAGACCCCACATGCCGCAGAGCAACTAAGCCTGTGTGCCACAACTACTGAGCCCACGAGCCACAGCTACTGAAGCCCACGCACCTAGAGCCCGTGCTCCACAACAAGAGAAGCCACCACAATGAGAAGTCCACACACCGCAACAAAGAGTAGCCCCTGCTTGCCGCAACTAGAGAAAGCCCACGCACAGCAACAAAGACGGAAGGAAGGGAGGGAGGGAGGAAGGAAGGGAGGGAAGGAGGGAAGGAAGGTAGGAGGGAAGGAAGGAATTAAAAAAAAAAAAAAACCACACTGACTCCGTTGTGTGCAACAATAAATACAACAGGGGCCAGACAACAGGGACATCCCACTATCCCTGATAGATAAGGAAGGTTCTATGAGCAGACCTGTCACTTGACCACAGAGCCAAAAACCTGACAGGATGAGAATATAAGATCTTGAAGGGATTTAAAGGAACAGATTTTTTTAAAAGCCTATTTCTTGACAAGGTATCTCATTCTCATTAAAAATCATGATTTGCAAAGATGCTCATGAGTACTAAGCAATGCAAATTCAAGTTCTCTGGCTTCTTTGCTGCAACTGCCAGCCCAGTACTGCACCAAAACAGAACAATTTTTTTCTACAGTGCCTCCTCTTTGTAATCCAGGGTCGTGATGATTAAGGAGGAATAAAAATACTCCTCCTCTCAACAATCGATCATATTAGAAACTGCTTCATCTAAGGTAACGGAGGCTCCGGACACCCACTGTAAGTTAACATTCCCTCAGAGAGAAAAACAATAAGATGGGCTAAGTGACCACAAGATTCACATCAAGTCAGTAATGGAGCAGAAGCCAGAGTCTTAATCATCAACTAGTCTCTCTTCTAAATTCCTGGTGCGATGGAATTAATTTTTAGATATGGGTTCAGTGGTTGCTTTTTAAAATCTCAGTCTTCATGGTCTGAGTTGCAGGTTTGCAACTTCTTTTCCCTGTTAACTACGATAGTTCTATATTATTTTGAGAACTTGTCCCCATTCCAGAAATAGTCTCATCCAACAATTCTAAAAATCTGATGTCTAAATGTGATTATGAAAATATGACAAGCTCCCTTTCCTTTGTTCTTTCTCTAAGAACATAATCTCAAAGATAAGCTAAAACTTATGTGACGAAAATGCAAAATCATCCCCTTCTGATAGTTCTTGTTCTTGACATTGCATTGCCTTACTAGATCCCAGAGAGTTGCTTGGACTTTCTATGCATGCTGAAATCTGCGTTCGGTATTTAGATTATAATCTATTAGCTAGAGAGGAATCATTCGCCTTGTTCAGTATTCAGTAGACTTCCTTAGCACCACATCATGCCAAAATATAATGAACTCAATCTGTCAGTGACATAACTTTACATTATTAGATCCTGACTGGAATATTGCCACAAGTTATCTTGACTCTTGTTCTCTGAAGCTTCTCTCACTATTGACTTTAGAAGGAGCTGGGGATCTTTAATTTCCCTTAAGAATTCAGGCCTATGAGGATATTGTGGGAACAGGTACCCGTGTCCCACCTGTTAATGATGGTTAACAATCCTAAAATGTTATTTCAGGGTAAAGAGTTCAAGTTCTAGATTTAGGCCACATGACTAAATAATAATTTTGTACTTTAAAGATGAGATCAAACAGCTAATGGAAGACCACAGTCTATAAAGAAGAGCTATTTGACTTTTTTTTCTTTTTTAATTGGAACACTCACTCATTCTTTCCTTTCTGTAGATGCTGTCCTAGGATTCACTGTTGGCAGAAGGGACTCCAGATGGTTCAGTAGGTGTATGTGATACACTCTGAAGTGATGTACAACATACGAATCAGGTGACTTCAATTATTTTCTAGTAAGAAATAAATGACCCGACCATGGCGGAAACTCTGGATCCCTTGACTATATAGTTCATGGGAATAAGAACAGCAAATTATCCGAGTTGTCTCCGGGATACTACTTTATCCTGTTAACTTGGGAAGTAAAGATGTAGAGAAACACAAAGCCTTCCTTTCCACAATGCTTAGGTAAGCAGATTTCTTGAATCTAGAGCAAAAGATAAAAGAATTCCAAACCCATTGTCTATACTTATTTCTAGTTCGCTTTCATTTCTAATTAACCAGGAAGTGCCTGCATGTTGCCAATAGATAAACCAGGCCAAAGGACAACTGTAGATAAAAATGTGGCAATTGTATTTTTGTATAATCTACAAAGAGGGCATCTGTCTCTACAGCACTCATTTCAAAGATTAGGATCCAGACAATAATCATAGAAAACTAATGCTATAAACCAGTAAACTTCTCCTTGCAGATCTCCTTTCCCCTAACATGAAGATTAAGTATTAAAAAGACTGAATAAAATTTAGAAAAAAAATGTAATACTTGTATAATGTTGGAGGTTCCTAAAGACACATCATTGAATGTACACAAACACAAGCTCTTGCGTGCGTTCTCTCTCTCTCTCTCTCTCTCACACACACACACACACACCACACACAGGAGCTCAAAACCAGGATTTTTTAATCTTTTTTTTTTTTTTTAAGGGCTGTGCTGGGTCTTCGTTGTGGTGCACGGGTTCTTCTTTGTTGTGGCGCACAGGCTTAGTTGCCCCGCAGCATGTGGGATCTTAGTTCCCCGACCAGGGATCAAACCTGAGTCCCCTGCATTGGAAGGCGGATTCTTAACCACTGGACCACCAGGAAAGTCCCTAAAACCATGATTTTTAATGATAATGAAGCATCTTGATAAATGTACCATGGTCTCAAGAAATAAATTATTTTTTAGCGCTGGCTTGTGCGGTCCTAATTTTTGATTACAGCAGCAACTTGAATATTTCTTCACTGTGTATAAAAGCAATAGAGTCTACGTGTGATTATGTTTAGAGTTATAGCTAACCAGGAAGGCACAGATATCAGACATTTTCTCTTGATAAACAGTTACTTTCAAAGGGTACATTTGTTGTTTGTTTATAAGATGCAGGTGAAGTCAGACAGATAGAAACATCATTAAGATCTGCTAATGAATCATCTTCCTGTTTGCACTGGTAATAAGTGTTTGAACTCAATGCTATATCCATGTTTGAAGAAATACAATTATTGGTTAACAAATGTGTTACATTTAGATGGTAGGGCTGGATGAATACTAACGAGAAGCAAGCATTGGCTCTCTGTGCTAGAAAAAATACAGTACATCAATGGTAGTATTCCATTTTCACCTAAGCAAATACACGTTTATATTGCTATGTTAAGTATATGTATCAAGTCAGAGTTATTACTTTAAAATTCATACTACTCCTTTTCACTGGCAACACGTTTACTGTAAAAGAAAATGTAGAAAATAAAGGACAAATAATCATCATCAATGATCCCATCATTCAATGATAACCACAGTTATAATTTTGGTGTCTATGCTATCTATCTTTTATGACAGATACACAAACTCACTTATATGTACATGTGTACCCCTACTTGCAGCAGCAGAGGAGGTATATGTACATATAGTAGTATTAGTCTTAAAGTACTAAATACCATCATTTAATTCCCCCCTCCCAGTGCATTACTGACAAATATCAATCATGAGACAGGTGACCGTAGTTTTACAATCCTAATTATTTCAATGACTGGGTGAAGCAGTGTATTAGTAATACTGTCCAAACTAAAGATGACATCAGGAAAAAACAGAAACGACAATGGTGAGCCGATTTTAACTGGCTCCTGGCCACTTTCCAATGTTCTCTCGGTGCTTCATTCCAGAGTGTTTCTTGATTCAAACTATTTCTCAACTTCACTTATCCCCTAATTATCTGAGTTTAAAGCATAGATTGTTTCATCTACCTTTTCCAAACCTAGCATGATACCTGACAGGTAGTAAGTGCTCAGAAAGTGTTAAATTTGCTAAATTGTAAGCCAATGCCCTGCCGTAAATAAAAACTTCACTTAATATTACTCTAATCTTTTTTTTCCCCACATGTTCTCATGTCATTTACGTTACATGGGTCAACAGTCTTTACTGAACTCAACAGAGAGAAAATACTATTGGTTTAATTTGGGAATCCTTCAGTCAAGGAAATAGACATACACACACATATACAGATATTCTTAAAATAAAACTCTAAAAAGTAAAATGATTTTAAGGAATTCAAGCCCTGAAAGAACACAGTCTTCACTCTTATCAAGGACCAGTGGGCTAAAGACAAAAGGGAGTTGGGTCTAAGTCTTATCAATGTCTCATCTGTCTTGACCTTGACCAGCAAGAGTCTAGGAGGGCAGAAAAGAAAACAAAAGTCTCAAGAGAATAATGTCATTCCTCTGCCTTGTCATTATGAATTTTCCGAAGAACACCCATATATATTTGGAGGTGTCCTAGTTCAGAGACCCTCACATAATGCTTCCACAAGGAATAAGACTCCAGGATTTCTGCCCAGGAAAAACATTCCCCCTTAGGTGACATATGCTAACAGAAGGCTGGGAATACTAAAACAAGCAAGAGTTCACCCTTTTTTTTTTTTTTTTTTTGAAGGAGAAATGTTGCACATGGGTTCAAGGAATCTAACGATTTGCATGTGTTTCTTTCTCCGGTTTCTTTCATTGTTCTGTTAAAGGGTCACCTGGAGGCTACAGCTGTAAGCAGGCAGTATGCATGCATCTTTTTCACAGAACTCTGTGCATGCCCAATGGATTCAATAATTGATTAATTAGGGAGACCAAGTGCTGCTTCAGCTTCCTCCAAAACAGTAAATTACGCCCAAATAAGGGCTCTGTCACCCACCAAGAGGAAATTCCTCTATGTAGCTAGCTCAGGCAAGCTTGTCCAAGGATTCCAAAGTGCCAGCAAGAGACATTTATATTAAGAAAGCAAAATCAGATTTGTGTAGAACGAAGAGTTGGGGCGGTGAGTAGGTTGCAGTGTGTGTGTGTGAGCGAGAGAAAGAGAGAACTCTCAAGAAACTAGACGTGGGAGGCATTAAACACAGCTAGGGGATATTGGAACTACCCTGCCCAAAAGCCACTCTCTGATTGTCTGATTGCTTGGATTCTTAAATTGCTCAAACAGATCCATGGAATGGACCTTTTTTAGCTCCAAAGACCTCTGTTTAGAGTCCCAAGATATTATTATATTTATATCAGCTATTCCAAAAAGAAACCATGTCCAGAATTCCACTAGTTACTGTTCCAAGTCTCTCTGCTAGACATCTGTCTGTGTCAAGGGAAGTTCCCGGTGTAGAACATCTGACTGAGTGATTTCACCTCCCTTAGATTACACAAACTGAAAAGAGGAACAGTACTAGAAGTGAGTGAGAATTCACTTAAATGTATTTGTTTTGATGGAGAAATATTACAAGTGGGTTCAAGGAATCTTGCGGTTTGCATGCATTTTTGCTAGCTAGGCATACATGTGATTAACCATAACCCTTCAGGATGATCCAAGAAGAACTTTCACAGGAAGGGAGAAAATGCTATGCTTTCTTGAACTAGAATCTCAGATGGTCTTCATTAATGAGGGCAGAAATAGGCTGGTAACAGGTGGACCACCTGAGTAAGGGTGACAGCATGCACCCACTGACTGCTCACTGAGTCATTCTCAGTATGAGAAATCAGCCCAGAGAGCTTTAAAAATGCTCAAAATGGTTCTAGGTTGTGGACCCAGGAGCTGAGGGTGATTGAGAAGCTTTCCATTCTGAAGCCCATAATCAACTTTAATTCTCAAGGTCATATAAATAACTAGGGGGATGGAAGGAGGGAGAAAGAAGATGGTGAATCAGCATAAATCAACACAGCTACAGTGAAGACAAAATTTTTGGTCCCCTGTGGATGGGTTACTGACATCAAAGGTGCTGATGAGAAATAAGGGTTTTCTTTAAATGCTCAGAGGATGGCCATAGATCTGTCTGCAATAGACCCAAGGGAAACCCCATCGCCCCTTTCTCTGTTAACCATTTGCATCTCAACCTTTTCTTCCTATTCTTACGGAGAAGCATCAGGAGATCAAAACCCCTGACGCTATACAAACCTGTTTCAAACCCAGCAGAGCTTGGATGTGTGACGATTTGTTAGTGACTACAAATGCCAGTGATGCACTGCAGTTTCTAATTTGAAATGTGCATCGTGAAGCTGTGGGCAGGAGTGGATCTTTCAACTGGTGACAAACGTAGCAGATGGCCCAACACCTGGGACAGCTTCATTGGTCCCCCTTGTTTCCTGTAGGTACCATGAGGAAAATGACGGGCTGCGTTTGAGGTTGGGGAATGATGAAGGTCTTAGGATATTATTAGCCTGATAAAGACCAGGGGTTTATTCCTTATCATCTTTCAATTTTGCTGATGCAGCTAAATTAAAATGGTAAAACAGCCTCTCCAGACTTCGTTCTCGTTCCCATTCTCCTTCCTTACCCATCAGCATTCCAAAACATTTTTAGACAAGTAGGAGCCATTCAATGATTTTGAAGCTATGCAAGGACCAATCTGCTTCAAAAAACTCAGCTGTAGAGCTTTTAAAACAGATATGGCCTCCATGAAGGAGAGTCAGGAGAAAAGGACAGAATTAGGGCACTGTTTCTCAACTGACGGGTAATTGTTTCCCCAGCCACGCCATGGGACTTGGTAATGTCTGGAGACATTGTTAGTTGTCTCAGCCGGCGGGAGGTACTAGTGCCATCTACTGGACAGAAGCCAGGGGTGCTATTAAACATTCTACTGTGCACAGGGAAAGCCCCCGACAAACAGACTGATGTGACCCCAAATGTCAATAGCGCTGAGCTTGAGAAACCCTGAATTAGGGAGACTAAAAACTTGCACTTTCCCATAGCCAAGAATTAGCAGGATGACCAGAAGCACTCTGTCTCTTCCATTACGGATGCCTTTGTAGCGTCTTTCTCAACCTGAGATATTGAACCACTCAGTGGGTGTTACACTAATTCAACAAAGGACACGTATTTTACCAGATTTGGGGCGGGAGAAGAGGAAAAAAAAAACCAATTCTTTGTAACTAACGATAGGGGGAAAAGTCATTTGTAATTATGCAAAGATGTATCTTCTGTGAGCTTAGTTCATCATTAAGATGTCTTATAGGTGCTTAATGCCTCATTAAAATTAAATCTGTACCTGCCAAAAACCAGTACTTTCCAGTAATCTGCAGAGTATGTACTATTTAAATTTAGCAAATGCTTTGAGATTAGCCAGGAGCCCAGCTAGGAAAGCAATCTGTTGATATGCCTCCTTTCCTGATCGATTTGATGGGTAGACTGAACTGACTTGGACTTGGTGGGGTCCAAAGGAACACTGCTAGCCAGGGCCCTTGGCTTATCAGGGAAAGTATAAGCCTACTGGTTAAAGTCTGAGTGTCAATCTAGGTGGATAACTATGATTTGTCCACTGAAAGACCTGGAGTAAGTGAGAAGGCAGAAAAATCTCTAAAAAAAATGCTGTTGTCATGTTGTTTCTATTGCTTTTGTGTAATAAGAGAACTGTGAAAACTCAAGAATATGATCTATACCATTAGCAAAATATGGGCAAAGAGAAAAGATACAGTAAAATAAAAATCTCTTGATCCCAGGACCTGGGTTCTAAAACTGCTTTTACTAAAACTAAAACTGCGTTTAGTAACACACAGATCACGTGCTTAATTTAACAGCCATAAAACAAGGCAAGGCCTCAGCACTCATGTTAATTCTTGCCATATTAATGTGAGCATATCATGCTTAGATCTGCTGTTTCTGTAGCTCTGCAAGAGTAAAATCAGCTCCAGGAGTAGCAGGGTCAGAATCTCGGCCAGAGAAGTTATTCTGAAGCCAGTGAGTCAGGGGAAAGGTAAAAGTCTCAGAGAGCAAATATAAACTAATGGGAGTGGGCTTTATAGAGATGCCCCAGCTCCTTGCTGACCACATGCCTTGGAGTGTTTGAGAGGATTCTCAGGGTATTAAAATGTGAGATGATGCCACCATATGTACCTGAGAAAGGACCTGCAGAAATAAGCTCCGTATGAGATTGTGCCAGCCCTTTATGTTTAGATTATGAAAATCTTAGACAGCACTTGGAGCTGAGATCTGTTAGACCAGAGTTTCAGATAAATAATACCGTTTTCAAGGTCTATCTCCTTAGAGGTCCCATTCCAATTTTCCCAAGTAGCCTTGAAAATAGCGGTTTTTGCACAGGCTCTGCGAATGGCACACAAGAATTTGAGTCCTAGCTTCTCCTTTCCTTTCTATGAAATAATACAGAATGTGTTATACTGTCATAAGATATTACAAATGATAATGTACGACACACTCTAATGAAGGCTAGCATTTCTTTTAAAATGAAAGCTATATGTGTTCTCACCAAGGGAGACATAATTACACTCCTGCGAGCCACTGACTTAAAAAGTTGGCAAGGGGCTTCCCTGGTGTCACAGTGGTTAAGAATCCGCCTGCCAATGCAGGGGACACGGGTTTGAGCACTGGTCCAGGGAGACAGCACATGCCGCAGAACAACTAAGCCCATGCGCCACAACTACTGAGCCTGAGCTCCAGAGCCCGTGAGCCACAACTACTGAGCCCACGTGCCACAACTACTGAAGCCCACGCACCTAGAGCCCAAGCTACGCAACAAGAGAAGCCACCGCAATGAGAAGCCTGTGCACCGCAACGAAGAGTAGCCCCTGCTTGACGCAACTAGAGAAAGCCCGCACGCAGCAACGAAGACCCAACACAGCCATAAATAAATAAATAAACAAACAAACAAATAAATAAATAACTTTATTTAAAAAATAAAATAAAAATTAAAAGTTGGCAAAGATCTGATGAGGCCCACCATCCCATTTACATTTACTCCATTTACATTTAAGGTTGTTATTGATATGTATGTTCCTATTATCCTTTTCTTAATATTTTGGGTTTGTTATTATAGGTCTTTTCCTTCTCTTGTGTTTCCTGCCTAGAGAAGTTCCTTTAGCATTTGTTGTAAAGCTGGTTTGGTGGTGCTGAATGCTCTTAGCTTTTGTTTGTCTGTAAAGGTTTTAATTTCTCTGTCGAATCTGAATGAGTTCCTTGCTGGGTGGAGTAATTTGGTTATAGGTTTTTCCGTTTCAACTCTAAATATGTCCTGCCACTTCCTTCTGGCTTGCAGTTTCTGCTGAAAGATCCGCTGTTAACTTCATGGGGATTCCCTTGTATGTTATTTCTTGCTTTTCCCTTGCTGCTTTTAATATTTTTTCTTTGTATGTAATTTTTGATAGTTTGATTAATATGTTTCTTGGTGTGCTTCTCCTTGGATTTATCCTGTATGGGACTCTCTGCACTTCCTGGACTTGATTGACTATTTGCTTCCCCATATTAGGGAACTTTTCAACTATAATCTCTTTAAATATTTTCTCAGACCCTTTCTTATTCTCTTCTTCTGGGACCCCTATAATTCGAATGTTGGTGTGTTTAATATTGTCCCAGAGGTCTCTGAGACTGTCCTCAGTTCTTTTCATTCTTTTTTCTTTATTCTGCTCTGCAGTAGTTATTTCCATTATTTTATCTTCCAGGTCACTTATCTGTTGTTTTGCCTCAGGTATACTGCTATTGATTCCTTCTAGAGAATTTTTAATTTCATTTATTGTGTTGTTGATCATTGTTTCCTTGCTCTTTAGTTCTTCTAGGTCCTTGTTAAACATTCTTTTTGTATTTTCTCCATACTATTTCCAAGATTTTGGATCATCTTTATTATCATTACTCTGAATTCTTTTTCAGGTAGAATGCCTGTTTCCTCTTCATTTGTTTGGTCTGGTGGGTTCTTACCTTGCTCCTTCATGTGCTGCATATTTCTCTGTCTTCTCACTTTGCTTAACTTACCGTGTTTGGGGTCTCCTTTTTACAGGCTGCAGGTTTGTAGTTCCCGTTGTTTTTGGTGTCTACCCCCAGTGGGTGAGGTTGATTCAGTGGCTTGTGTAGGCTTCCTAGTGGAGGGGACTGGTGCCTGTGTACTGGTGGGTGGGGCTGGATCTTGTCTTTCTGGTGGGCAGGTCCGCATCCAGTGGTGTGTTTTGGGGTGTCTGTGAACTTAGTATGATTTTAGGCGGCCTCTCTGCTAATGGGTGGGGTTGTGTTCCTGTCTTGCTAGTTGTGTGGCATAGGGTGTCCAGCACTGGAGCTTGCTGGCCGTTGGGTGGAGCTGGGTCTTAGCTTTGAGGCAGAGTTCTCTGGGAGAGCGCTCACCGATTGATATTACGTGGGGCCTGGAGGTCTCTGGTGGACCAGTGTCCTGTACTCGGCTCTGCCACCTCAGAGGCTCAGGCCTGACACCCGGCCGGAGCACCAAGACCCTGTCAGCCACACGGCTCAGAAGAAAAGGAAGAAAAAAAGAAAGAAAAATAATAATTAAAAATAAATAGATAAATATATAAATAAAATAAAATAATTAATATAAAAAAATTTTAAACTAATAAAAAAATAAGACAGTAGTTAAAAAGAAAGAAGAGAGCAACCAAACCAAGGAACAAATCCATTGATGATAACAAGTGCTAAAAACTATACTAAGATAAATACAAAAATCAGAAACAAGTCAGTCGCAGGGAGGAAACCCCAAGTCTACAGTTGCTCCCAAAGTCCGCCACCTCAATTTTGGGATGATTCGTTGTCTATTCAGGTATTCCACGATGCAGGGTACCTCAAATTGATTGTGGGGATTTAATCTCCTGCTCCTGAGGCTGCACAAAAAATGTCCCTTTCTCTTCTTTGTTCACACAGCTCCTGGGGTTCAGCTTTGGTTTTGGCCCCACCTCTGCGTGGAGATCACCCTCAGGCATCTGTTCCCGCCCAAACAGGACAGGTTGAAAGCAGTGACTGATTAGGGGGCTCTTGCTCACTTAGGCTGAGGGGAGGGAGGGGTATGGTAGTTATACT